>NC_133983.1:1023581-1334553 GCF_047716275.1 Strix uralensis | reverse complement strand
CAGAAGTTCAGAGTCATGATGGAATAGGCCCAGTGTTTTTCACCAGTGTTCTTTGTGATAGAAGATGTAGTTTCCTCAGAAATACACATCACCTGGGGGAAAAAGGGATTTTGTTGCAACATTAAAATACTCAGGAAAATCCAACAAAAGCTTCATTTTGGGTGGAAAAAAAACTCAGTCTGGGTTTTCCAGTGCTGCTGTAGTGTTAGGTAGCGTGGGACATTCGTGAGGGAGAACTAACACTTCCACAGGCCTTGTGAGGGGTCTGACAGATGTAGTCACTCACGTCACCCCAAAGTTAAGTATTTCAGTACTTTTCAAACAAATTCAATTAGAAATTTTCATTTTGAGATGAACACGCAGTATCAATGTTAATCAGATGTTGACATCCTACAGAAATTAAGGGGAAAATACACTGGGCTGAAAAGCTTGATCAACATAATTGAAATGTGCTGTGCTCAGCCGCACCCAGCCACTCGCTCACTCCCCCCTGGTCAGGGGGGAAAGGACAATTGGAAGGGTAAAAGTGTGAAAACTCGTGGGATGAGACAGCGACAGTTTAATAGGTACATCAAAAGCTGTGTGCACAAGCAAAGCGAAATAAGGAGTTCCTTCACTACTCCCCATCGGCGGACAGGTGCTCAGCCATCTCCAGGAGAGCAGGGCTCCATCACATGTAACGGTGACTTGGGAAGACAAATGCTGTCGCTCTGAACATCCCCCCCTTCCTCCTTCTTTCCCCAGCTTTTATTGCTGAGCATGACGTCATATGGTATGGAATACCCCTTTGGTCAGTTGGGGTCAGGTGTCCTGGCTGGGTCCCCTCCCAAAGTCTTGACCACCCCAGCCTGCTCCCTGGCTGGGCAGCATGGGACACAGGGAAGGCCTGGCCGCTGGGCAAGCGCTGCTCGGCAACAGCTACAGCATCGGAGTGTTATCCACGCTGGTGTGGTCACAAATCCAAAAGACAGCGCCATGCAAGCTACTGTGAAGGAAATTAACTATCCCAGCCAAACCAGTACACTCTGTTAGCACGGTTCCATTTTGAATAAAAAGAATCAGGTGAAGTCTTGTGTCTCATTTCCGTATGTGTATCTTAACTTTATAACCTCCGTGACAGGCTAAGCTCTTGTGTTAACCTGCTGTTAGGGCATGCTAAGGAGGTTTACTGCAACTGCAGTGATAGATGACGGCAGGTGAAATTCATGCTTACTTACTCATGAGCATACAAGTCAGACCAGGTGAATTTTCTATTTATTTGAAATTAAACTCCTGTGAAAAATATATTTTAATTCCTGCTTCACTCATCCTCTTTACCAATGCATTTGCCTGGTGAAATGTTTACAGAAAATTACAATGTTATACATGTTTTTCCTACCATCAGTCATGTCTGGTTATAAACATCACAGCCTGTAGGAAAATTAAGAAGAATTAGAAGTGTTGCCTTTGAAGTAAATGGCTTTATAGTGGTTTGCCTGATTCAAACAGCTTGGATAAACCTGATCAAAACATCATTATAATTACTCATTATTTTAGTTAACAAATGCAGCCAACAGGTTTATTAAGGGTACTAAAAAATGTTTCAGCCTTCCTGTTTGGTTTTTACTACCATTGCTTGATATGCTAAAAACATCAGAGCTGACATTTGAGGTTTTCCTAGAGCGTACAAGCATCTGAGAGCAATTTAGTAAATGATAACCGACAGATGTGCCAACAATTAACTTCATACATGAAAGATGAATAAACTAAAATACTTTCAGAACTAAAATATTTTAGAAATAGGCTGGAAATGAAAAACTGATTTTTTAATTTGAAAGTTTTTTAAACATGATGAAGTGAGCATCAGTAAACAGTGAGACAAGACTGTATCTGAGAATGTCTGTCAGCTGACAGAGCAACTGCAAACTCATGACTGTACCTTATACTGAAAATTTACATGCATTTCCTCAGGAATCTGAAGGTTTCTTTAGAAATTAGCAACAAGGTGAGAGCAAGGACAATAAATCAGGTGTCCAATAAACACTAACAGTGTTCCCAAAAAGCTTGGGTCATCATTCTTTGAAAGGCAGCCTCTCCTGTTGTGAAACGTGGCAGTTGTTCAAAAACAAGTAGCAGTTCAAGGAGATGCTGAATCACAGCTGCCCATCCTGTAACCTGAAGGCTACAAGAGTGCCTCAAGCCAGTTCCAATGATGTCCTCGAAGGACATTCTTTCAGGAAAGGAAAAAATTAGATGGTCCCAAAGCAATTGTTTGAAGTGAAATTGTCCAGGACTCCAGAAGATCATGCAATCTAGAAATAATCAGCACTCAGAACACCAAGTTCATATTTAATCTGAAAACTACTGACTTCATCAATGGCATTAATCAGACTAGATCCAGAAGGTGAATAGTAAATACTCTGAACCCAATGCTGTAAAGATTGATGCTCATGATGAATTTCATACTGTGAGTAAGAAACCTCTGGCAGTTTCAGAGGAACCACTAATAAGCTTAAACAGATATACACATGGTATAAATTTTGTTGCCCGAAATAAAAAGATGTTTTTCTTGACCAGCTGATGGTATTCAAAACATTTCTCATTAATACTAGCCCAATTTACATAATGGATTGTTAGGGTTTTAGGGTACGTTGCATAATGGACTAAGTATATCAAGGACTTGTAGCTGTCATTCATCCTACCATAAAAGGGATCTGAATTTGATCATGTTATTAACACAGCAGCATTCTACAATCAGATCTTGATTGACTTCCCTGTTTAAAAAACTCCTTATTGTAAAAACACACCACAGGAATGGAGGAGGAGTGTGGTGGGGATGAACGAAGAAACCTTTCCACTTTGCCACTTACTCAAAGGTGAACTCAAGCATCAAAGGAGGAAGAGGTTTCCCTGTGGTTTGCCTAGGATTACCTGAAAAATAGAGTCAAAGAATTTGACTTGTATGTCTTGCATCAAAACACAGTTTCTTAACCCAAAGGGAAGCATACTTTCTACACAAAGAGAGTAAAGGAGTTAGAATTATCTCCTTCTGAGCACCTAGACATGGTGTCTCTCAGCTTAAGCACATGCTTGAGAGCAGCTTTATGCAGAATAACTCAGCCTAGAGAGTTGTCATCTGGCAGCCAGGAGATGCAAAAAAATAGTTTTCAACTAAGTCAGACATTCCTCCTCAGTGTATCACATAGTGGGGTTTGAATGCCTAGGTGCAATCTCCTTTATCTTTAACTTTCTTTAGGACAGAGGTATGGAAAGTTTCTTTTTCTGGATGATTCAGAACTATTTTTCTCATAACACAAAAGTGGTGGAGAATTTTCTCAGGAGAGAGGTTGTAGTGGCCACCCTATGGGACGTTTTCCCCTCACTATTTATTATATTACTGAACAAATGAAAGAGGGATTTGTAGTTCAAACTTTTTTCCACCTGAATGATATGATGCCTTTTCTAGGGAAGTGTGCATTGAATAATAATTTCCTCTGTCTCCCTGTGTTGCAGTTTAACCCCAGGCAGCAGCTGAGCACCATACTGCTGCTAGACACAACAGAGATAATATGGAGAAAGTATAATTCCATCCCAGCCCAAAACAATGCGTCCTTGTACTTCTTCATTTTGCATTCAGTGCACAAACAGCTGTTCACCTTTATATAAGCAAAGAAATAAATACATACACTTACTCAAACACTCAAGCTGCCTAGTTCATGTGGTATCACATTCATACAAACCTCTTCCTTCCCTTTGGCCTCATAGTTTATCCACTTGATAACTGGCTTATTGCTTCGTAAAAGACTGCAATGGCACTACTGTAATCACTTTAATTATTTAACAGAATGAAGGTTTAGCAAATTGTTGTATGGTTTAGGTACACATAGCATCACATTATGCAAAATAACTGGCTTGTATTTGACAGAAGCATGTTAACTTTCCCTTTAAAAAGGTTAGATCTGCCACTCTGGCATGATCTCTGCAATCGCCTCATTTTGTGTTTATTGTGTTAATAAAAATGTTAGTGTACACAACCATCTGCAGGCTATATTTTCTACACTTCACAATCTTTTTTCCTAAATAACTAGATTTTTCCCCTACATAAATGAAGCTGTGGTGGCAGAAGCTACATACAGGGACACAAGTTCACTGCTTAACCCTCTGTGCATAACTGGGTTAAATGGGACCTCTAGTTGTTGCTGTCTGCTGTTGAAAACCTTTCCTGATTTAGGTCCTAGACCAGGGATGCTGGTGTAAAACTCTGCCTCCTGATCTCTAGCTTAGGCACCAATCACTGCACAGGTCATTTGAGCAGTCCCTGAATTAGAGAGGAGTTCTCTGGGCATGTATCTTTGGCCAATGTCTCCTTCATACTGTATAACTGGGATGGAGAATTTAGTACTGAATTAGTAAGACTGGACCAATATTTGCTGTTTCTCATAGTGCAGTTCCACCTGTGTGCCTGGTTGTGAAACAGAGCCAGTTTTGAGAGGTGGCACAAAAGCACAGAAAGACATTTAGTCTGCAATACAAAGAGCCTATAACCTGTCTGTAAGACAGGTAAATACAGATGAGCAGACCACAGGACAATACTGGTGAGCCTGTTGAGATGTTGTTTCAACACACCAGCTGCTAAATCAATGCTTTTAAAATGGTTTCACAGGCATCACAGCAGCAGGGATTTTTAAGAGCAGATGATGTCCCTTTAACGCTTACCTCCCAGGGGTCTGACATCCACTTTGATGTACTCTGTGTTGGGTTGTTGAATACTGATTTTTGTTGGCAGCTTGGAAAATGGAAGCATAGTGAATAATACACCTTGTACTGCAGCACATGCAACTCAGGCAGCAGGAGGAAAGGTTCTTTTATGAGCACATCCTTAAATTTTCCATTAAGGCTTGAAAAGACATACCAAAAAAATGGGATTTGAGGTTTCTTACATAACTATTGGGGAAGAAGAATGCTTTCATGATTTGCGTTTGTAATATTTGTAAATGAAAGCACAGTGGCTGCATTCAATAAAGGACATACAGTTAAATCACTTATATTTTACCTTTTCTGACATGATTGAGTTGTGAATTATGTTCATTTTTGTTGCATTTATAGGCTGGAACAGATGGTGAAGGCTTAGTTATAGGGAATGGGTCTATCACTATGACACTGTGCCAGGATGGCTTCTTTGGATGTAGATTCACTGTCTGAATTGTGCGGGCAGACTCTGGAACACTGCAGGTTGCACTTGGAGAGCAGACCCCACATGGGCACTTGCGGATGATCCGAGAGCAGCTGACTCGGTTTACCTGTGTCTGCCATACTTTAAAGTAGGCAGTATGGTCTGGCTAATAGGGCTAGTGGCTTTGTAGTCAGGAGGCTTGGAGTCTAGTCCAAACTGGATCAGACTGTTTCTATTTTCATTTCCCATCTTAAAAATGTGTATCTTTCTTTCCTGCAAAGTTCTTTCAGACACTTGGGTGAGTAGAATTGATGTGATTGCTATAGAACTGGAGCAGAATGTGTGTTCTTCTCCATGTGTGTCTGTGAACAGATACATATAAAATGTGAACAATGAGGCTGCAGGACAGAAGCCAAATACTCATTTGTTCTTCCAAAATGGGACTAATGGGTGATCAGTCTTGATTGGAAGCTTTGAGTACAATCATTTTAATAGTTCTTCATTTCTTGCATTGATTTGCAAAGTGATAATGCAAGAATATCCTTAATTAATAGATTAAGTATTCTCCAACATTCTAATTTGCACATTTTCTTCTTCCTTTACAAAATTTTCTTGAGAAAGCCATAAGCAATGGCACAGCAAATTTAATGCTACATACATCACAGTCATTGGCAAACATCACAAAACAATCTACAGCAGTTAAATTCAGATTTTCACCCTGCCAGAACTCTCCTGCATATATGTGAGGTAAGTGAGCTGATGGAGATTTTCCTGCCAGGGGATGCACATGAAGGTATGCATAGTTAGGATATTTTCTTATAGCTTGAGCATGTAATCTTGTGAGATGCCATATGCTATTGGTTCTTGTCCTTCATTCAAACAATATCATAAACTGGAGATCAGCTGTTAAGTACACCAGAACTACCAATCAGAACGAGAACATAATTTATTGTAAATTCTGCTGAACAGAGCATGTTCATCAGCATGACCTGCGTGTGCAATCGTGTTGTGAGAGACGAGAAACCAGGCCTGTGAGAATCTAAGAAAAACAGCCTGAGAAAGCAAAAGTTGAGGCTGATCGAAGAAATGCCTCAAACACTCGCAAGACAAAACTATGAGTCCCAGGGTGGATGGTGGGGAGGTTGAAGCTGATAAGGCTGCCCCAATAACACAAGGTGCAGCTGGAGGGGGGAGCCCTGTGGAGACAGGACGGCTCTGCTCTGGGGCACCTGGTCAAATTTCAAGGGCCATCTGTCCGGTGAATGACCTTTGCTTCATTATCCATGAAATGCATATTAAAGTTAACACCCCTCAATATGCTAACGAGGGTTAACATGATCATCCTAATTACATCATCCCATGAAACACCTCACCCCTCCCCGTACATGGGATGAGTAGGTGTGTGGGTCGACCTAGGGGACAGACCCAAGGAAAGTGGGTATAAATCAAGGGCAGGGGGAAGAAAGGGGAGCCGGAAGAGTGCAGTGAAGCGAAGAAGACAGATGCAAGCGAAGAAGACGGCTGCCTCCTGGAACCCTCACTGGTGGGATCAGTGTAGAAACCCAGACTGGTGATCTGTATTTCCCTATTCCCTCTGTCTCCCTCTTTTCCCTTTTATATTAAGAAATGCAAGGCATATTGTATTGCTTGCCACAACTTGCTATATACTTAGCCAATTATCGTGTGTTCAATTAGTACATTGTGGGTGGTTAATAAATGTTTGGACTTGGAGACTTGTTGTCCGCTCCATTGGGGATTTGTGAATCTGAGTCACCTGTCTCCCTTGTCTGAGTGGGACATGACACATGTGACCCTACAGCACAAAATGTAGACCAATGTTTAGCTGTGACATGTGAGCCCACACCAGGAGACTGTCTAGCACAGCGTTAGGAGACCTCATAGTCATATCTACAAATGAGAACTCCTCTTTCTGCCTCAAGTCCCAGAGAACATAGCCCAGTCTGTGACTGTGTTTGGGCTCTTTTCACAGGACTGAGAAATGCAGTGATAAGCTAATTCTCACTTCCATTGAATATTTATTGAAAAGTTTACCTCTTCAGGTAGCTTTCCATCTGCCCTCTAGAAAAAGATCTGTGACAGTTATTACACTGTGCAGTCTCAGCTTGTGCAGTTTCAAGATGGAGAATGTTCCTCTGACATGCATTTACGGTTGAATATCTTTTGAATCAAGGCCTCCATGCTTTACTTTTGGCCAAAGGACATTTCACCTCTGGATCAACACACTGGAGTAAGAGATCTTCAACAAGACAGGGAGTGTCAGAATCTGACCTTTTTATTATTTTTATTTCAACTACAACTTAGTTCTTGTAGGCAGCTACAAGAACATATACTTGTAGAAAGACCTTGCAAAGCTGTGTAACACGAGTAGACATGTCAATTTTCAGTTATTCACACAGCTCCTTCTGAAAACCTCTTGAGGCACCTAAATATTTGTAAATATATGGCCAAGCAGACACGGGATGCTGATGTTAACAGAACGCTGTTCACTTCAATAGCATTTGGATCTGGTCTCAAAATAAACAAACATGTATATGTTTGATTTGTAGCTTGGGCTATCTAAACTGGTTCAAATGACACTGTGCAAACAGCTGACATCTTTAGCAACAGCATCTGGTCTAAGCAGCTCTGTTGTTCAAGATTTCTCAGCCCGCCTCATCTGTTTTCCACAGGGCTGCAGTACATAAATGATGGCCTGCGAGGAGGGATAAAAGGCAACTCACCATGACAGAATATTCTTGTGTTTGTGTGACTGGGGATTAAGCATTAAAGCACTGAAGAGTTTGTCATGAATGGTCTGCATTTGGTCTAAGAGGGCAGAAAACACTACAGAACTGACTGTAAATCAGGGTAGAAACGATGCAGCCCCTCCCTCCCCCGCAGAGTGCAGTTGTTCCCCACTGCCCCCGGCACTGCTGACAGCCTGCAGGGGGGGCTCAGCAGAGAGGGGGGATGGAGGCCAGAGCTCTGCTCGTTTTCATCAGCAAAAGGACTTCTGCTGACTCCAGTGGTGCTGGAGACTGGGAATTCTCTCATTCCTCTAGCTGCTCCCTGTGGGCTTGGATTTTGAGGCACACAGGCAGTGCAGGTCCTTTTAGAGATTATTTTGTACCTGTGGAAAAGAGATAACGAGTCACCAAGGCTATTAGTTTGACATATTTTTCACTCTTTAAATTCAGTATTACAGTAAATAGGGGGCAGCACCATCCTGCTCATACATGAATCTTTCCACAATATGGAGATCCACTTCATTTGTGTGAATTCTACTGTTCGAAATGTTTTGTTTCCCAACTGTGTAGCTAATATAAAACCATAGATTGAATAATAATGAATAGTGGCTCTTTTCTTGGTGATTTAGACATGTAAGCCCTGATTTACCTGATGCTTGGTGCATACAGGAAAAATGTATTTAGTATATTTACTCATGAATTTTAACGTAAACAAAATTCAGGAAGATATTTTCCCCTTAATAAAGACACCTAGTTCCTACCAGCAGCTAGAGAGGTATTTCTATTAACTGAATACTCATAAATATGACTGACTTGGTGTACTGAAGTCCTGAATATACAAGTGACTTTCCAGTTTCTACCTGGTTTTATACTTCTGTCATTTGCTTCATTGAGAGGTCAAGGGAAATCCAAGGCAAGACTGACTCATGGTTTTTTTCCTGTGAAATAGAGAGGAAAAAATGTTTTTCTTCTTCAAGGACTGTCAGTCACAGATTGGATTTTAATCTCATTCTAGCTCAGAAAAACAGGAAGTTCAAACCTTGCATCAAGATTTAAGGGGACTGGTGGTTCCTGTTAAGCTGTAGTGTGTAAACCGTGTAGCCCAGTGAATATGGTTTTGTCATACTGGTAATAGGTCACAGGCTTTGTGCCAAGCTGAAAATGCAGAGCTTGGGATTCCTCAGGCTTTCTCTTGATTTATGTCACCTACCTGGTGTTTTCTTTCAGCTTCTTTAGTTGAAACCAAAATTGCTTGACAATCAGATGACTATTATCTAATTTGGTTTAGGTTTTGCTCAGCTGTGTACAGTTGTGTAATGTAAGTCCGATTCTTCAGTATCTCTGCATTGAGAGATAAAAATAACAACAGGCTGTTAGTTATTCAGTGTAGAATAAACTGTCTGTAGCACTGGAATAAAAATGCATTACAGAAGAGTTACAGGCATTGGAGGATGCAAAGGCCTTGCAGCTGTGAGTGTAGGAGGATATGAAAGGCCCATGGCTACAGACAACTCACCAATGATTGACTACTGGTCATTGAAATAATATGATCTTGGGAACCAGGTAAAGCTAGTTTTCTACAGCACAGAGAAAACAAAACCCACATATCTATCTGGCAAATGATATATAGTAAATCTGCATATTAGGCGGAACTATGAATCACTGAAGATCAAGTAAGAGAACTGTGTCAGCAACCATGCAAAGATGAATCCACGTGGATGCAGGAGCGAGAAGGAAGAACCCCCCCCTCCTTGATATCATATTCCTCCTAGCAAAGGCCTCGGGATTCTGATGAGTCCTCTTAACTGCTGAGATATCCCCAAACTGACGTTGGATCTTAGGAGCAGAAGGGTGAGCACAATATCACAGGAACGGGTAGATACTGGAAAGTTTGTAGGTATCAATTTTAATTTTATCATTATGATGAACGAGCTTTAATAACTGGATTATTTTAGCTCTGTGTTAATAGCACTGCAACTGGGTTAACATCATTCATTGATTAGAGTTTGCAATCTTTAATCAGTTGAACAATTAATGATTGAGTTTGCATAGTAGGTGTGTTTCCTTGGTTCACGTAAAGTGCAAAAATTGTAGAAAAATTAGTGGAAAATGCCAGCAACCTAAGCTGTAATTTGGGCACAACCAATAGGTCTCAGGTGAAGTGATGTTTGTCTGAATATATGTGTTCGATGCTTTTATAAAGGTTGACATGATATGGAATAATTTTATAAAGGTTACATGCTATAGAATGTTCCACTGGCTAATTTGGGTCCAGTGCTCTGGCTGTGCCCCCTCCCACCTTCTTGTACATCTGCGTATGGACAGGACATGGGGAGTTGGAGAGACCTCGATCTCTCAGCAACAACCGTAAACATCAGTGTGCTATCAGCATTCTTCTCATACCAAATCCCATACTGAATCCAAAACATAGCACTGTTTTAGCTACTAAGAAGAAAAATTAACTCTATCCCAGCCAAAACCAGGACACCCTTCAACAAGCACATGTGTCAGACCCAGCCACAGCATCCAAACACACCACCTGCCCAGTCACACAGAAGGTGCTAGCAGGGAATTCTCTCCCTGGCTTTCCCGAGTGCTTTGCAGCCTGTCCAGCTCAACAGCAAACCTGGGGCTCAGCGCTTGCTTTGGCCCTGAACAATCACTGGCACCAGACCTTGAGGGCTGCAGCCATGAGGTGAGGAGGCTCCATGGCAGCCCCAGAAAAATTGAGTTAAACATAACGGCCCATTACAAGAAGTTACAGTCCAAACTGAGATGATGGATGTGCAATAAGACTGGCTTCAGGACCTGAGAACATAAGGATGGAGGGAAGAAGTCTCAGGCTGTGAAAACTGTTGCCTAGAGAGCAGGGCTGCTGACACAGCCTGGAATATGCTGCAAAAGAGAACCGACTGGAAACTGCTGAGACTGATCCACGCTTTAAGCTGATAATGCAAGAACAAGAAGCACCCAGTTGGCCCTATGCCGATGATGCATTCGAGACCCCAGGGATGGTGCCTGAGGCATGTGCCGTGCTCTTGAGCTCAAAGATCAACGAGGACATGGAGGCCTGAGGAAGGTCTAAGACACAGAAGATGGACAACACAAACTACACAACAACACAGACACAGGCTGGAACTGCCCTGCCCAGCACAGTCTTGTGCTGCAAAGTAAAGTAACCCGCTCCCTTTACCTGCCCAAAGGGGACTGTTCCTGAACAGCTCTCTCATGTACACTAACTTTAAAATCTCTCCTTGCAATTCCCAACCCTGTCTCTTCCAGCCCCTTCCCAGCCCTGGTCCCTCAACTCAGCTTTCACAAGCCAGGGGCTCTGAATGAATCCTTGACAAAAAACACTTCAGCTAACTGGGACATTCCCAGTCACCAGGTTCCTCTTCGTCATCTGCAAAAGACCCCCAAACGTTGCTGACCTTAGGCAGCACACTGGCCAACGCCAACCCCTTCCACAACACCCCCCTCAGAAGCACTGGCACCTCCTCACTCCAGAGCCAGAGGCCGTGGCCATCATTGCTTGTGGTGCCTGAGATACCCAGGGATTAATTTAATTAAATTACCATTGCGCTTCTGAGAAGTGACCTGCCTGTGCTCCTCCCCGCTGCCACCCCAGCGCACCCCCGAATGCTCAAACAATTCCGAAGGTGGCTCGCAATGCGCCTGCAAAATCAAGGTAAATGCTTAACCGAGTGGCCATATAATACCTCGCTGTTAGACACCGACCTGGCCAACAACCCCCTCACTTTCTGGGGCTGCTCATCGGCACGCGGCTTCACCCCTCCGAGACTGCAGGTGGCATCTGCAAAAACCAAGCAAGAGACACGTGCTGAGATACTGCTTGGAACTGCAGCGGGCCTGCACCGATCCCCACCTCCCACTCCTTTATCACCTTGGCCCCTCACCCACCCTGTCTCTGCCCTTTACCGGTTGCCGTGCTGGGGCTTGCGCACCACCTGTGAGACACAAACAACAAGGGATGCTTCTGACTGCACCAACAATACGACACCTGAAAAATAACTGCCGCTTCAGCCCACTAGTCATGGCTCACCTCACCCGAGCCAGCTCCCCTGCCGATATCCCGCTTCGCACACAGCTTTCCATCTCAAAATAAAAACCAAAGCAAACCCTACAAGCTAGTCATACAGCACCAGTCACATCTCCCCTCCAACACCACTCCCTGACCTACCTTCTTACGGTGCTTCGCTTGCTGCCTCCATCACTCTTTGGTGTGCATCTTGACCCTCTGCATCTGAAAAAAGTTATTAAACCAGTCACCCAGATGCTGAGTGATAGCTTAACAAATCCAGAGCTCTTGATTCCAGTCAGGAATATCATCTAGAGTCCAACTATAGCCTGCCAATAAAACCACCAAAACCACCCCTCCCACCAAACTGTAAGCCTTAACATCTTTGAAATTCCATCTGCTTCACTACTGCTGAACGGCCCCTCCCACATGGCTCCAATTGCTCCTTAAAACCCTGTGGCAGTGACTGTCCCCCCAGCCTGCCGATGGCTCCTTGGTCCCAGGCCGCTGCACTGCCGCTGCCTAAAGGGTCTGGGCCTGTCAACGCATTAACCACGGACTGTGCCCCTACCCGATGGACGAGGGGACAAAAAGGCTGCTCTGAGGAAGAGGAGATGTTCTGACAAACCAAGAGGGGTAAAAATTACACTCCAGAGATAAAAGCGTGCTGAGGAGACCCTCTAAAGCCTTGGGATGAACTGAGAGAAGAGAAAAAAAAAATAAAAGGCACAAAGAAAACTTAAAAAGTAACAGGGTATGTGACAAAGAAGAAAGAATTAAAAAATTGGGATAGACACCTTGATAGAAGAGGTATAGAAAGAAAATTTAAAAAGCAGAAGAGTACAAGGCAGAGGAGAAAAAAAAAATTAAAATAGGGACACCAAAATAGATAAAAGTAGACATACAAACAAAATTTTAAAAGCCAAGGGATTAAGAGATGAAAAGATTAAAAAATGGAGACAGCGACAGCGAACTAGAATGGAGACATAGAAATAAAATTTTTGAAAAGGTGTCACTAAGGAAGGACAAGAAATAATTCAAAATTAAAAACCTGATAAAAGCAGACATAGCACATTTTAAAAGCAACAAAGACTAGGAGAAGTAAAGGTTAAAAATTAAAGAATAGGGACAAAAAATGAAAGAAACAGAGACATACAAAGTAAATTTTTAAAGTGTTGGAGTACTTGAAAAGCACAAAACCATTAAAAAATAGGGATTGGGAGCTTGACAAAAGTAGGCATAGAAGGAAACTTTAAAATGAGGAGGTACAGGACAGACAGGAGAAAACAAAAAATAGAGACAGCAAACTAGATACAAGTATACATAGAAGCAACAATTTGAAAGCCAAGGGATTAAGAGAGGAAAGGACCAGAAAACAGCGACAACAAAATGAAACGCACATATAGATAGAAAATTTAAAAAGTAAAAGTGCTAAGGAAGGAGAAGAAATAATTAAAAGAAGACAGTGAAGGGAATAAAAGTAGGCATAAAAAAACTATTTTAGAAGTGAGGCGGACTAGGGAAATAAAGAGAAAAATTAAAAAATAGGGACAGCAAACTAAAGAGGAGATACAGAAAGAAAATTTAAAAAGTGAGGGCACTAAGGGAAGACAAGAAATATTTTAAAAAGACAGCGAAGGGAATTAACGCAGCCATAGAAAGAACAATTGAAGAGTGATGGGCATCATCATAATAATACTCAAAATAAAAGGCAAACATAGACAGAAAGTTGTCACGGCGATCATAAGCTACAGAAATTCAATGATCTATTCACTGGACTTAGATACCAGAAGCATAACAGCTGTTTTCTACATCCCGTAAAGAATCAAATAACTCTTCTCTAAGGCATTCTGCATTTCATCTGTCTTATTTTATAAGCTGTGGAAAAACTCGAGCTTCCTCTACAGTCTGGCAGCTGTAGAAATGAGTACAGGTACCCCCACCAGGATGACTTAAAAATCTTTCCGTGAACAACTGTAAGGAGAAAACATGAAACCAAGACTCAGATGCTGGAGAGAATTTTTTTTTTTTTTTATCTTTTTGTACCTTCTGATTGTTTAGCCGTTAGACTGGGTTTCTTAAGGAAATACTGTATTGTACTGGACTTGATAAAAATAGTCCAGAATAGAAACAATACTTATTGAAGTGGCAGAGCATGACTTTCTGTGCTGGTATATCAAGCCTGTCTCATACTGCAGACTTTGTTTTGTCTTGTATTTAATAACAAAACCATGGTTCAGTGGACAGGAATGGAAACATTCTAACATTTTCTGGATAGATTCAGTTGAAAAGAAAAAAGGGAATGGACTTTTTTTTCCTCCCAATTATCTGGTGGAATTACAAAGAGCCTTTAATCTTTGGTTTGCAGAGACCCCATCAATATGGCCTCAGCAAGAACCACACAAGAAACACCTGTCTAGTCTGGTCGTTTCTCTAGTTCCTCTGTGCTGTGTGCCTGGACTGCAGCATCCTCACTCATTTCTCCCTCCTGTAAGACAGGAAAAATAAAAGCATTATTCAGAATGCAGCAGAAATACTTTTCTTGTGCTTTCTAAGGAATCAGGAAGAATTCTCAGAAAACATGTCATGGTTGCTGCATTATATATGTAATGAAGTCTGCATTTTTGTGTAGCACATCTTCAAAATTCGTGATTTTTTTTGCAAAAATGTGATTCTGCAAAGCTGGAAATAAGTATGTTTTACCATGATGCTTAAAAATACTGTTTTATACGATGTATTTGTTAATTTCAAACATTCCCCAGACATCATACACATCTGAATATATTCAATTTGCATTGGGAAATAGGAACTCATCGACCTCATCACCCTCTACAGCTGCCTGAAAGGAGGGTGCAGAGAGCTGAGGATGAGCCTCTTTAACCAAGTAACAAGCAATAGGACAAGAGGGAATGGCCTCAAGTTGCGCCAGGGAAGGTTTAGACTAGATATTAGGAAGTATTTCTTTACAGAACAGGTAGTCAGGCGTTGGAATGGGCTGCCCAGGGAGCTGGTGGAGTCCCCATCCCTGGAGGGGTTGAAGAGTCGGGTTGACCCAGCGCTGAGGGATCTGGTGTAGTTGGGATCTGTCAGCGCTGGGTTGATGGTTGGACTGGATGATCTTCAAGGTCCCTTCCAACCTAGATGATTCTGTGATTCTGTGATAACTAGGGAGTGAACTTGCCTGTGAACTTTAAACTGAGATGCTATGAAAGGAAAGAACAAAGAACTCACTTTTGATTGTAAACACCACACAAGACTGGAAAAAACCTTTCTGAAACAGCCAGTTTTGGAGAAAAGATGAAAATATCATTCCATTTCATATTCCTCACAAATGTTCAGTTTCCAATCTCTTCTTTTTTGTGGGAAATATGTTTCTCTGTAACTGCCAGTTAAAAGGTCAGTTTCATTCCAAATCTTGAAATGGAAAAAGAGGATAAATATTGAAAAAGCAATTAGACGTGTAATCTAATCAAGTTACTGTCACAAACAGTACTTCACCTAAGTTATCACTTTAAGGAGGATGCTTTTTTTCTTGATAGAAACAGAAAAATCTTTGTTGGTAAGAACCTAATAAAAAATAACTGATATCACTTTTTCATAATGAAACGCACCAATGAGTCTTGACTTCCCAGAAGTTGATGTGGGGAAAGCATAAATAATAAAACTCCAAGCAGATGTTCAAAGCATCTAGAAGGGGCAATGGGAACTTATAAAGAAATGCAGTTTTAGTACAAGTGCTCTGCTATTACCACTATTTAAGTAAGTTAGTGCAAAATGTATTTATTAAAAAAAAGATTTTCAAAAAAGTGAAACCTTTTATGCAGACGTGGTTAAGAAAATTCTTGAAGTAATTCTCAGTAGTGAGAACAGAACAACTGGGAATGATGCTGAAGCTTTTACATACCAAAAAAGAGTAATAAAGGTCCACATGTGAAACCTGTGGGAAAAAATAAGGAACAGAAATGAAACTGAGAGTTACTGCGGAAATACTGTATGTGTATGTTTAAATTCAGTTCTGGGGAGCTGTGAACACCTCTGCGTGCTTGGCTTTGTCCAAGAGAGTGATTCCACTGTAAAACTACAGACCACAGGCGCAGTCCTCCACTGCTGAAGCGCGGGGAATTCTGCCCTCGGTTTGAGCAGACGTTGTAAGCTGAAGCTGGATCTCTTCAGCAGCCACCCCGTCGTCAAGGTCTGCAGGCACAGTGACCCTCAGCCAAGGGCGATGGCTTGGCTGTTTGTCGGGAAGAGGTGGCCACACTGCATGACTCCCGGGACAGGGAAGAGGTCCCATGGGAAAAGGCGGTAATGCCATAGTGGTGTTTCTCCACAAGCAGCCGATCTTCACCTGTGGAGCAGGTTTCTGGAAGACTGACCCCCTGGGCCTGTTTCCAGGCCCAGCGCCCAGCTCCAGCTCAGGCTGTGCCCCAGCTGCCCTGCTGCAACACACCCCGTCCCCCTGGGGCTGGCACATCCGAACTGCAGGCAAAGCAAGCTGAGAACAGGACAGAGGAGCAGTGCTTCAGGGAAATAGTCCTCCAGCCAAGGCAGAGAGCGGCCGCCTGCCTTTGGTCTGTCCACGAGTAGGCAACCAAGGCTCAGGACCATTTATTTCCAGAATTATTGCTGGCTCATTGAACAAAAGCTCCATTTCAAATATCCTACCATTATTTCTTATCTTTGAAAAATGCTAAAGACCTGTTTCTGGAGGATTAGCAATATGTTGATCTCTCTGTAGAAAGAACTAAGTCTGTACACTCACAAGATATCTATGCAAACCACTGAAGGGAAGAATTCAGAAAGGGGAAAAGTCTTGGACTAAATTTGAAAAGATATTTAAATGCCATAACTAATGTTCCTTGATCATTGTTAGTGGATCACAGAAGATAATAAAATATAGCTTAAGTTAAATTTAAATGGCAGAGAAATGGAAAATTCTGTTTGCCTGGAATTCATTGATTTGATAATAACCTGAGACCTGTTGGAAGTAAGACTTGAGAAGGCAATAGTTAAACCAGTCTAATCTCTTGAAGAGCCTCTGAGAAATACACTCTCTGATGGATGAATCAGGGCTTCAGGACAAGCTGTGGTAGACACTGTGGAAGTTGCAGCAGACTCATGAGGGGGAAGGTGAACACAGCACCAGGAGGAGGAGTAGAAAGCATCACGGGTGGCGACGACAGCAATGCCAGCCGCACTGTGTGTAATGAGAGACTGAGATTTCTCATGCAGTTTTCATAATTTTATTTTCCTTCTTTCATGATTAGGCTATTAACAAGCGCCTCCAAGTCCCCTTGGGGCTGGCCTGCTCCCCAGCTGCTGGCCTGGCCCTGGTTTCGCCGGCTTCTGGCCACCTTAGCGTCGCCGGCGGCGTGGCCTCTTGTGGGCTGAAGAGTCCTGGGAGCAGCTGGCCCTCCTCTTGGGGCGGCGCCGGGGTCCCCCGGGTGAGCAGTCCCTGCCCTGGCCAGCAGCGGAGGGACCTGCCACCGCCTGCCCCAGCTCCTCACGGGGCTCCTCCTGCGCTCTGGGGTCGGGGGCAGGAGTGTCCCCCGGGGCGGCGGCGGGGCCAGGGGTGGACGCGGGGCTGTGCTCCTGCTCCTCGACAGCCTGGGGGTCCAAAAGCTCCATCAGCCACATGAAGTGCTCCCTGCAGTGCTCTGCGACGAAGGCGACCAGCCGGCGCACAAAAGTCACTGTCCAGTGCTGCAGGAAGGGCTGCAGCTCCCGCACCAAGGCCTCCTCGTCCGGCCCGTAGCGGCACAGATGTGCAACAACGGTGGCCTGTGCCACATCCACCGCCCACCAGCGCTCCCCGTACATCTCCAGGAGCTGCTGCCTCAGCCAGGGCATCAGGGGCTCCAGGATCTCCGTGCAGTCCCGGAAAAGGCCCGCCCAGACATGGGGCAGAAAGCCACCCACGGGCACTGGGTCCACAGCCCGCTGCTCGTCCTGGTGGCCAGCAACCGATGGAGGGGAGGGGCGCTGACTGAAAGTCATCTCCAGAAAATCTTCCTCTGACCGCACAGAGTAGATGATGGACTGGACAGTCTGCCTGCAAAGGGGGCACGACGCTTTCCTCTTGGCCCACCGCACAATGCAGCCCAGGCAGAACTGGTGCAGACAGGGGGTCGCATAAGTGACGCCATCTTGGGTATCTCCACAGATGGGGCAGCTCCACTCTCTCCCTGCAGCCATGTTGGCTTGTTGCGGCAGGTTGGGGAGAGCTGAGGATGAGGAGCTGCTCCCCCTCGCTGGCGTCACACGCTGCAAAATGAAGAAAGGCCCCGGTCACTTGTCGTCCCAGCGAGGGGAGGAAGAAATGCCCAGGCCCCTGGCAAAGGACACCCTCTGGCTCCCCAAGCCCCTTCGCCCGCCCCAGGGGGACGCTCCCCCGCACAGCTCACCTCCGCTGCCGCAAGCACACCCGTCGGTGCCCGGCTGCCTGACCCAGGCAGGGCCGGGGAAACACAGGGGATGGCTCCGGGATGGGCACTGAGAGCTGCTGACAGCAGCCCCCAAAGCACCACCCAGCACCCGGAGCAGCCTCGCTCGACTCTCCAGACCTCGCAGACACGCTCAGCAGGAGTCCAGGCAGGAGCCAGACTGGGCCAGGCGCAGGCAGAGCCTGCAGAGAGGGACGTGAGGTCACATTCCATCGCTCGCTGACGTCACAGCCCACCTCACAGTGACGTGACAGTGGGCTGCCTGTCTCCATGGCGCTTGCCTGTGTAGGGGCCTGGCTGGCACTGGCACTTGTGCAGATGGAAAATGTAACCGTTCCCCTATTCCTTGAACTTAGAAACGAGCGACTCTTCTATGCCTTGTACCTGTTCCATTGCAAGCACAAGTTGTCTAGAGAAGACATAGCTGAAGCCCGGCAGATGAGACGAAGCTGTCAGTAATTCATGTTAGGAAGCTTGAAAGCAGAGGCACAGTTTGCACAGAAAATGCCCTGGTTATGGCAGAAACACAGTTCACACTGTCAGAGATTTGTGGAGAGTTGCTCATTTATCGTTTATTTCTTTTTTTTTCCGGGTTTACCCTAATTTCCAAAAAAAGAGAGTTGTGCTTCCCTTGAATTAGGTATATTCACACAAAGAGCAGAAGGAATTTTCCACCTAAATGCACTACAGTCTAAAAAAAGCCACAGGGACAATTAAAAAAAAAAACCCTTTCAGGAAAGAACCTGCTGAATGAGTCCTACAGGAACATGCACAACAAAGCTGGAATAAGAAGAAGAGAAAATAAAAATCATTTAGGAAAGTACAATGCCTAGAGTTCAGGTGAGCAGGGTTGGGCTTAGGCAGGGGGAGCAGGCAGGTGGGATCCATGGCAGGCTGCTCTGGAAGGTGCAGGAGCTGAGGAGAGCTAGCAGACCATTAAGGAGAGCATCCTCCAGGCAGAAGAAGGGTCCAGCCTGCTGGGAAGGCAGACAAGCAGGTCTGTTAGGACTTGGCTAAAAGGGACATCGTGGCAAAACTCCAGCGCAAATATGCAGCACACAGGGGTGGGAGCAGGGACAGAGTGCAAAGAAGGAACTTAGAAAAGTTGCCTGGGTGTGTAGGGCTGGTGTCATTCAAGCCAAAGCTCAGCTGGAGCTAAGAGATTCAAGGGATGTCAAGGGCAACACAAAGAGCTTCTACAACTATATCAGCAATAAAAGGGTGAACAAGGAAAATGTGGGTGCACTGCTGAAAGGGCTGGTGATTAGTGACACCAGACACAGGTGGGGCTGTGACTGAACAAGGTTCAAGGGAAGGAGAAGGATCAGCCGTGGCTGAGGGCTGAGTCAAGGGTCACTTGTGAGAACTCGACCCATACGTCGATGTGTCCAACAGTGCGCTGGGATCTGGCTGGTGTCCTGTAATGATGCTCTCTATCGTCTTTGAAAGGTCATGGAGGTTGGGGCAGATTGTCAAGGGCGGGAAAAGGGCCATTAATCACACAGACCTGCCTTCAGCAAAGGCCAAAGGGATGGTCCAGAGAACTGGGGGCTGGAGAAGAGTCCTCTGCTTATCACGCGTCAGGCTTCATCTGAGGGCTGTGTCCTGTCTGGGGCCCCAGGCAGAAGGTACATTGATAAAACAAAGGAGTTGAGGGGAGGCCACCGGGCCAGTGGGGCTGGAGCACTCGCCCTGTGAGGAGGGGCTGCAGGGCTGGGGCTGGCTCGGCCTGGAGCACAGACAGCATCAGGACACCGAGCACGGGAATGGACCAAGGAGGCAGGGACAGGCTCCTTGCAGAGGTGCCTGGTGGGGACAGAATCACAGAATCACAGAATCGTCTAGGTTGGAAAAGACCTTGAAGCTCCTCCAGTCCAACTATGAACCTCACACTGACCGTTCTCAACACCACCAGATCCCTCAGCGCTGGGTCAAGCCGACTCTTCAACCCCTCCAGGGATGGGGACTCCCCCCCTGCCCTGGGCAGCCCATTCCAACGCCCAACAACCCCTTCTGCAAAGAAATCCTTCCTAAGAGCCAGTCTGACCCTACCCTGGCGCAGCTTGAGGCCATTCCCTCTTGTCCTGGCGCTTGTTACTTGGCTCAAGAGACTCATCCCCCCTCTCTGCACCCTCCTGTCAGGGAGTTGTAGAGGGCGATGAGGTCTCCCCTCAGCCTCCTCTTCTCCAGACTAAACCCCCCCAGTTCCCTCAGCGGCTCCCCATCAGACCTGTGCTCCAGACCCTTCACCAGCTTCGTTGCCCTTCTCTGGACACGCTCAAGTCATTCAATGTCCTTTTTGTAGTGAGGGGCCCAAAACTGAACCCACTCATCGAGGTGCGGCCTCACCAGGGCCGAGCACAGGGGTAAGATCACTTCCCTGTCCCTGCTGGCCACGCTATTTCTGATACAAGCCAGGATGCCATTGGCCTTCTTGGCCACCTGGGCACACTGCTGGCTCATGTTCAGCCGGCTGTCAATCAACACCCCCAGGTCCCTCTCTGACTGGCAGCTCTCCAGCCACTCCTCCCCAAGCCTGTAGCGCTGCTGGGGGTTGTTGTGGCCCAAGTGCAGCACCCGGCATTTGGCCTTATTGAAGCTCATACAGTTGGCCTTAGCCCATCGCTCCAGACTGTCCAGGTCTCTCTGCAGAGCCTCCCTACCCTCGAGCAGATCAACACTCCCACCCAACTTGGTGTCATCTGCAAACTGACTGAGGGTGCACTCGATCCCCTCGTCTAGGTCATCAATAAAGATGTTAAACAGGAGTGGCCCCAAAACCAAGCCCTGGGGGACACCACTCGTGACCGGCCACGACCTGGATTTAACTCCGTTCACCACAACTCTTTGGGCCCAGCCATCCAGCCAGTTTCCATCCATCCATCCAGACCCCACGCAGCACCATCCCTCGCTGTCCCTCGCCAGCACGTTGGGCTGACGGAGAGGAGTGTGGAGAGGTGTGAAAGATGGGCAGAGAGCCCGGCACGCACCTGGGCTGCCCGACCTGCTGCACCTGCCGGTGTCTTTGCAGTGGTCCGTCCCCAGAAGCACCTTCTCTCTTCCTCCTCTTCTTTTCCGGGCAGCTTTCGCTCTCTTCTCCCCAGGCCTCTCTTCTCTTTTGGCTTCTTCTCTTCTCTTTGTCCTGGGAAGAGCCTGCAAACCTTTCCATCCCACAGTGGGGTTAGATAGGGAAAGCCACGACCCACTGGAGTCAGTTCTGATTTTAACCAAAGCGAGCTCATTTTACCTTCTTTCCTCTGAAACCCTCGTCAGTTGTTCTGGGCACCTCAGAGAGTCTGCCATGCTCTCGGGGGTGGCTGGAGGCAAAGCTGGCAATGCCTAAACCAGAAATGTCACAGTTGGCATGTGGCAAGGGGTGACCTGGAGTGGTAAGCGACTCTGCTAAATTGGGACCTGAGCTCTCCAGAGGAGATGCCTTGGGCTGGTTTGCATCAGCCACAGTTCACACAGTCCCCCTGCTGACCCCCAAACAGGCCTGAGGAAGTTCTGACAAAGTAGGGCCTGAGCAAAACCCCCCTGAAGTTGACAACTACTCCCCTCTGCCTTTTTGTGGGCCTTTGGCTGATTAAACATCTGCTGAGTGCATTTGAGACACAACCTTGCCGATTTCCCTTGCTATGTATCATCCCAAGGGGTGGAGGAATAACCCAAACCCACACCAGCTCTACTGCCAGGCAGAGGCACAGCAGCAACTCCCCTCCTACACCAGACATGCTATCACCGTGTTTGGGGAGCTGACGTACCTCTCCCTTTTCAGAATGCAGCTTTGTGTTCCCCCCAGCTGAGGACGTCCAGTGGAGAGGCGGATGCATCCAGAAAGGCTTTTTCCTGGTGCTCTGTGTCTTCTCTGCTTGCAGGGACACTTTTCTCTTCCAAACTCAGGTCTAGAAAGCAAAAGCATATGCAACATGGTGACTTCTTGGAAGCAAACAGAGCTAAAGCAACCCCCACCTGAAGCCCTACACTTCTGTGGTCAGCCCTCCGATGCCCTGTCTGCAGGCTTCAGCTCATCCTGCAGAGGAAAACGTTCATGTTTGGAGAGCAGTGGCCAAAGAGAGGCCACAGGACAAGCGGGGCTGAGAGGACAACACTCGATGCCCAGCCCTGTCAGAAGCAACACGGAGGTTTCTGGTGTCCCAAGCCCCAGTCAGTGCCAACCCTCAGTCCCCCCTCTCACCTCTGAATCTCTCCAGGGGGGCTGGCAGCTCCTTGTCTGCTGGGCTGGAAAGGCTGCCCGCTTCCTCCTCAAAGAGCTCCCTGCAGTTCTCCACCAGAAACTCCACCAGCACATTCACTTGCACACATCAAACCGTGGGTCTCAATCCCGCTGCCTGACAAGGGACCAAGCAGCCTTTCCCACCCCTGCCCCCTGCTCCTGCCCAGAGGCTGTGGCTGTGGGGCTGCTCCTCCAGGCAGCCACCCCGACAGCATTTGCTGGCGGGAGGAGGCCTGCAGAGCTCTCTGCGCAGCCAAGCGCTGGTGGGCCGGGAAGGCTGCCCCGGCGGGTGGGGACGCGTACCTTGTGGGTCACCTCCAGCATGGCCTCCAGCGGGAGGAGGTCCGTGAGGGCTGGGCTCAGCAGGTTTGGCCCAACACAGACGGCCAGGTTGCTGCAGCCCATCCTGCTGGTGGCTGCGTGGTGGCCGATGTGCCGGAGGAGGGACAGCAGCTGCTTCAGGAGGAGGAGGTTGGCCGCAGGCAACTTCTTGGCCACCCTGGGGGAACAGGAACATGGCGCTAATAAAGCAGATGTTGCCCACAGTGTTCCCCAGACTCGCCCGAGGCCAGTGGGAGCCAGCGCAGCTTTCCAGGTGCTCTGGGCCAGTGGTCAGGGCTCCTGCTCAACAGTCAGGCTGCTGCCCACACTTACGCTCTCAGCTCCCAGATCTTCTCCTCCCTGCTGGCCTTCTGCATCGCCGCCATCCAGTCCTCGTAGAGGTCGGTCTCGAGGAGCTTGCAGGGGATGCTCCGGAGGAAGTCCTGCAAGGCCCAGGGCTCCAGGTGAGCCTCTGAACACTCTGGGCCAGCCAGGAGCTCCTCCAGCCGCAGGGCAGAAGCGCTCACCTTCAGGATGGCGGCCAGCAGCAGCGCGGGCTGGCTTCCCAAGTTGACGTCTGCGCCGCAGTCCAAGGCCTCCCGCAGCTCCTGAAGCGCTGTCCCGCTGGTGGCTCTGCGGAATATCCCCTCCGTCGACAGTCCTTCCTGCTGCAGCATAGCCAGCAGCTCCTGCAGGAGAGGCAGGAGGACAGTTGCGTGGCTGAGGAGCCGCCTTCCAGTGGTGGTGACCAGAGCACTGACCCAGAGCTGGCTCCGTGATGGGGGTGAAGAGCCCAGTGCCCCATCCCCGGAGGTCCTGGGGACACCTGCTGCCCCTCCAGAGCCTGCGGAGGGAGGGCTGGGGACTCCCTGGACAGGCTGGCTGACCTGGATGGGCCAGAGCAGTGTGCCATCCTCCACGCAGAGGGCTGCCAGGGGCTGCCCAAAGAGCACCCTGCTGCAGCCGGAGCCCGCCTGCCCTGGCGCCGGGGCAGCGGCCGGGCTCCGCCGCAGAGCAAAGGGCCAGGGTAGCCCTGGCAAATCAAAGCTGTATCCTAATGGCAGAAAGCAGAGCTGAGCTGAGAGATGGGACCACTGTGAAAGCCACTGCCTGATGTCCAGGACAGAAGAGCAGAGGTCTCCAGTCTCCATCACAAGGGGCCACTCCCAAAGTGCCTCCTACCTTCTGGTCAGTAAAGCCGTAACTTACAGACTGGTGACATCTTTGAGAAAGGGTCTGAAACCTCCACTACGAACAGCAGACGAGCCCCAGATGTCTTCAGCACAGGGTTGGCTGGATTATTCACAGCCAGGGAATCAGCTAAATGCAGTTTAACTCATTTGCCTGCTTAATCCAGAGCACTTTTAAATCCCCATACACTGATCCAAGTTGCCAGAGGTCTTTTAAACCTTGAGATCCCAAGGTGCTAAACATTGGTTAAGAAAGCAATTTTCAACACACAAATCGCATTTCCTTCAGTGTTTCGGTAACTGTGAATGAACTCCTCATCCATCCTGGCTACCAGCTCTTGCTACAAGGAGGATTCATTCGGCTCCATCTTGCTTAAAATACTGAGCTGAATCAGCAGATCTTGTCCTGGAGGAACAGGTAACCCTGCCCTGAACCTCTGTGCATCACGCAGCCCCAATCTGCCGCTGCAGATTAAGGGCCAGAAGCAAAACAGAAACAGAACAAAGAATAAACTGACAAACTGCTGGATTTGGAGGCCTGGTATCCCCCTCCCAAAAGACACGTCCAAAGACACCTGGGCTAAAGGATTGTTCCTTCAAGTACAAGAGGTAATACAGTAAACCCCCTTCTTTTCTCTGGGATTTGGTCACCAGAGAGCTGCCCATCAGCCCCTGGACAGACGAGCACACATCCTAATTAAAAGCAACACGTAAAAGCCCAAAGCAACAAAAGTAGAGATTCATTGGTGGCATTTGGCAAGTGACAAAGATACAGCAGCTTTTGGGAACAGTTCTTTGAAGGGAAAGCCAGAGTTGATAGGCATCCCCGCTGGAAGGCTCTTACAGAGGAGAGTGTTAAACAGCATCAACTGGCAGGTTTAAGCATTGTCTGGGAAATGTCAAACACTGTCAAGATACCACAGAGCTCTCTGCAGCCAAGCCCCAGCGAGGGACTCCTGTGGGCTCATCTCTGAGAACACAGACTGATGGGCCACCAGCTCTGCCGACAGAAAACACCTTATCAGCAGCTGGTGCAGAGAGTACAGCGCCCTCAAAACCACCAAACCAGCCAGGTCAGCCCACCCAGACACCCAGCATCTCCCTGCAGTACCTGCAGCCACATCTGCAGCCCAGCCCTGCTGTCAGGATCCTCTCGGACTGGTCGGGTCAGCGGTCCCAGCCTTCCAAACCCCGGCCTTCTGGGAGCTGCACTCAGCCCAGTTTGGGGAAAAAAGATGAAGACGCCCCTTAACTCTATTTGGAGACTTCCAGGAATTCTCCCACCTCAGGGAAAAGGAAATGGAACGAAAATTCTGGTTCAGTTTTTCCAAAGCAAAATAAAACCCAACCACTGCAGCAGAGAGACAGCTGTCCCAGGAGTAGAGATCTTCAAAGCCCTGAAATAAATAGTCTTGCCTCTGGCTTCCAGCTGCATGGGATTGCTTTATAGCACCTTACACAAAACCCACCATAAAATACCTCCGACAAGTTACCAAACAAACAGCATTAAGGTTGTCCACAGGATCAGGCATTGGCTTCTAAACCCCCCATTCTTTGGTACCTTCAGCAAACCGCCAGCTCTGATTCAGCCCTCAGTTGGTTTTCTGAAAGGGTGACAAAAGCAGCTTCAGCAAGATCAGAGTCAGACCACAAAATCTGCTTCCTTTAGAGATCAGGCCCTGCTGTCTCTGAGCAGCTCAGATCCCCCAACAGCCGCTGGGCCTGCAGGAACTGAACAGCTCGAGTCTGACCAGGGGACGAGGCAAAGCCTGGGGAAGAAGGCCAGCTGTGAAACAGTTTGACAGAGAAGAGGGGAGAGAGAAAATGTGGGGCAATAGAGCTTTCAAACAGAGCTTTAAAAGAATCAGGGCTTCACGAACCCAATCCATGAACTAGAGGTTTTGTATCTGTACAGATGTTACTTTACTCGGAATGGCAGAACACTAAAATCCACTGCCCAGGGGGAACAGAGAAGCTTTGGAGATGAGCACAGAGCACAGCGCTGCCAACTCTTTAACAGCCAGCAGAGCACACCTCCTCCCGGGGGGGCAACTCTAACTGCCACACTGCTGCAGTGAGGACAGGGGAGGAGAGTCAGGACAGCTGCAAAAAGTTCATGAGACTTCTCAAAGGGGAAAAAAAGGAAACAGAAAATTACCCAGATCTTTTTACCAGGCTGTCTGTGACACAAGCCATCAAAACACGAGAGTGGGTGATGGACAGCTGGGGAGAACAGTCAGGATTCCACAAAACAGTTCAGACAGCCTGAAATCAGAATGAAAATGAACATTTGTGAAAAACATCTCTTAGTATTTTGCTTTGCCGAAGAGGTACCTCTGTGTCACAAGGTAAATATCCCATTCCGCTGCCCAGGTGCAGACCAAGACCACTCCTCTCCTGAAGGCGACTGCCACAGCCCCGAGGCAGGGTGAGGATGGACACCATCTCTTCTCCAGCTGGTGAACCTGGGGAAGCGCAGCTCCCTCTGATCCGACACACTGACTTTGGCAGGTATTTGAGTGGGCTGTGCTGCTCACACTCATGTATGGCAGGATGGGCTCATGGGCTTGTCAGAGCCACAGCGGAAGCCAAATCCAAAGCTCAGCCACCCTGACCTTCCTCTTCTGCTCTGGTTTCATAGAGAGTTCAGCACATTTCTGCCAGCCAAGAGCTTGGCCCAGGTCTTCCTCCTTGATCCCTGCTTTCTAACAAGCATCCCATTGCTGAGCCAGGATTTAAAAAAGGGGCACCCACACAGCTGAGGAGACCCAGGCTCCCACTCCCTCCTCCTGCCTTCCACAGCAGACCTAACACCAGGAAAAATAAGATCTGGGAGTCATCAGACGTAACATCTCGTTTATTCCTTACAGCTGACCCTGTTCTTTTCCCCATGTCATTATGGTCAAAATACAAGGTAATTAGTGTCCCCCCTGTGGGTACATTCTCCACAAGGTTTTGAAGGGCAGCTCGGAAGCAGAGCTCCATCTAAATGGAGCCAGCTCTGAGATCTGCATCCCAAAGCTCAGTGGGAAGTGGGCAAGCCAAGTCCTTGACTAAAGTCAGTCTTCCCCAAGAAGCCACCTAGGACACAATTTCCATGCCCTCTCCCTGTGCTCTAGCAATTCCCTTTGTCACATCAAAGGTCTGCGATGTCTGACAGTGCAATTCGACAAACTGCTCCCTCTTGTTGCTTTACAGCACTCCTGCTGTCACAGTATTGCCTCCAAAGCTCCCTGTTTCCCAACCAGAGCAAGGCTGCCCCAGCAGTCAAACATCAGAGAACAGGTTTACCTGACGCTTTACAGTCAGCTCCGGCACAGATCGAGCCCTGCACACTTTATGGTGCTACTGGAAGCTGGTGGCTACGGTTCAGGTAGCCGTGCATTTGGACAGGCACAGCCTCGTCCCACTGCCACAGCCCCGCACTCGGTCCCCTGAGCCTGAAGGCACATTCTTCATTGCCCTCCGAGTCCCAAACTCCAGAAGTTCCCATTCTTTCCTTCCTCCAGACCTTCACGTGCCCAGGCACTCTGCAGCATTTGAAACTATCATTATCCACTCAGATCCCTGCTTTACTGCCTGGACTGTGCCCCATCCCCTGACTCAGGCCGACACAGCCCTCCCCTCCTTTTACTGCCCGAGCATCCCTGAGTAACCCACCCCCACTGGGCTCACCTCTGTTTGAGAGAGCCCTCTCCTCCCCCCCAGCTTGCTACAGCCACTTTTCTAGCTCCCCTAGAGAGCAGAGTTCAGCCAAAAGCATGCAGCTTTCCTCATCTTCTTCTGGAAAGAAGTTGCATCCCTGATCCAGCGGTGATCCCACACCTTTCACAAGACCAGCTCTGCTGTGACAGCCCAGAACTAGATGTCTGTTCCACACTAACACAGGGGGGATGTAGTCCCCAACTAGTACCCCCAGCACACAGCAGTAACAGACAATTCTTAAATAATTCCCATTTCTTCATAGCAAGGAGGGGTGTGTTTTCTTACAACGGCTTTCCAGCCAGCTTACTACAGCACAGCAGTGGTCTACACTTAACTCACTTCCCAGTACTTGCTGACACATCACGCTGGGAACAGGTTTCCTGGGTCAGAAAAATCAGAGTCAGGTAAGATTCATTTGCTTTAATGTCCTGCCTCAAGAACTCCTTGTGCAAGGACTGCATGGTTAAAACTGATGCCAGGTTTATGGGATGTCCCACTGGGGCTCACGGATGGGTCAGCAGCAGAGGGTGTCACCAATTTCCAGAGCTGTGGCTGCCCTGACCAAGTTACCAGACTCAGCCACAAGCACCATAGGAGCATAAGAGAGACAATCCCTGACCCAGAATAATCATGAACTGTGTTATCAGCATGAACTCAGATGAAGACATCTAGTTTTTGCCATGAAATACTTTATGCTTAAGGATCACAAAAATTGAGCAGACCAACTTCAGACAAAAGGCCAAGGCTAGAAAGGGACACCCTAAGACACAGTCAGAGAGACCCTGGCTGTAGTGAGGGAATAAACAAGTCAGACAGAAGCAAAACACCTCTGCCATTTACTTTCCAGAAATCCTCAACAACGGAGAATTATTCCACTAACCAAGGGCTTTTCTACACAATAACCTCTGCAGCCTGGGGCAATGCAGCCGTGCATTCGAGTACATGCACACCCAGTGTGCGCAGGCTGGCAGCTCAAACCTTTGCATACTTCTCTATTCATTGCTGCTGAAACATTTTGACTCCCCAACCCTACACTCTGGTTCTGTCCTAAAACCTAAATCCCCAACAGGAATTGCCTCAAAAGGTCGATCAGAGATGAGCCGGCTCCACCTGCTGCATGGCCTCCCCTGACCACCACACACAAAGCTCAAGCCCTCCCCAGCCTGTCCCAGCCAGCGCCCCAGGAAGGTGCTGTCAGACCTCTCCGCTCCCCTGACAGCCCCCGGCCAGCTCCCCGGCACAGGGCACACGCCGGCTGCAGGCCGCCAGCCAGCCTTAGGGACAGGGAGTCACTTCAGGAAAACTCACCTCTTCCCCAAAGACCAGGTTCTGCTCCGAACCCAAGTGACCGCCGCAAGCCCACAGCACCCTGCCTCTCCGCAGCACCCGAGGGGTGCAAACCCCAACCCGGAGCAGACACCAGCCCTGTCCCACCTGCTTCACACGGCATCCCTGCAGCCACAGGCACCTCCTGAAAGGGGGGAACCTGCGAGAGCAGTTTTTAAATGTGTTTCCACAAAGACCAGGCAGTTACAGAAAAGAGATTTCACAGGGACAAAACCAGGGAAAAGGAGGAGGAGGAAGTTGGTCTGCCTGGCTACATGAAATGGGGATGAGAACGAGCAGAGATGCAGGGCACAGCAGAACTGAACAGGAGCTTGAAGGTGACAGGAAGAAAAAACAGGCAAGATGAACTACACAGGTGTTCTGGACAGGAGCCTGGTTTTGTTTAGGTCTTTAGGTCTAAGGAATTCTTCCTTATCAATTATTCTGATGATTAATTCTATTTCCACACGGGCATTTTGTCAACATTTAAGAAGATGCACTGGAGACCCCAGGAGAAGCCCCAACACTCACCTAGGAACGAGGTGACGATCTGCAGACTGACAGCACATCGGGCGGGACAAGCTGGCAAAGAAACACAGTGGCAACCGGTTACATCACGTTTCCAGCAATCCACAGCCACAGGCAGTGAAAAGCGACTATTTCATGCAGAGCTGGTGCAGAGCAGAGAGGTGGAGGTGAAGCAGCAGCTGACGGGGGAGGCTGAAGCAGTGCCACCCACGGCAGGAGCTCTGCCGGCTGTTTGCAGGCTCAGAGCAAGTGGTGCTGCCGGATTTCCCAACCAGAAGCACTCCCAGGATCCCAGCACACAGAAACTTGTCCTTTAATTGCTTTTCAATCACTTCTTGTACCTTCATTGTGTGAGACTTCTGCTCTGCCTGCAGATGTCAAGAGATACTTTTCTGAAAGCGGAGCAGGTTGTTCCCACTTGAAAAAACCAGGATGTGTCTTTTGGCAAAGGTGCAAATTAGAAGCTCAGCACAGAAACTGAACTTTGTCCAGAAAGCCAGAGGAGCAGCAGGGCTCTGCAAAGGGGCTGGGCTCCAACACACCCCCCTGCTCACCCCCCCACATCTCTCCCAGCACCTCCGAGCTGGGAAAAACTGTCCCACAGCCCGAAGGCAAGAGCCCGCCTGGGCCAGCTCTCGCCCTCGGGCTTAATGCCGGTTTGTGATCAGCACCTCTTGGCTCTGGTGACTGGCACCCTCTGAAGCACCACTCTGAGGGGTTTCATCAGACTGAACCCACCCAGCCCAAATCACCACAGAGAGCAGAAAATATTAAATGTGTCACTGCTTTCACACTAGCAGTAAAAATAAAGGGCTAAAATTCACTTTCCCTGGGGTAACCTGACAGATAAACCCCACAGACACAACAGACCCTTACAGACAGCAAAACCCACCAAGTTCAAGGTAAAAGGACAAGCACAGTCACACATCAGAACATCTGAACAGCCGGAACTGTGACAACAAATCCACAATTCAGAACCATGAAAAATTAATTGGGTTTTTAGACCAAAGCTTTCCCTTCCCCGGCGATCCCACCACCCCCTCCAGGGAAATCGGCCCCAGCCCCTGCACTCACCCACTGCTAGGCCGGGGACACCACCACTAGTGCTGGGGCTGGGGCTGGTGCTGGGGCTGGTGCCACCTTTTCAGGAGAAAAATTCCTTCAGCCATCCAGAACAAAGCGAGTGTTTGAAAAGGAGGAATTCCCACTTGCTGGGTGAACCAAATCTCTGCCTGGAACATCCCTCAGTGCAGACCCCAGAGAGCTGCAGGACCTCCTGCCTAGGCCGCCTCACTGCAGACCATGGAGCCCTGGCAGACTGTCGGCAGGAAGTAGGCCCTGTGGGGGCCAGGGGGACCCCCGGGGGGGCTCCAGCACGTTGTCCCCCCCAGCACCTGCCCACACTCCTGCCTGTGCCGTGAGGGGGGATTGGGGACCCGGGGGGATTATTGGGGGGGTGTTATTGGGGTTCTGTGGGAGTTGTGGGGGTTATTGGGGCCCTGGGGGGGGTATTTGGTTCCTAGAGAGAGTGTAATGGAGTCGGGGGGGGGGTGTATCCTGGAGGGGTTTGGGAGGGTTATTGGGGTCCTCGGGGGGGGTCTTGAGGGAGATATTGGTGTCTGAGGTGGGGGGATTGGGGACATCCTGGAGGGGGTTCTGGGGGAGGTATTGGGGTCCTGGGGGTGTCTTGAGGGAGGTATTGGTGGAGAGTCTTGGTACTTGGGGGGTGTTATTGGGGTCATGGGGGAGTTCAGGGGGTTATTAGTGTCGGGGGGGGAGGGGAGTGTCTAATGGGCTGCTGGGGGTGGTTTCTGGGGAAGATATTGGGGTCCTGGGGGACATTAATGGGGTGCAAGAATTGTCCAGTGGGGGCTACTGGGGTACTGAGAGGGATCTTGTGGGTGATACACCCCCCCATAACATTTCAAAATACCTCTTATATCCTCCATATCCCCCCAAACCACCCCATATCCCACCAAATCACCCCCAAACCCCCATATCCCCCCAAATCACCCCAAAACACCCCATATCCCCTAAATCAACCCCAAAGCCTCCCCATAACCCCCCAAACCCCCATATCTCACCAAATCCACCCAGATCACCTCAAAACTTTCCCGTAACACGCCCAAACCCCCCATATCCTTCCAAAATAACCCTTATATCCCCCATATCCCCCAAACATCCCCATATCCCCCAAGTCTCCCCCACATATCCCATCCAAACCCCCCATATACCACCAAATCACCCCCAAAACCCCCTATATGCCCCCAAATCACCCCCATATACCCCCAACCCCACCATATACCCCCATAGGACTGCAAACCCCCCATATATCCCCAAATCACCCCTAAAATTCCCCATACACCCCCATATCCCCCATATCCCCCAAAGCCCCCATAAACCCCAAATCACCCCAAAACACCCCCATATCCCCTCAACCACCCCCATATCACCCCCAAACTTACTATACCCGCTAAACCTCCTCTATATCTCAAAATCAACCCACAACCCCCCCATATCCCCTAAATCACCCCCCAGACCTCCCCATATGCCCCCAAACCCCCTCATATCTCACCAAATCCCCCCTAAATCCCCCATATCTCCCCAAATACACCCAAATCACCTCAAAACCTTCCCATATCAACCCAACCCCCCCCATATCCTTCCAAAATACCACTTCAATCCCCCATATACCTGCAAACACCCCCATATCACCCCCAAATCACCACCCGATATCCCCCCAAACCTCCCCATATCCCACCAAATCACCCCCAAAACCACCCATATCCCCCCAAATCACCCTCCATATCCCCCAACCCCTCCCATATCCCCCATATCCCCCCAAACCCCCTTATATCCCAAATCAACCCCAAAACCTCCCCATATGGCCCCAAACCCACTCATATCCCCCCAACTCACCCCGAAAACCCCTTATATACCCTAAATCAACCCCCAAACCTCCCCATATGGCCCCAAACCCACCCATATCCCCCCAAATCACCCCAAAAACTACCCATATCCCCCCAAATCACCCCACAATATCCCCCCAACCCCCCCATATCCCCCCAAATCATTCCTAAACCCTCCCTTATGCCCCCAAATCACACCATAGCTCCAACACTCCCCATACCCCACCAAATCATCCCCAAACCCACTCATATCCCCCCAAATCACCTCCCATATCCCCCAAATCACCCCAAAACCCCCCATATCCCCCCAAATCACCCCCAAACTTCCTCATATCCCCCATATTACCCCCAAACATCCTGTATATTCCCAGATCACACCAATACCTCCCCACATCTCCCAAATCACCACCAAAACCTCCCCATATGCCCCCAAAATCCCCCATATCCACCCAACCCCCCCAAACCCCTCCATATCTCCCCATATCCCCACAAATCATCTCAAAACCTGCCCATTACACCCCAAAACCCCCGTATACTTCCAAAGTCCCCCTTATATCCCCCATATCCCCCCAAACCCCCACATATCTCACCAAATCACCCCCAAATAAACCATATCTCCCAAACCACACCCCCATATCCCCCAAAACCCCCCAAACCCCCAAATAGCCCTAAAACACCCCCATATACCCCCATATCCCCCATATGACCCCAAAGCCACCCATATCCCAACAAATCACCCCAAAATTCCCCATATCCCCTAAATCACCCCCAAAACCTCCCCATATCCCCCACAAACCCCCCCATATCCCCCCAAATCCCCCCATATGCCCCCAAAGCACCACCCCATATCCCCCCAAACACCCCCATATCCCACCAAATCACCCCCCAAAACCCCCATATCCCCCCAATCACCCCAAAACACCCTATGTCCCCTAAATCAACCCCAAAACTTCCCCATATCCCCCCAAACCCCCATATCTCCCCAAATCCACCCTGATCACCTCAAAACCTCCCCATATCACAGCAAAACCCCCAATATCCTTCAAAATAACACTTATATCCCCCCATATCCCCCCAACCCCCCCATATCCCACCAAATCACGCCCCAAACCACCCATATCGCTGAAAATCACCCCCCATATCCCCCCAACCCCCCATATCACACCATATCACCCCAAACCCCCCCATATCCCCCAAATCACCCCCATAACTCCCTCAACTGCTCCCATATCCCCCCAAATCACACCAAAACCCCCCATATCCCCCCAAATCACTCCAAAACTTTCCCATATCGCCCCATATCCCCCAGATCACTGCAAAGCACTCCATAACACCCCAGATCTCCCCAAAAACCCTCAATTTCTCATAACACCCCCATATCACCCCCAAACCCACTATACCCCCCAAACCCCCTCTATATCCCCCAAATCACCCCTAACCCCCCCCATATCCCCTAAATCACTCCCAAAACCTCCCCATATCCCCCCAAACACCCCATATGCCCCCAAACCATCGCAAACCATTACATATCTCCCCAAATCCCCACAAATCACCTCAAAACCTCCCCATATCACCCCAAAACCCCATATCCTTCCAAAATACCCCTTATATCCTCCATAGCCCCCCAAACCCCCATATCCCACCAAATCATCCCAAACCCATCATATTCCCCCAAATCACCCCAAAACTTCCCCATATATACCCATATCCCCCCAAATCCCCCCCAAACCCCCCATATCTCCCCAAATCCACCCTGATCACCTCAAAACCTTCCCATATCACCCCCAAACCCCTATATCCTTCCAAAATACCCTTATATCCCCCCAAAACCCCCCTGATCCCCCCAAATCACCCCCACATTTCCCCCCCAAACACCCCCATATCCAACCAAATCACATTAAAACCCCCCATAGACCCTCAAATCACACCCCCATATCCCCCAAACCCCCCCATATCAGAGAGAGCACAGAGAGCTGGAGGACCTCCTGCCTAGGCCGCCTCACTGCAGACCATAGAGCCCTGGCAGACTGTCGGCAGGAAGTAGGCCCTGTGGGGGCCAGGGGGACCCCCGGGGGGGGCTCCAGCACGTTGTCCCCCCCAGCACCTGCCCACACTCCTGCCTGTGCCGTGAGTGGGGATTGGGGATCCGGGGGGATTATTGGGGGGGTGTTATTGGGGTTCTGTGGGAGTTGTGGGGGTTATTGGAGTCCTGGGGGGATTATTTGGTTCCTAGAGGGAGTGTAATGGAGTTGGGGGGGGTGGGAGTGGTGTCCTGGAGGGGTTTGGGAGGGTTATTGGGGTCCTCGGGGGGGGTCTTGAGGGAGATATTGGTGTCTGAGGTGGGGGGATTGGGGACATCCTGGAGGGGGTTCTGGGGGAGGTATTGGGGTCCTGGGGGTGTCTTGAGGGAGGTATTGGTGGAGAGTCTTGGTACTTGGGGGGTGTTATTGGGGTCATGGGGGAGTTCAGGGGGTTATTAGTGTCGGGGGGGGAGGGGAGTGTCTAATGGGCTGCTGGGGGTGGTTTCTGGGGAAGATATTGGGGTCCTGGGGGACATTAATGGGGTGCAAGAATTGTCCAGTGGGGGCTACTGGGGTACTGAGAGGGATCTTGTGGGTGATACACCCCCCCATAACATTTCAAAATACCTCTTATATCCTCCATATCCCCCCAAACCACCCCATATCCCACCAAATCACCCCCAAACCCCCATATCCCCCCAAATCACCCCAAAACACCCCATATCCCCTAAATCAACCCCAAAGCCTCCCCATAACCCCCCAAACCCCCATATCTCACCAAATCCACCCAGATCACCTCAAAACTTTCCCGTAACACGCCCAAACCCCCCATATCCTTCCAAAATAACCCTTATATCCCCCATATCCCCCAAACATCCCCATATCCCCCAAGTCTCCCCCACATATCCCATCCAAACCCCCCATATACCACCAAATCACCCCCAAAACCCCCTATATGCCCCCAAATCACCCCCATATACCCCCAACCCCACCATATACCCCCATAGGACTGCAAACCCCCCATATATCCCCAAATCACCCCTAAAATTCCCCATACACCCCCATATCCCCCATATCCCCCAAAGCCCCCATAAACCCCAAATCACCCCAAAACACCCCCATATCCCCTCAACCACCCCCATATCACCCCCAAACTTACTATACCCGCTAAACCTCCTCTATATCTCAAAATCAACCCACAACCCCCCCATATCCCCTAAATCACCCCCCAGACCTCCCCATATGCCCCCAAACCCCCTCATATCTCACCAAATCCCCCCTAAATCCCCCATATCTCCCCAAATACACCCAAATCACCTCAAAACCTTCCCATATCAACCCAACCCCCCCCATATCCTTCCAAAATACCACTTCAATCCCCCATATACCTGCAAACACCCCCATATCACCCCCAAATCACCACCCGATATCCCCCCAAACCTCCCCATATCCCACCAAATCACCCCCAAAACCACCCATATCCCCCCAAATCACCCTCCATATCCCCCAACCCCTCCCATATCCCCCATATCCCCCCAAACCCCCTTATATCCCAAATCAACCCCAAAACCTCCCCATATGGCCCCAAACCCACTCATATCCCCCCAACTCACCCCGAAAACCCCTTATATACCCTAAATCAACCCCCAAACCTCCCCATATGGCCCCAAACCCACCCATATCCCCCCAAATCACCCCAAAAACTACCCATATCCCCCCAAATCACCCCACAATATCCCCCCAAATCCCCCATATCCCCCCCTAAATCAGTCAGGGCAAGCAGGATTATCAAGCAATATTCAGAAATCATTATAAGTTGCTGTAAGTTGCTATAAGTAAATAAGGTGCAAAGCAGGTGATCATTTTCTTGTATCAGTACACTTCTCCCCTGCCCGTGGTTTGAGAATGTGTCAGCTGTATCAGAAAACAAGGTTGTCCCTAGGAGCCTTGCCTTAATCTTAGGTCTAGTAAGGGGCAGGAAGAGGAAGGAGCAGCCTGAAGGCTAAGGCAGTTGAAGGTGATGTGGAAAGGCTTCTGTCAGCGCCTTTGCCATGGTGTCCCTCTGGATGCACTTTAGAACCTCTAGTTCATTCTGCCCTGGTCCTGTTCCTCTCTGGCCACTCAGCCCCAGACGTTGCGGAAGGGACGCACGCTGTCAGCTTGACATCAAGTGAGTAGGAGCTGCGCTGTGAACGTGCAGACTGCTTTGTAAAATCACCCCCGGGTGATGTATTGCGCACCTCGCCTGTGACACTGAGCTCCTGAGAAGTGTTCCTCTTAGCCTGGTCTTCCTCGTGCAGACATTTGGACAGACTTCATGTGCACAGCGCATGAGCCTTTGCTGGGATGACTGTCCCCTGAGAACAGACTCTCAGTGGGCTGCGGCACCGTTCTGACAAGGGGTCTGCAGCACTGAAAACTGTCCCATAAGGTATCTGACAGCCCCTCAGGCACCGTAGAAAATCAAAATAAGGGAGGCTAGTGCATGCTGTCGGATGTGGACAGAACTTTTTCGATTTCTCTGGATGTTAACCAGTGGTAAGATAGCGACAGAAATCTCTGACTTTTCTTCCTCACGGCCAAGGGAAGTGCCTTACCAGCACTGATGGCTCGTTGTGCACTGCTGGTTCATTACAGCACAGGATCAGCCTCTGAATCTCTTGGCCAAGGAACTTTTTAAAGCCAGTATTAGACCGTACTAGTGCCACACTGCTTGTAACTTACTAACATTTATTTTTGGTTTGGAAGCAACTCGGTCATTATACTAAGGAGTTTAGCAGTGTAAATTCTGTAGTTTATCACAGTTTAAGAAGAACATGAAAGTAGCAAAAAATATTTTCTTACAGAGTTATCTGCTCCTTTACAGGCAGTGGAAGATGCGTCTGTACCAGTTGTCAAGTTTGAGTTTGATGGCTTTGAGGTAAGCGTTTTGCTTTTTTTCTTGCTTTGGAACAGGAGAACTTCTCCAGGGAGCTGTGACCATGCTGTTTTACAAGGTTATTGGTACCTTAGAGTGTATTTAGGAAACTGTAATTAAATGGCCTGACCACAGCCGATCCCAGGAGAAGAGGCTGCAGTAAAATGGGAGCTGATAGGAAAATAAGCCCCCAGGAAGCTTGGCAGGTGGGGGGGCATCAGAGACAACCCTTTCTGCCCTGTGCTTAGAGCGGGGGAGCCTGCTGGAATGGCACTTATCTGCCAGGGACTGTGCAGAGTGGGAGCAGAGGCAGTGCCCTTGCTGACTCCTCCCAGCTCTGACCAGCTGGCTTTCGACAGAGGGATGCGTATGGGGTAGTTCACGGTGTGAATCATGTCAGCAGACTAAATGCTTTGTTGCAAATCAAAAATGAAGTGATCATGAGACAAGCAATCTGGAAAATGGCAAGTAAAAGTACTCACGAGACTCCTGCCTGGGTTTGTCAGCTGCAGGAATCCTTGTATCTTGACTGCCTCTTATACGGTGACTGCAGACCTGCGTGCTGTAGTACCTAAGCAAGTCACTGCTTGGTACCACTCTCATGAAGTCACTTGTTCCGTGACCTTCTTGTGGCCTTTGTCTGGTGCAGACATTCACAGAAAAACTTTCTTGCCTCAGACGGTGCTATGAGCCAGACGCTTCAGGATCAAAAGGGCTTACTGCATAGAGAAAGTGCTCTCTCCTTTGCTGAAGTACAGCTGAGGTGACTGAACTTACGTCTTAATTCTATAATTAATTTTAACTTCCCTTTTAATGGAAATTCTAAGTTTAGAGTAATCTTTTTCAACTTAAAACCCCCTTCCTTTCCCTAGCTTAAAAGGAAAGGGGGTTTTGTAAAGTTCTCTTAAAAAGAAAGGGGGTAAATGACGGGTGTTATAAATAAAATATGGAACTTCTAGCAATTTTCTTGAGTTTTTTGGCAAATAAATCTCTTGGGAGATGTACCTATAGTCACATAGTTCTAAATACAAATGTTAACCACTCTTTTTAGACTTGACTAACTGTCCCCCACTGGTGTGCTGTTCACAAACAGTGCAGCATTCTAACTCACGGTTGGCACTTTTTTTCCTCTTAAGATTGATCTGGGGTTTGCAAGACCGTCTGTGCAAACTGTTTCTGATAATCTTGATCTCGGAGATGACTGGCAGCTGAGAAGCCTGGATAGGAGATGTGTATGAAGCGCAAATGGTGAGCATATTTACACATCTTTAAGAAGAAAGTGTTACTGAAGTTGGTCTAGAATGCACATGACACAACTCCAGTTTCTGTACGAGGTGCATAAGCTGATCTCCTGTGTACTTGAGATCTGAGGAGGTGGCAAGTGGGTGTAAATTTAGATGTTTCAAGGAGCTGTGTGTTTAGATAGAGCTGTATTTCATGTTTCTTGGATCAGGGTGTGTGCACTGTTCCACGTTGCCTCAGAGACTGCTTCAGATGAATAGGTGGAGCACTTGATAGAGGAGAATGTGTGGTAGTTCATTAAAAAAAGGAAGATATTTAAAATACCCAAAGCCTAACTTGCTCGCTGTTTAACAGTGACTGGTTTAATTGTTCCTGGCTGTTGAAGAAACCTGGCTGTCGGAATCCTCTAGAAAGGCCTTATTAAAAATGGTTGGCGGTAGTCTATAAACTATGACAAAGCTGTTGAGGGCACCAGTTACCTGTAGGGATACGGAATGTTATGTGTAATCTGTAATTTTTAACGTACTACAAAGCGAGTAATCCAAACTTGTTTTCATAGATTTGAACGATAAACTGTAAGCTATTGATCCAGCGTAGCATAAAAAGGACCTGTACCTGTTACTAGGAACTTCTGTCCTTCAACTTTTCTCTTAGAGTTACCGATGAAATGCTACATCTAGTGCCAAGTGAGGAGAACTTCTGGCTCACGCTCCGTGTGATTAAGCTGTGGGCAAAACGTGAGTAAGGTGATTGTTTGTAATCTTTAAGCTTTTCAGAGGCACCTCATGCTGAAAAGATAAGACCATTAGAAGTACTTCAGCCATGGAGAGCCATTTAAATGACAGTTTTCAAGCAAAAGCCAGTTTTTTAGTTTAGATTCAAGGTCTGTCCATGGGGTAGAGTGGGTGTGTTTTTTAATGGGGGTAGAGTGGGGAGAAGAGGGGAGTGCCTGCAAGACAAGGTGCTTTATTGCTTATCAGGAACCTGACTACAGATGGTAAAAAAGCCAAGTTAAGTATAAAAGCTTGATCCATAAGGAATAAGAAAGTATTGTTTGTGCATGTGGCTAGAGCAGGTACTAGAAGAATGGCAGAAATTTTGTCTTAAGGGAAGTTGGAGTGAAGCAGTAGCTGTAGCAGTGTAGGCAAATTTCAGAGTAGCAGTATTTTGGGGAGTGGTGTGGTAACGATTCTTTTTCTCATCACTGTTAAGGACCAACAGTTTTGGCCTCATCGCACTGCAATAACAACTGACTTGGAGGCTGAAGTGTACTGAGTATTCTATAGATTGTGAAGTTGGTGCTGCAAATTTGAAGGGATATCCGTGGGTATTGGAAGACTGCAGGCTAACTCCAGTGTGTCCGCTCTAGGTCATGGCATTTACTCCAACCTGCTGGGATTTCATGGTGGGGTTTCCTGGGCAATGCTGGTAGCAAGAACATGTCCGCTCTATCCAAATGCTTTGGCTTCTGCTCTTGTGAACAAGTTCTTCTTGTTTTTTTGGTTTTTTGTTTGGGTTTTTTTTTTTTTCAAAATGGTAAGAGCTATTCTTTATTTTAATTTGCAGAAGGAAGTAACACTTCGAGAGGTAGTTCTTCATATAAGATTTACATTGACAGCATTCAGTCCTACCCTGAATTACATGGCAGAGTTTTAGATGGACAGTTACTGGGTTTTCTTATAGAGGGAATGGCCAAATCCTGCACTGCTGAAACAACCCAAAGACAGCAATCTTAGTTTGCCACTGTAGGACCCTAGGGTGTGTAAACATTGAATTCAGAAGCCTTTAAACTTTTTTCTAACCCAAACTGATGCTAAGCGCAATTGTTTTAACATCCGAGATGAACCCCTCAGACCGGTACCGTGTAATGGGGATCCTCACCCCAGGCTCTCCACAGCAGAACTCTGCACACAAGGGATCTGCATCAACGCCAGCGGTAACGGGAGAGGAGTTCAAACATGGTAAAGTCCTTCCCGTGCTTGTTAACTGGTTAAAAAGTGTAATTCTTGCTATATGAAACCACATTATGTGAATTGGTACCTAAGCACAATTCACAAGTGAAACGATCCTGCCAGCATAGCGCTTTTTGCCATCAAAATACTTGATCAGCAACAGTTCAGTGTTTCAAACAAGAAGACATCAGAGCAATTAAAAAGTGAAGAGGGAACACGTATCTTGAAAGGCAATGCCCGCAGAAGCAGTTAATTTGGAGGAAGGAGAGACTGGAAGAGATCTCCAGGCCCATCAAAAGGTGACTGAGCTCCATAGTGAGCAGTCAGGGGTTGGCTGGTTGCTTCCTCCTTTCTTTATTTCCCTTGGAAGGCTCTTGCAGAACCCAAATCTTCTAAGCATTAAAGAGTTTTCTTCCAGTTTGCAGCTTAAAGTTACTCAGGGCCAGGCATTACACATTTTTTCTGGTGCCCACACCCTTCAGTCTTAGTAACTGTTCTCCCTAAGTGTTATTTCCCTCTTCTGCATTTACAGCAGTCACCCCACTCTTCTCCCACTTGCTTTTCTGGCCCAAGCAAATCCCGCACTCCTGACGTCAGCACGCGTGTCCATCTCCCATGTCCCAGCGATCCCCGCAGCTCTCCTCGCCAGTTCTTCCAGGGACAGTTCATCTTTCCGGTACGTGAAGGACCAGCAGGGCCACCACGTCAGACGAGCTGTGCTCTCGTCAGTGGCATTAACTCTCCTCTGCCCTTGCTGAAAACACTGTGCCTGACACACGGCAGTGCAGCGCTGTCTCATGCCCCCATCACGCTGCTGGCTCCCAGATGCTCTCTTGTGCTTCCCTTGAGCTCCCTGTAGGTCTTCTTCCCCCTCCTCAGTTTTGGCCAGCCAAAGAACATCCAACTTATGACTCTCAAATTCTTCCCACTCTTCTAAATATCTTCGTGGGGGTCTCAGCCTTCTGCCCTTCAGATCAGTAGCTTATCATAACAGGAGAAGGATAGCACTTTTTTTCCCCAGGTAAGCAAATACTTAAACTCTTTGTTTAAATATAAAAATTAAGAGGAAGGAAAAAATAAGAGCCAAGTGGAAAGTGAAAGTTTAATTTGGTGCTGAAACAGCTTGAATACTTCTGCTGCAGCTGTGGCAGGGGGCTGACACTTAAATGTCTGATCAGGAGAAAAGCAAAAATCCTTCCGCTAAGGTTTCAAATTACAAAATAACTTCATCTAAGGGAAGACAAAATGTCTATATGTAAATATTGCTGTATGTTCATAGTGCCTTCTCAGCACAGTGTTTCTCTTACGGCACGAAGAAACTACTGGTATGAAAAGTTAGGAATTTTAAGTGTTATTTTGAAGCAATTTACACTTAAATCAGCAGTAGTGAGGAAACAGTCAAGAATTTGGCTTGCAGAATGGGAGATGATTCGTGACTTTCCCCACAGCTTTTCCCGTGAATGACGTTTACAGCTCTCTCACTGTGTGGCAGTGCCAGGCTTTGTCAGGGTCGGTCTGGTCAGGACCTCAGCAGGCTCCTTGTCCATCACTGCGATTCTTCAGTCAGCAAAGACAGAAAGAAGGCCGGGCAGCACTGCCGCCATTGGCCGAGCGTAGCCCCGCCCCCATCCGGCTCCTAGCAACCTGGGCAGCAGCACTGCTGCTATTGGCTGAGCGAAGCCCCGCCCCTGCCCGGTTTCCTAGCAACCAGGGCAGCACTGCCGCTATTGGCTGAGTGAAACTCCGCCCCCATTTGGCTCCTAGCAACCTGGGCAGTAGCACTGCTGCTATTGGCCGAGCGAAGCCCCGCCCCTACCCGGTTTCCTAGCAACCAGGGCAGCACTGCCGCTATTGGCTGAGTGAAACTCCGCCCCCATTTGGCTCCTAGCAACCTGGGCAGTAGCACTGCTGCTATTGGCCGAGGGAAGCCCCGCCCCCATTGTGTCCTAATAATGCCCAGGATGCGACCAGCAGTGCCAGGGCAGCGGCGCTCATTTGAGGAGGAGGAGGAGAGTAGTGAGGAGGTGGTGAGTAGTGAGGAGGAGGCGAGTAGTGAGGAGGAGGCAATTACTGAGGAGGAGGAGGAGGAGGTGATCAGTGAGGAGGAGGCGATCAGCGAGGAGGAGGAGACGGCGAGCAGCATCACGACCATGGCGAGCAGCATCAGGACACGGCGACCAGTGCCACCAGCAGCTCCCAGGTGAGGACAGAGCCAGAGCCAGATCCGACAGGCTCCTCGGCAGGGCTGCCCCTTGCCGCGCCCAGAGCGCCAGCCCTTTGACCTGAGCTGCCCGCCGCCGTGGTGAGCGGGGCCAGGGGGGGCTCCGGGGGGCCCGGGGATGGGCTTGGGGGGCTCCGGGTGGGGTGCTCAGGGGGGCTCCAGAGGGCCCAGGATCACTCTTGGAGGACTCCAGAGGGCCCAGGGCTGGTCTGGGTGGGCTCTGGGGGCCGGGAGTGGCTCAAGGGGGTCTCCAGAGGGCCCAGGGCTGGTCCAGGGAGGCTCCGGGGAGAAGGGGGGGGTCCAGGGGCCGGTCCGGTCGCTGTCCCTCCCACGCGGTCCCAGGGGTTGGCAGCAGGGGGGCCACGGGGGCCACGGTGCAGTCGGGGTCACCCCTTGCGTGTGAACTGGGTGGCTGCGCTCGTTTCACGGCCCCTGGCCTTTCAATTCTGTAAGAATAACGATGTGGAATTGAGCACTGCAAACAGCTGGAAGCCCTGAAGGTGTTTCCCGGCGCTCAGCGCGGGCAGAGCGGTGGTTCTGGGTGAGGGGTTTGGCTGGAGGGAGCCATTGGGCGCAGGTCGGCACCTTGAACCCGGCTCCTCTGCACATCCCGGGCCCCTGCGCCGCGGTGACGGCGTGTGCTGGGAGCGGGGCCGCTGGCCTCAGGCCTTCCCCTTGTTGTTGTCTGGCTTCAGAGCTGCAGGTTGTGAGTTTCAGAGCAGCCAAACAGTGAGGGTAGACAAAGGTTCAACAGTCAGGTGAGACAAAGAGTAAAGGAAGTAGTGTGAAGCTTTTGAAACAAAACCCAGGTGAATGTGAGCGGTGTCTCCGTGGGGCAAGGTGAGCGGTGGTCTCACTGAGGTCAGATGGCCAGGGCTGAAGGGGTCCTGCAGATTTTTCAGCAAAGATACGAGGTGATTTGGAGAGACTGTGGCCTCTCCCTCCCGTGGTTATCACCTGAGTAAAACGGTACGTGTGCTTAAGGGTTTGGTGGGCTTGGAAGAGACCAATTAATTATTGTTGGGCTCCAAAGCCCCATCCAAATGTCGCCTGCTGACTTGGGTCAGTTTTGTTCAGTAGTTGTGTCCCGGCATGGCTTCTGACAAGCACGGCAGTAGTAGCTGAGGTTAATAACTGTGGAAGCCAGAGCAGTTCCTCGAGGTGAAGTCCCTGAGGCGCAGCGCGGGGCAGCGGGTGGCCCAGCCGTGGGCAGCGGCTCCCCCTCGGAGCAGGAGGGTCAATGTACACGTGTCAGAGCCCTGGCTCCTCACACAGCACCAGCCTCCTTTTGCGGAGACGGGGGATTGTTTTCCTGGCTTTTCATCTTCTGAATAGATGGCCCTCAGAGAGAGAGGAACCCACTGGCCGTATTCGCTTGGCGTAAGCTTGGAAGCACCAAACAAAATAAACACTTTTGCTGAATAGTGTCATAAAGGCAGCAGTTACCTTCTGGATGCCTGTACTGGCACGTAGATGGCAAAATCCCATTCTCTGTGATGGACTTGCACCATCTTTTGAGTCCTAGGCCCACATGGGCCTGTTAGGCCATTCCCAGCTGGGACTCACAAAGTCCTTACCAGCAGAACATAATGAACATATCAGAACATAATGTTTTGATGTTTAGGTTTTATAATCTGTTTTCACTGCTTTTGGTTGGGTACAAGTGCTTTGTTCTAAGTTCTCCTCACCTTTATTTCTTCTTCTAGAACTCGAACCGAGCCAGCGAGTGGAACATCAGCCATGCCGTGCGTGCATTACAAGTTCTTCTCCCTGCTGCAGTACGACACAGTCACCTTCAGCGGCCTCAACATCTCCCTGGGCCACCTGAAGCGCCAGATCATGGGCCGCCACAAGCTGAAGGTGACCAACTGCGAGCTGCAGATATCCAACGCCCAGACCGGAGAAGGTGCGTGGGGGCGGCGGGCACGGGGCCTCGGGCACTGCCCGGCTGGCGGCGGCCACGGCCTGCGGGAGCCACACTCTGCTCTCTGTGGCTTGTCCCCACGTGGCGTGAGTCAGCCTGGGGCCCGTCCCGCCGGCGTGCGGGGAACCTGGAGGGCAAGTGGCGCCAGCGATTCAGTGAGGTGGGAAGGGACAGTGCGATTCGGCCACCGTCGGTAGCTGTGGCTTGTGCGGGGACCTCACAGAGCCGTTCCGATCTGTTGTTAGACACGGAGCTGGGCGTAGGAGACTACGTGGTCGATGTGCAACGTCTAGTGCTTGCAAAAGCCCAGTAGCCACTTACCGGCCATCACTGGCAGTAAAACAAGTTTTGTGCTAGAAGGGAGTGGGAATCAACAATGGTGTTGGCTCCAGCTTTGTTGAACATTTCTGTTGGAGCTCTGCTTGGACAAGTGTGAAAAGTAGCCCTGTTGAGCGTGATGTCGCTGCTCAATCTGCAGATGTGGAGTCGTGGCGAGGCAGAGTGACACTGGTAGTTGCCAAGGCCCCGCAGCTACACGGGATGTTGCTGCCTGCGGGGAACAGGCTCCTGCTGGCAGATGCCAGTTTTGTCTGAGAGCTGTTAGACTAAGCTGGCAGCTGTTAAATTCAAAGGGAGCAAACAGAAATTTCCAGGGACTTCAGGACTAATGCTCCAGCTTTAGTCCTTTCCTATTTAAAACCAAAAAAGTTAACTTTTAAGTCTACATTGTTTGACTTCACCAGATTTCATCATTGACACAGATTTCATCACCAAAATGAACTCAATTAATTGACGTGAAGGAAAAATAAATGTATGAAAGCCAACAGGTGTCAGGTCCCTTCACAGAACTACCTCGGCAGCGCACTCCGCTGTTTGTAAACCCTCTTCCACAAATCCTCTGCCTCAGTGACCCAGCTGGTGGGATGCTTCAAGTCCCACATACAAATATGTGCCGTGATAAGTGTCCTGCGCAAATAAAGCCTTTACTTCACCAGGTTATTGTCACTCTTCAGTTTTCAGTTGATCCATTTCAATGTGTACTGATTGACTTTTAAGGGGAATTCATTTTTCTATCAGTCTGGTATTAGATGGCTGGAGGTCTCCTCCCTGTGCACTTCACAAGTGGATTGAAAACAAGCATCCCTCCCTCTGTCTATATATATCTCATGCAAGGACAGTCTATTCAGAAGGCAGATGTCAATGCTTCTAATGGTCAGTGAATTGTCATAAAATACAAAAAGAGGACCCATTCCTCTCTTTGCATCATACACCTGTTGTGCATGTTCCAGCTGACCTCTGCACGCTTGCAGAATTGGCGAATAAGTGCACTGGCTGCTGTCCTCATATACACAGCCTCCCTCGAGGAGAGGTGCTGCCACCTGCAATCCTCTGCAGACCTACCAGAACCCTCAGCTGGGCACAGGCGTAGCAAACTCCTGCCTTTTTGTGGAGCCACTGTTACTTATCCTGTGCCTCTGAAATCTCAGTCAGTGGTTTGTGATCTGGACCAGAAAGAACACTCTGTATGACTCCGTTCAGCAGGTGGAAACAGCTGCTTTGGGCTTCCAGAGCTGCAGCTGGCATCATCTCCCCGTTGCTTGTCAGCCTCAGTGCTCTTTGAGCTCCTCCGACATCAAAAAGTCCCATCTCAGGCCTTTCCTGACAGGTGGCTGTGTAATGGTGAGATTCCCCATTTGAGCAGAGCTCTAGGCGTTGGTTTCAGGGTATGACTTCTGTAAAAGCTTTGGGTTTTGTCATTAGTAGTACTTTCACAGCAACTTTGGCTTTCGGGCCATTGTTCTGATTCGGCCTCCATAGGTAACGGCTTTTAATAGTTAAAACTGTAGGCAGATCACAGGGCATGGCTGCTGATGGTGCTTTAAAACATTTAGTCATATCCAGCTTGTGCAAGTACAATATATAAACCATTCTCATGGAGACGTCTTTACATGTGAGACTCACTCATGGGAGATCTTCACATTTGAGGCTCACTCAGTCAAAGTGTCTCAGGTAGCTCCTCCTCTTCAGAAGACGAACACGGTGTAAGCCAAGGCAAAGCATGGAGACCTTCAGGCACGCTCTGGTTTCAAAAGGCTTTTCAGAAGACTTGTCTTCGTAATTAATTTCGTTTGAGTCTCTCTGCTCTGCAAAAAGTGAATTGAAAGAATTCGCGTCCCTTTGGCTTATTCAAGCTAGATGATTAGCTTAAGAGAGGAGACACCACTTTAGTTGGAGCCAGTTCTGCCCTACGTGTGAAAGCAAGCTCAAAAAACCCCTCAGGTTCCTGTGATCCAAACTCCAGCACTGCCAGTTCCGTTTGCATTCGCATGTACAGCCCTGAGCAGCTGACAGTGTGGCTGTCGATGGACGAAGCCCCGAGAAGCAGAGAGCTGGCGGCTCTCTTCTGTGTTCTGTCAGTCCCCAGCACTCGCAGCCCAGGGGAATCGTTTTTAGGGAACAGCTCGGAAAGCAGCGGCGCAGAGTTTTCATGCTTTAGCCGAGCGCCTGCTTTGTTGCAGGGTAAGCTGGTCAGACTTTAGAATCTGGTTTACGCAGGTGAGACTTTGCTGTGGTTTGTTCCTCTCCAAAGATCTCTCGGGTTTGTAGCCTAACAGAAGCAAAAGCAACTTGAGCTAGGTCAGGAAAGAACCTCAGGCATGAGCAGACTCTCCTTTAGTGACCTCTGAGACCATTTTGCTGCTGGCATCCAAAGTGTTTGAAAAGAATGGAAAAGGTTTTGCTGCTGGTGTTTGATTCTCAAACCTGAAGACTTCTTGAAAGGTTCTGTTAGTGTGTTGAGACGACGGGAGTGCCATGTCACATACAAAATTTTGCTTTTCTGTCTGTGAAGGGGTTCTCTCAAGTGCTATGTAATTACACATTAATATACATTCTTACGAACTGACTAATGTTTTCTTCTGTATTGGTGTTGTTTTCAGAATACACCGATGATAACAGCCTGATTCCTAAGAACTCCTCGGTGATTGTTAGAAGAGTCCCTGTTAGAGGAGTCAAAACTACCAGCAAAACACGATTTATGTAAGTACCCATAAAGCACTGTAGTCTGTGAGGGGTTGCAGTGTGTTAACTTTTTGTATGGAGATTAGTTTACAGAGGCATTCGGAGTGTATCTTTCTTCTTTTTACTGCTTTTACAGTAAAGAGAGATACGCATGTTCCCCTCTCAGAAGAGTCTGTCAGTGTTTGACTGTGTCTTGCATGTGGGGGAGGCGGGGTGGGATATGGCAGGTATTCTTATGCCTCAGATCTGGCTTTCTGGCATACTGGCTACAGAGGAAAGACCAAGGGTCGCTGTTTGGATGGTTGATTATTTAAGAGCACAAAGCTGTAGCACAGACTTCATCGTTTTGATACTTACACAGCAGAGACAAAATATCTGAGGACTTCCTCTGGCACTGTTGTGTTCTAGAGCTGTAAGTCGGACAGTAATTGCTGACAAACTAGAAATGGGATTTTTTTTTTTTTAGTTGCACTGAATGTGCCAAGAGAGAACAGTTTATGTATACAAATACATTTCCACGTTCACTAGACTATCAGAACATAATGCCTTGATGTTCAGGTTTTATAATCTGTTTTCACTGCTTTTGGTTGGGTACAAGTGCTTTGTTCTAAGCTCTCATCACCTTTATTTCTTCCTCTAGAACTCGAACCGAGCCAGTGAGTGGAACACCAAAAGCGGTATGTAAAAACACAACCTCACACTTTTTTTCTACACATTGCACTTAATTCTAAACAACGTAGCCTCGTATTAATCTCCCAAACATTAACTTAATCTGTTCTGCAGCAAGACATAGTATATGTTGTAGAGACCATGTATTTGATTCACAGCACAGTGAAAACTGAGTAATGCCACCATTTGCACAGTTCTAATGTGAATATTGGTATTTGTGCCTAGTGATGCATTGTGTTTCATATTGAATATGCTGGAATATTTCCTGAATGACTTTGTGTTGTACAGATAATGTAGGATTGGTTTTAGATCAGGTAGGTTCAAGGTTTGCACAATTCAATGGTGCTGTGTTCTACATCTGTCTGTCTAGAGCTAGTATGTTTGTATAGGCTGTCGTGTGCTCTTTGTTTCTTGCAATTAAAATTGTTTGGAGTGTATTTTTTCCATTTTCACATTGTATCACTTAGCTTTTGTTTTTAAATACTTTCTTTGCCTAACAGTTTGGGAAGATGTTATCAAAACCCACTGAGAAACCATTGTTGTTCTACTTGGTACTGTTTCTTACTTTTGACTTGGCGGTTCAAACAAATCCCAAAATCAACGTATCCCATACATTTTGAGGACAGTTCTGTGCAGCTAAGATTCCTTTTCGTGTCCTGAAATACTTGGGTATTTGTTCCTAAAGCTGTATAACTGAAGTGCTATTGTTTGGCCTCCTCTGAGTACTTAAAGGTCTCTAACGGATTGCTGTGAGTTTAAATGTTGTTGCTACCTGAAGTGGCATTCCTAAGTTCTGCATTTGATCTTTCTGTTTTATCCGATGAAACGGTTTAGTTTCACAGTTTGTCTGCAAATGCAAATACCTAAAACCCAGCGCACCGAGTTCAGCTGCTTCTCATGAACCACGTTGGCCCTCTGAAGCTGTCATAGGTTTGGACTTTGTTTTGAACCAATACAATTACATTAGGTTGGACATGTCTCTTTCCGTGACACTCGGAGGATAGAGTGCAGACTTTCAGACTACAGTAGAGGTTAACTTTTGCTATGTTTCGATTGTACAACTTGAATATGTGTTTAATTTTTTGTGAACAGATTGAGGACTCTTCTGCACCCACTCCTCTGGCCCAGCTCATTAAGGTATGTGTATATTCTTGTCAAAGACTTAAAAAAACCCCACCACCACCAACAAAAAACCCCACTGGCTTCATATTTTTAAGTCTTGTACGGTGATGTATAACTGGATAACTGCTGTAATGTGAACAAAACTTAATTTTTAATAATTTACAGTATTGGTTTTAACTTTAGAATGTGTGTATATTTCCGTAGCACCCTGTAAAGAGTAGTTCCCAGTTTGGGAGGACAGAAGGGGAGTCCCTCAACACAATGTTGCACTATTGCTCATCTTCAAGACATAAAGAAGCAGCACTTCAGGACCTGTTTACTGTTTCTCAGACCTTTTGTTAATTTTGTGTTGGAGACCGACACAATTTTCACAGAAGAATTTAACTGGCTGCAAGTTATGGACATTTCGGGGGGGGTTGCAACAGCCAAAATAGAAGCGTTTGTGTAACACGGACAATTGCGTGGCTACGGTTGAGTTTCTAGTCACTGCAGTTATAGAGCCGCTCTCTGAATGCTGCACAGTTTCATAACTTGTAGTCTATGGAGAGTGGACAACACACCCTAATTTGTTTGAACGCAGACTGTAAATTGTGTAAATGTGCCTAATTGTTTGCAGGAATATCCCAATGTGTTAGTGCAGTGTATTAGCAGAGGTGGCCTTCTGAAGCTGCTGTAATGCCATGGTTTGCTGTGGAACTGCTTGCATTTTTTGCTCAACAATGTGTCACTTTGTCTGGGAAAGCACTAGTGGTTGCACTTTGTGAAAAGGCGTAGTGTGAGCCTGTCAAATTACTGGTCTTAAAGAACAGAGGAGGCAGGGCCTCGTGCAGAGGGGCTAGTTCTTTCTTCTGAAAATAAAGGCTGGAGTTCGAGAAATCTCTTCCCACTCTCCTCTTCCCTCTCTCACTGCAGAATTAAATTGTGTACATTTGGGGAAAAAACCCCAACAGTTACTTTGGAAGGTAGTCACCAGAAGAAATTGTTGGTTCTGTAAACTCATGTGAAGTTTGACTCTAAAATGTGAAAAACTGTCCAAGTGCTGTACACATTAAAGCTTTTGAGAAAATGTAGGTATTTCAGAAAAATGCAGGAATGTAACGTAAAGCAGCTCCAAACTGTTATACTCCAACCTCCTCAGTGCAGACAGGCTTGGCATGGAGGCAATGTGTTGACAAGTTTTCTGCTTTGTTATTACCTTGTAGGAAATTCCGTATTTGAATTATGGTCTGTGCCTAGCAATGGTTTGTGGGGTTTGGATGTGTCTTGTAAACTGTCTGGGTTTAAACAAATTGGTCAAGTATCTGTAAAGTTTTCTGTAAATGGTAACGGAAGGGGTTTCATAGATGTCGGTCTGGATTATGTTACTGTTGTGTCTATAAAACAACCATTTCATAAACTGTTGAAACTAGTGGGTTGCTTTTGCATATAAACTCAAAACCATGAGTGGTTGCTCTGAATGATGGGTGCTTGGAGGTCCGTGTCCTTTACATCCCTCCCTTAGACCCTGCTGGGATCTGGACTAGTGTGTAATGAGAACATTTGAACAAATGCTACTTACAAAAAATCAGCTGGCTTTGGTAATTTGAAGGTCTAGTTCTGCGTAAGGTTTCTATTACAATTTGTGTGTTAGAAGGGCACAGCAAACAGGAAAAAATCTGCAGGTTGTGCTGACCATAGTTAAATCACTTACCGTGAAGAAGTGAGTAGGCAGGGGACATGCAGTCTGGGCTGCCTACAGCACACCATGGTCCAATTTCTGCTGGAAAGAATCTTTTGTCTTGCTGAGGAATTATAAAAAGCTTGATTCCTCTTAATGCTTCTGTGTCTGAAGCTGAATTTCGGTGAGCAAAAGCAACTTCCCTGACTCTTAAGTTGTGTGTCCTTTTAATGCTGCAAAGTGTAAACACGGATACTTGCATACATCTCCATTAAATGTACAGCGGAGATTTTCTCCTTCAAATAATCTGGAGCTCAGGAATCCATTTAAAAATACTGGATAATGTAATTTTTTCTACGCAGAGCTTCAGTCTGCTTGGAAGACATTTGGATTGGTTACACAAGTCTTTATGTAAGGTACAAACAGAGCCTCAGGTTTTGAGTGCCCAAGAATGCTCCTTCCAAGCAGGTTAACGGGCACAGAGACACCATGTGATGGCGTAAGGGCTCCCCAGAACATCTCTGGGACAACTCTGGCTCATAGAAGCAGCTGCTTTCCTGCAACCTCAGCTACTGCTGGGCTGCTTTTTACAGGGTTGGGTGAGTCTTTGGCTGGGGGAGCTTAAACGTGTTTCTAATGTGCGTGTCCAATAATTACCTGTTAAACAGACCGGCAATCTGGCTGAAGCCAACGCTTCCGAGGAAGATAAAATACGAGCTATGATGATCCAGTCTTGCCGTCAGTACGATCCAATCAAGTAAGTGTTGGCAAAGTCCTACCTGTTCTTTGAAGACTATGGAAACATTGTAGAGATGGTTGTTGGAACAAGAGAGACGCATACATACCATTTTCTTTTTTTCCCAAAAACCTTTTAGTTACGTGAAGAAACCCTTGGGTCCACCTCCACCGTCCTATATTTGCTTTCGCTGTGGAAAACCTGGGCACTATATAAAGAACTGCCCAACAAATGGGGTAAGATTGTGGGGGGCTTCTGGTGTCACTTGGTTTTTCACTTGTTTTACCTTGGCAGTTACACAGCAGTTACATGAATACCCCTATTAGGAATTGTTTCTCTTGGGCTGAAGTACAGAGGTTCTATGGCAGTGGTGCAAAGCCCTTCAAAATTCCAGGGAAAGCTGGGATTTTCAATGGGAAATTTTCTTTCTTCGAGGGCATAGTCATTATATATGTGCATAGATCTTTCTCTGTGAACTTTAATGTATATTTTTATATATTTCAATGTTACTGCAAATTTTTCTCATCTTAACTCTTTTTAATGACAGTTTGCAGTTTTTAGTATTTTGTAGAAAAAGATGACGTTTCTCTTGACCCCATCTATTGAATATTTGCGTGTTATAATTACACAAGTCTCTGGTTGAGTATTCATGCCATTTAACGTTACTCACTGAACGTACGTGCATCAGCTCTGAATTCAACCTTCATCTGTAGGTGGTGAATATCAGTGTCCCCAGTGGCCGATCCAGAGCCCTGCATTAAGCTCTCCCTCTGAACTGCGCTTTGGAGGAGGAGGGGGTTTGTGCCTCTCCTCTGAGGGGATGGGGAGCTGAGGGATATTTCACCCTTAAGGACCCTGAAGTTGAGCCAAAGAATGTCGACTGCGTTCAGAACACTGCTCGAGCCTTTGGAGCATCCTGGCTATATTCATTTAGGAAAAAGAGTATTTCGGTCGAGCAACCCTTAGGCTAGGTAAAAGGAGAGGATTAAAGGCCTTTCCTGCTTAAAATAGTGGTTGAAATGTCGTTTTAAGTGTGGGTCTTAAGATGAGCTATGTCTGCATTTCTTTTCTTAACAGGACAGTAATTTTCAGTCTGTTCCCAGACTTAAAAAGTGCACAGGAATTCCCAGGAGTTTCATGGTGGAGGTGGAAGATCCCAATACCAAGGGCGCTATGCTGACGAAGACTGGAAGATATGCAATACCAATTATTAATGCGTGAGTATGGAATTAGCTGGTCTGACCAAAAAGTGAAGGAGAGAAGCCACGTGTCAGTGTCTGAGTGGCAATGCCACCAAGCTGGCCAGCATCTGTAATTACGGGGGAAGAAGCACTGTCATTGTATCTTAACCTTAAAACCTGTGATGATTTCTAATATTAAAATAGGGCAGTGCTGCTGCTCACGCCCCTGAACGTTGGTTAAGCTTGTGGTATGCTAAGAATCCGTATTTCTGCAAAACATTTCAGTCGTGTTTACAGTGGCGTCATTCTTTTTGAAAGCTCCTTTTGCTTCTGCTTTATCTTGCTAAGGCTTCTTGCAGAATTTAACAAACAGCTGTTGGACTGAGATTCCCTCTGCCTCTGACATTTATCAGATCCCATGTGTGAAGCAGAGGGATGTTTACCTGTTGCTGTAAACTAAGAAAATCCTGCTGTGTGCTGACAAGAGTGGCTGTTTTAAAATGCACTCGGTAGCAGCTCTGTTTTTCCGTCATGGATCTCCTTTTGCAGAAGCTCTAACATAGACTTCTTCCATTTATAAAACATAATTACACAGAGACTGACTTTATCCTGAGCCTGCGATTGACATTTACCCTCTGGCAAAGGAGAGGTGGGATTCATTTCACCTGGTTTCTAGCTGTCAGAAAATGATTTCTCTAGTCTGAGCTAATTTCTTAGTTGATCCAATGAATGGAAGAGTTCTGCAGAAGGAAAATTGTTCCCCCCTCCCTTTTCTAGCACTCTGGCTATAGAAAAGTAGTTTAAACTAAATGTCTGTATTTTTGAAGGCTAATGTGGAGTGAGAATGACACCTACTGTCTTCATTGGATAAAATCCAAAGCTTGGGAAAGTTCTCCTTTATCCATCTTTAACTTTTTTTCTTTTTCCTTCCCCATCCCCCCTCCAGGGAAGCTTATGCCAGAGGAAAGAAGGAAAAGCCTCCCTTTTTACCCGAGGAGCCATCTTCTTCCTCCCTTTCCTCAGACGATCCTATTCCGGAGGAGCTGTTATGTTCCATTTGTAAAGAAATCATGGCTGATGCAGTCATTATTCCCTGCTGTAGAAACAGTTACTGTGACGAGTGTAAGTGTTACTGCCATGTTTGCTAATTCAAAACATCACACCTGATCTTCTGACAGCAGAAAGATCATAACATTCCTTTGTTACCAGCTCTGTTTAATACTAAAGTGTACCCTGAATAGGAAAGGACTCTTCTTGTAGAAAGGAAAAAACAAAGGCAGAAGGCTTTTTTCCCTTTTTATGCATCTAGTTAAATCCTCTTTCCATGCAGAAGGATGAGTACGAGAAGAGTGCGTAATGCTGCAGCTGATTACAGTGTTAGTTATCAAATGCATTGAGTTTGTGCACAGTCCTTTCTCTCATACAAAACTATAGAGCCAACGCTGGTGACTTACTGTGGTCTGCAGCAAATGGCTCGTTAGGCATTTAATCCACATTCTTCTCCACGGGAGAGTTGGTTAAAACCGTCAGAACTTGAACCTACTAATGGTTTTTGGAGATGTGTCTTATTCATGAACCTTGAGGTTGGGGACTTCTCACTGTGCTGGACAGTGGAGAACAGACCAGTCAGAACATCAAGACACGGCCTGCTCTACATCTTCAAATGCTACAATAGTGCAATAGCAAAACTGGGCAGCTATTTCCTGCATACTAGAAATTTTTTACACTGCTGAACATTTATAGCTTCATGCTCTCAGTTCGGAACCATATTCGCCCATTAACCATCTACAGGCCTTTATAATTGATTAGAACCCAGACAATGTCCTTAGTTTAGCTAAAACCTATTTTGATGATTCTGATTATACCCAGGTATTAGAACGGCATTACTGGACTCTGAGGAACATACATGCCCAACATGTCATCAGGCAGGTGTTTCTCCCGACACTTTAGTTGCCAACAAGTGCCTACGCCAGGTAATGCAGTGACTTTTAGATAAACTGTTTGTAAGAAAAGTCTAGTCAGTCAGTTAGCTGAAAGGGAAGAAAATATTAATGTACACCTCCTTAAACAAGGCTAAATGGAATAAGGCTAAATTTACTTTGTAAATACATTCCCTGTTGTTACAGAAGCTGACAACTCTTGAGCGACAATCTGGCAAATTCAGGTCACACTTGTGTTCAACAGGATTGCCTCAGTTTCAAATTCAGTGTTAACACCGGAGTGCTTTACATACAGATAGTCTGAGTTACCAGCCATTAACACCAGTGTTTAATGGGATGCGTTCATGTATCACAGAAGGGTTTGGCTTGGAAGGGACCTTAAAGCCCATCCAGTCCAACCCCCCTGCCACAGGCAGGGACACCTTCCACTAGCCCAGGTGGCCCAAAGCCCCGTCCAACCTGGCCTTGAACCCTTCCAGGGAGGGGGCAGCCTCAGCTTCTCTGGGCAACCTGTGCCAGGGCCTCACCACCCTCACAGGGAAGAATTTCTTCCTTAGATCTAATCTGAATATATCCGTATGTTGGTTTATTTTAGGATGGAGAGTATATACGGGAATACACAAGTAATTCTACTCTGTGGAGGCTTTTGTTCATTGAGCTACTGAAGGTTCATGTTACCTCTTTGTAAATATTTTTCTGCCTCTAGGCTGTGAACAACTTCAAAAATGGAACTGGGTATGCACAGGTGATCCGTAAGCAGAGGCGGCAGCAGCAGCAGCCACCAGCACATCCACCAGCTCTGACCCCTCCTGCTGCGCTGGTGGCTGCCAGGGGACGTCCTCAATCTTCCCCCCTGTCAATCCATGGTTTGCGGGAAGAGAAGGTAGGTTTTCTTCCAGCATGTGCAGTGATTTTCGTATTTTAGTAGAGCTTATTTTCCAACTGTTTGCACTGATTCACAAGGGCTATCTGGTTCCTGGACTGAGACAGCCAGCATTGCCGAGTCTTCTGGGCTACCAAGGACGATCGATACCCACAACTGGTAAGTAACTGTAACTTACAAATTTCGCTTAAAAAAATTATCTTGAGGTAAACTGAAAGGGATTTTTTTTCTCTCCCCATGCCAAAAGGTCATCCAGTGAGAGCCGGCAAAATTCGCTCGGCAAGTGGCAGACCAGACTGGGAAGTGTAAGTATGCTACAGAAATTCAATATATTGCTGCTTGTAACCTGTTAAACGAGGCCGTAACACATAACGGACACAACAGCTGATTTATAAGGGAATAAGTATGCACAGATCGTTGTGGAGAATACATGTGGTAACTAATTTTTAAATGGCTTAATTTGAATTGGCCTTCACAAAGGGGATCTGTGCTCTCAGGAAGATTATTTAAAATAAAACTCCAGTACATGATTGAAAAGAGGACTCTGAAGAATGAAGTCTTTCTGAGGCAATCATAATTACGTGTGAAAATGAAACCTAATTAAAGGATCAGATGGAAAGGCACCCTCTTGATTACTGAATAGGGCTGAAGAAATTGATTTCCCAATAGAAATCAGCCTCCAATATTCTTTTTTTAACAACTTAGTTAATACTGATTGAGCAAACTACTGGAAAAGGCAAGGCTGTTACTTTACTATTTAGTCATCTCAAGCAGCCAAGCTGCTTTCTCTCGGTTGGAGAGAGAGGAGTCTCTTTTGGTTTATTGCAGCATCGTTAGTCCTTCCTTTTGGTATCTCTGTGTTATAGATCGATTGTAAGGGTGAACTGTGTGTATAAAATCTTAAAGATAAGTCAAAACAAAAACCAGGGTCCATCCCACAGATTGTCTAAAACCTCAAGTTCAGTATGCAAAAAATAACAATTCAGGGCCAAGAACGGGCCAAAGACGTCACCATGAGGCAGCAACCTAGGAAGCATGTGCGGAAGATGTTAAAAGAAGTTTGAGAGAAGATGAGTAAATGTCTGTGCAGTACTTTGAAGATCAGAACTGTGATGTATTAAGCGTGTCAAGGTGTGGCAGAAGAGCGCTTGGCACGTGTCTCTTTTAGCACGGGCAGCCTCCGGCCACAGTTGCCAAACTGACTATAAGAAGGGGAGACTGAGGGATTTGTTGGGGGTGAGGATGTGGAAGGCAAGTATGAGGACCAAGAAATGAGCGTAGTCTCAAATGAACAAAAAGCAGGGAGAAAAATGCTTAAGTTGAGAACAAGAAGTGCTCGCCACCACGCTCCTCCTCCATTCACTTTCCTCTTTAAAATCAGGGCAGAGTGTAACAAGCAGTGACTGGTGTTTTGGGGTTTCTTTAGAAGCTCAAATCGCGGACGCCCGCACAGTGAATGTACCCAGAGGACTCAGGCCCCAGCACTACCAGCATCAACACGCTCTCTGTGCCTGTGCCTCCATCTCCCTTGTATCCTCCACCACCCTCCGCACTTCCTCTTCCCCCGGGGGTACCACCACAACCGTTTCCTCCTCGGTTTCCACCTGGGCAGCCTCCATCTGCTGGGTGCACTCTCCCTCCTCCAGGATATCTCCCAGCTCCTGCAGACACGTCACCAGCTTGAGGACCAGCAGCAGTTCCAATGGCTCATTCAAATGCCATCCCAACGACACAAGCACCTCCTTTGGAGAATCATAGAATCACTGAGGTTGGAAAAAACCTCTAAGATCATCGAGTCCAACCGTTAACCCAACACTGCCAAGTCCACCACTAAACCATGTCCCTCAGCGCCACATCTACCCGTGGATGGTGACTCAACCACCTCCTTGGGCAGCCTGTTCCAATGCTGACAACCCTTTCAGTGGAGAAATGTTCCCCAATAGCTGATCTAAACCTCCCCTGGTGCAACTGGAGGCCGCTGCTTCTCCTCCTATCGCTTGTTACTGGGGAAAAGAGACCAACACCCACCTTGCTACAACGTCCTTTCGGGTAGTTGTAGAGGGTGTTGAGGTCTCCCCGCAGCCTCCTTCTCTCCAGGCTAAACACCCCCAGTTCCCTCAGCCGCTCCTCACAGGACTTGCTCTCTAGACCCTTCACCACCTTCGTTGCTCTTCTCTGGACGCGCTCCAGCCCCTCAGTGTCTGACTTGTAGTGAGGGGCCCAAAACTGAACACGGTATTCGAGGAGCGGCCTCACCAGAGCCGAGGACAGGGGGACCGTCGCTCCCCTGGTCCTGCTGCGATTTCTGACACAAGCAGGATGCCTTTGGCCTCCCTTGTCTAGGGAGGAGTTTGACAGAGCACAACGAGACTTAAAGAAGAGTGGGGGTTTGGCTCAATGAAGTTGGGCTGTTTTTCATGTTTGTGTTTCGATGGCCTGTCGGACGGCAGTTACACTCGAGTGCATCTGACATCAGCAAAACTGACAGAGTGTTTGCTCCAATAGACTTTCTGGGTGCAGATGGCAAACATGCAAAACTAAAACAAGACAAATGTCATCCTAAAACTTTCCCTAAGACTTGTAGGAATTCTAAACTGGTTTTGCTTAAATAGCATGTCCACCTTTGCATCTGCAAGCAGTATGCATTTTCTCATACTGGCCATGTTTTGTTTCTTGGTGTCTTTTTGTGATAAAGGTCAAGCTGTAATTGTAATAAAGGTCAAACTTATCTTAACAGGGAAAAGAAAAAGTCCAGACTCGATGAGTTTACACATGGTTCAGGAGCGGATGGAATCTAAAGACTCCAAAGGAGCGCAGGCGTTCCTTTTCCAGGTAACTGCTTTACATGTCCTTAATGGAGGAGCAGGCTGGCTAGAGGAATCGGGAGGATCTCCACTGCCCTCTCCAGGTGGATGGGATGATTCCAGGGATTAGCAGGGAGAGGAGTTCTGTATGTGGGGTACTAGCTCAGCTACGGCAGAGATTACAGTTGACTGAGAGTTACAATTTGGCAGCAGTAGCTGAGGAGCAGGTGTCTCTTTCACTGAAGCTTCTCTGCAGTGACACCCTTCACCTCCTGACAGCTGTGAGGAGGCCAGAACCTGAAGAGGTCTAGTGCCTGGGTTTTCTGTGTCTCCCTGTTCTGAGTGTAACCGTTACCTCAAAGCTCTTGGGAGGAGATATGGGAGAGAAATTGTATTCACCTCCTCTTTTGTTTATCTCCTGTGGGTACACGGGGAGACGTTAACCTGGACTGCAAACTGGTGGCTTTCCTAGGAATTTCATTGGAGCAGATGGAGCAGAGGAGCCAGGAGTCATGCGGCCTCACTTCGGAAGGCGTGCGCCTTGCTGTCTGCCAGCGCTGGTGGATTTGGGCCTCTGCCGAAACCCTGCTCCTGCTCCTTGAGCTCTACTGGCTGCGCAGGCGGAGGAGCGCTGACTGTGACAGCGGCAGCCAGCGGGGAAGCTCCAGCGATGCTGAGGAGGAGGGAGAGGACGATGACTGGGAGGGCAAAGCAGACCCCAATGACACCTTGGGTCAAGCCAACCCTCGAGTGGGGACCCCCGCTGCATCTGCCAAGCCCTTCCCAAGAAGTCCTTTCTGACAGGGATGCATCCAGCCTAGGGATGGGGCAGCGCCTACGAACACCTGAGCACCCCCAAGAGCAACATCACCAACCGCCTGCTGCTGGTGCCCCTGAGACCACCCCTCGGGCACGTCTTCCACCAGAGCTGGTCACTGTGGGGGATCCGCCAGCGAGGCACTCCTGCATCCCCGGGGAGCACCTGCCGGACAACGTGCTGTGCTTCCTCCTCTGCCCCGTGACGAGCCGAACAGAAGCCAGGTCCCCGCTTCCTACGCAGCCTCTGCGTCTTCGTATAGCCTCTGCATCTCAAAATCCAATAAAAGGGCTTGTTTTAAGAAATCCTGTGTCCGTGAGAGTAGGGCATTCTCTGCCTGGCTTTCCTGAGCGCTTTGCAGCCTCTCCAGCCCAACAGCAAACCTGGGGCTCTGCGCGCGCATTGGCCCTGAACAAGCATTCTTGCCACATCCAGCAAAACAATCCAAACACTTGTCCCTTGCAGGCACACAGAAGGTGGTGGAAGGGAATTCTCTTGCTGGCTTTCCCGAGTGCCTTGCAGCCTGTCCAGCCCAACAGCAAATCTGGGTCTGTGCGCTTGCTTTGGCCCTGAACTGGTGTTACCGGCAGGGCTTTGGATTTTTCAATCATGGCTTAATATTCCAGTGATTATATTTAAAGAAGTCAATTATATAATTCAACTAAAATAAGTATGTGTTTTATTAAGAAACCCTATTTTTAAAATATATTTCAGTTTTATAAAAACCCTGAATTACACATTTCTTATAGAAATACATCACTGGAAATCAGCTAGACAATAACCAATGTTTCTGGAATGTCAGTACACTCAAATTGATGGTCAGTCTGTAAAGAAAAAAATTCTTGAGGATTGTCCTGTGTTTGTTCTTCTGGGATACTACCCTTCTGGATCATTCTAGAGGCATTCCAAGAGACACCTGCACTGGGCCAAGGCAATGTAAGGAATAATCGGATTGCCTAATTACTCAATATGGTTGGATATCCTGTGTTCACAAAATTCCCTTGTTTCTCACTGCCTCCCAACTTCAGCTTCAGTGACAGAGAAATAAAACCCACCTCTGCTCTGAGGGTTGAATTTCTACTTCATAACTGCTGTAATATACAAATGATTTTGATTTATATTAAGAATTAAGTTTGGGACTGAGTTTATGCACCTCTGATACGTTGGCAGCTATCCAGCAAATACCTCGAGTTGTGTTCACTCTTTTAGATGTCAGAGTAGACACTGAGGAGGAAACACATTTCTCAGATGTTTCTCTTTGACAATGGACAAGTGTTGGAAACACTTAAAGTTAAATCTTGATGCCCAGAACACAGTAGAGTTTTGGGTTTGAGTTCAGTGGAAAGAGAATGTGTCCCTGAAAGCAGTTAGCGGAGCGGCCAGGACAAGCAAATTTGTTTTGCTAACACAGTTCAGCAATGCTAGAAAACACTTTTCAAAAAGATTTAAACTTCCTCTGGACAGGACCAATGAAGCTTCCTTCAGAGCCCATCAGCACCATTTGTTTACAATCAGCCAGAGGGACTGCTGTCTAGTGACAGGAGACACTGTCCAATCCTCGTGGAAATCAGCAGCACCTGCTGTGTGAGTGGGTAAGCAAAACCAACAAGGTGTCATGAGAGCTCTTTTGCAGCAGCAGGTGTTTTATGTGAGTCAAATCAGAGTAGGAATAGCTTTCCTTGATGAGTCTTCAGTGTCTGTCCTCATCTGTAACTCCACGGGGCTGAGTAAAGTCCTTTACCTCAGCAATACTGCTGCCTGTAAATTCAAGTAATAAGACTCTGGGAATATCTCTGTGTGACCGTTGGAAAGAAATGAATTGTTTAATATTAAGCACTTGTTTCCAAACTGCCCAAAACTATGTCAGGATAAGCAAAGCATATAACTGTCCTTCACCACTGTTGGTGAAAGCTTAGATTATTTCAGCTGGTCAAAACAATTTGTCTTGCCATTGATATTCCCGTGGCAGAGAGCAGAGCTCGTGTGCAGAAAGCAATTCCAGCATCATCCAGAAGGTTCCGTGTTCAGCACTTGGTACTCTGTGCTGGGCTCCCTGCAAACCATCAGGAAAGAAAGGGAAATTCAGCACTCCTCCTTTACCAGACTGCAATATTTTATTAAATTACATTGTGTGTAATTAAATTACACTGTGTGTAATTATTGAGCAAGTATGTTCTTGTGCCTTTGGGAAGTAGATATTTCTGTGCCACCTGCACACACGCTTCAGCAAGCTGCAGGTTTCTACGGAGATACCTGCCTTTTCTGCTAGCCTAGGAGTGGAGTATTTAGCACCGGCTCGAGCAAGTAGTGCAAAGAGGCTGTAGGAATGTCACTTAGGAATGTGCAATACTTAGGGTAAGTATGATTTACAGGGTTCTGGGAATCTTTGACCTGCAGAACTGAAGGAGCAATAAACAAGTGAGTATACTGGGACGTGAAACACTTCTGGCAGTTCTTAAAGTCATCTTGTATCCACTTCTCATTTTCTGTTGCTTAGATTTACCTTGGAGACATATAGTAAGAATAATAACTAATCGTCTGGTTTTTCTTCTCTTCTTAATTCTAATTGACATGCAAACACTCACCACAGATTTTCCAGCTTTTCGCACCATTACAGCTAACAAAAAGTCATGAAATGTACATAAAGGCTAGCCTCTCCCCCAGCTGGTCACCCCAACGAGCCAGAAGTACTCAGCACTGTTGTCTTTGCAGACGAGAGGAGCACCGCTGTCCCCCTGCAGCGGAGGAGACAGTGGGTGGTGTGGAGGTCGAAGCTGATAAGGCTGCCCGAATAGCACAGGGTGCAGCTGGAGGGGGGAGCCCTGTGGAGACAGGACGGCTCTGCTCTGGGGTACCTGGTCAAGTTTCGAGGGCCTTTTGTCTGGTGAATGACCTTTGCTTCATTATCCACGAAATGCATATTAAAGTTAACACCCCTGAACATGCTAACGAGGGCTGACATGATCATGCTAATTGCATCATCCCATGAAACACCTCACCCCTCCCCGTACATGGGATACGTAGGTATGTGGGTCGACCTAGGGGACGGACCCAAGGGAAGTGGGTATAAATCAAGGGGGAGCAAAAGGGGGGGGGGGGGGGGGGCAGGGCTGAGAGTGCAGTGAAGCGAAGAACATGGATGGCTCCTGGAACCCTGGCTGGCGGGATCGACGCAGGAACCCAGACCGGTGATCTCTATCCCTCTGTTCTCTCCATCTCCCGCCTTTCCTTTTTCCCCTTCTCTTCACTACCATTAAGCAAGGCAAGGCACACCGTATTGCTTGCCATGACCCGTTATATACTTAGCCAATTATCGTGTATCCAGTTAGAACACTGTGGGAAGTTAATAAATGGTTGGACTTTGCGATTTCTCTCACCGTTGTCTGCTCCGTTGGGGATTTACGAATCTGAGTCACTTGTCTCCCTCATCTGAGTGGGACATGACAGTCTGACACAGTACATAGATAGTTATGGGTTGCTCCTAAAGTTCGTTGACTCTTAAATCAAATTTCACTGTACACTCATCAGGTGAGGAACGAAGCCACACTGCACCCAACCACAGAGACTCCGCACCAACCAAAGGCACGGGCAGAACCCGGCAAGAAACTCAACCTGTGCAGCGTGTTGGAGCTGGAAGCACCGAGCTAGCCCAGGGCTACAGCAACCACCACTGCCAAACCCCGCTGAAACTGCCAACCCCGCTGCGTTTTTACGTGTGTCCTGATGAGACGCTTCTGCCTTTCTCTCCTACGTCGTGTTCCTTAGTACAGGAATATGCACATGGTTAATCTTGAACAGGCTGTTACATTATTCAGCTATGCAAACCAGAGAGGGACCGAGAGAGAGAGAGATGTGTAGATGAACTAAACTACAAAATAATATCATTGACTACAAAGCAGAAGACCCAGAGACTGGCTGTCGGTTTTGTAAGGACAAAAGCAGATGCAAGAAGTACACGGAAGCGTTGGCAGGTGGAAACCTAGCACGAGACTAGAGATTCGTGACCTGTCACTAGAAGGCAGCGGATGCTCTCAGAGCTGATCTGACATGTGCCAAGACATTTAATGTGGGATCTCCCGGTGCAGATGGGGTGAGCAGCCACCTTTATTGTGCTGGTGACAGGGGCCAGCACTTGGGGCTGACGCATGACCGCTCAGAAGCGTTCTCCGGGCTGGCTGATGGTTTTTGTGCCCGACGCTCTAACGGTGCGCGATGTCGGATCCTGTCTGGCCCCAGGTGGCCGGAGCCTCTCCTGTTCTCAAGCACTGAAGTACCACAGGACAACCCTGATGCTGCATGTCTGGCAGAGCTGGAGCTGCTCCTCTCAAGTGCCAGGGTGCAAAGGGGTCTGCTCCTGCCTTGCCCTCAGTGAGTAGCTGGGGGATTGGGGATTTGGCACTTTGGGGAGGGGGGGGTGTTTCCCAAATCCCCTTGACCCCTCTTTGCCACCCCCTCCACCCCCAGATGCTTGGGTCCTGCAGGGCAACCTCCCCTTACTTAAGATGGAGCTTAAGTGGGCACCCAAGAGATGGCAAAATCTTCTGATCAGTCACTACACGTATACGAATCACCACACACACCGCATTAATTCTCATTTTGGGGACAAAGAGCCATCTTCTAGATTTTCAGCACATCACGGAACTTCAGAGATCCTTGCCTACTGGCACTCTGCTCGTTACTATCAGCATTGCTTTTGTTTGTACCTTCTGTGCTCTTTCCCTGAGGAAAAGAAGGGAACCGCTTGTGGTGGGTTGATCTCAGCCAGATGCCCGGCAGCCAGAAAAGAGCCCGACCCAGGGATGGAACAGCTGCTTTCAGCGGAAGCCTTTGAAGCAAGGACAGAGGTGATCCGGGCCATGGGAAAGGAGGCGGGGAGGAGGGGTTGTGGAGAACACCAGAAGAAGAAGAGAGAAGAGAAGGAGGCACTAAACGTCTTAAGTGCAACCACTGCAAACGTAAATTCAAGAACAAACTTCATCTGTTTAAGAGGTAACATTCCCCAAAAAAGTTGCCCAGACAATCACGGACACAGGATTTCTTAAAACAAGCCTATTTATTGGATATTTACGTAGGGTAAATCCCTCCTGCGCCTCCAAGCAGGAGGAGCATCACAGCTGTGAGCAGATGCAGAGGCTGTGTGGGAAGCGGGGACCCGGCTGGTGTTCAGCTCGTCACGGGGCAGAGGAGGAAGCACAGCACGTACTCCGGAAGGTGATCCACAGGGATGCAGCAGCGCCTCGCTGGCAGATCCCCCCGGTGCCCAGCTCTGGTGGAAGACGTGCCCGAGGGGTGGTCTCAGGGGCACCAGCAGCAGGCGGTTGGTGATGTTGTTCTTGGGGGTGCTCAGGTGTTTGTAGGCGCTGCCCCATCCCTAGGCTGGATGCATCCCCGTCAGAAAGGAGTTCTTGGGAAGGGCTGGCAGATGCAGTGGAGGTCCCCACATTATCTTGAGGCTTGCCTTGGCCCAAGGTGTCACTGGGCTCTGCTTTGCCCTCCCAGCCATCCTCCTCTCTCTTCTCCTCGGCATCGCTGGAGCTTCCCCGCTGGCTGCCGCTGTCGCAGTCAGCGCTCCTCCGCCTGCGCAGCCAGTAGAGCTCAAGGAGCAGGAGCAGGGCTTCAGCAGAGGCCCAGAACCACCAGTGCTGGCAGACAGCGGGGAGCACGTCTTCTGGACTGAGGATGCATGACTCCTGGCTCCTCTGCTCCATCTGCTCCATCAGCCAGGCCATCTCCTGCCGCTGCTGCTCCTCACGCTGCCGCAGGAGCTCTTGTGTGGCCGTGTCACTCTGGTCACCCCCTCTCAGAGCGTGTTGCAGGACGCTCAGCAGGGTCAGGACGCGGGTGATACGCACAGCCATGGTCTGGAGGAGGAGGGGGAGAAGGGGCTCAGTGGGGCTGGGTGGGAGGGAGGTGGCGGCTGGGGCAGCAGGGGAGAATATGCCGGGGCCCGGGGACGGGTGGGAGAGGGGGTGAGAGAATTTGGAGACAATAAGGAGAAGGGTGGTGAGCGCTGCAGGGACGGGGACATCTCCCCACAGACCCCGGGCACTGGCCGTGGCTGGCAGCCCCGGCACCCCTGCGCCCAGCCCCGAGGGCGGCACCTGCCCTGTCCCAGGTGCCCCCCGCAGTGGCTGCGACCTCGCCCCGGCTGTAGAACCCCCCCTGAGGGGCCAGAGCTTCTGCCCCGGCCCTCGTCCGGCCCAGCCTTCCCCCCGCCGGCCTCACTCACCGCTGGCCCGAGCTGGACTGCAGCGGGTGCTGCCGGCTGGCACCCTGGTGACATCCCTCGGTGACTTCTCCTCTGTGATGTCACAGGCACCAGAGCCCCATGGGGACACCCGCCCCTCAGGCCACGGCCACTGCCCCCGGCTCTGCAGCCCCTGCAGCGGGAAAAGCACAACCCCCCTGGCAGGACAGAGCTCCCAGGGCCTCTCCACGTGCCCGGCTGAGCCCCGGGGTTGCGCTCCCGGCTCCCCCCATGGCCCAGCACCACCACCAGCAGCAGCTGCAGCAGCAGCCAGGAGCCTTTGGGGAGAAGTTATTTCTCACGCTGTCACACGTGTGCGTGTAGCACACGCACCCACACCTCTGCTGCTCTGACCTGCGTTGGATTGTTATACCCCTGCATTGCACCCAGAGACTCCTGACTGCCCGGCCCGTGGGGAAATCAGATCCCCCTGATCAGGAGAGTGACGGAGGCGGGTCTGTCAGTGGCCGTATTCCCACTGTCTAGCGAGGAAGAAAAGTAATGTGTGTGAAAAAAAAAAATCTTTTCCCCACGGCAGCAGCTTCCCTTCTTTTTAACATTGTTTAGGCAGGGATAAACCAGCACGAAATGAACAAATAATTAAAGAAAAGTTCATGTCTTAGAGCAGGGGAAAGGCTTCTCAATTATTTTTTCATTCACAGAAAAATTCTCCCAATAGAACACTTGAATTTCAAAGAATTCTGCTATTATAAAGGCATTTCTGTCTTCTCTAGCTTAATTTTTAAGTCTTTATGCAGGCGATCTCTGGGTTTGGAAAGGGATCTCTAGGTGAACTGGGGATGCTAGCGCTCACAGTAATTATCCTTCCTCATCCCCAGTGAACTTCATTACGGTGCCGGCACAGCGTTGCCTCCTGTGCGTCCCCCTCTGTGACGGGCACCTGGCAGGCAGGAGACAGTTCTGCCCGTGCAGGCAGGTTGCCGGCTTGGGCAGCCCTCAGAGGTCGGCGTCACTGACTGAGCCGAAGGGCTGGTGTGGACAAGGAAGGACACTTGGAAATTCATTCTGGATGAGTTATTGAAGGGATGTGGTTAATCTGGGTTGAGCCCCTGACTGGACGCTCTCACAGAAAATTGCAATGACCTCAATTTGGTTTGGTTTCATTTACTTTGGAAGTGATTTAAACTCACTGAGTAGTGAATAGGGAAGTATGACTTAAGATAGATCTCAAATATTCAATATCCCCAATTTTAAAAAGTGAAAAAATATATTAAAATAAAAATATGCTTCTTAAAATGGTTCTGAAGTTTGACTCTGATCCACAGCCAATACCGTGAAAGAGTGGTACAAATCAAGAGGAAAACGTCAGCAGGGAACAATTCAACAAAAACTGTTAGCAGTAGGGCTCACACGGGCAGAAACCAATGCAGGAATCGATCCCCCAGGATGTAATTTATCTCAGAAAAGTGAACAAACCCCACCGTCTGGTTTGGCAGGCTAGATGGGGTCCATGTCTCAGTTCAGTCAGGCTGGTTAAGCCTGTCCTTAAGGCGCAGCTCTGGGCTCCACCCAGCTCAGGGCTGGGACAAGAGCACAACACGCAGCAGCACTTCTCTCGAGGCCAAATTCTCATTTTCTTGAGACACAAACAGCAGCGTGTGAGAGGGAAGAGCACAGCGCTGTGCTCCAGCAGGCAGGCTGCCCTACACAGCCCAGAGCAACCAACCTGCAGCGCTCACACCGGCACACACCTGGCTCACAAACAAGGTGCGAGCAGCACGTGTCTACACGTGTCAGTAACGGGACCACAAACATCTCACCTGAAATTGCAGTTAGGGCACGTATTTCACGTCTCTGACAGCTGGAGTAGTCTGCTAAGCAATCTGAGGGGAAAAAATAATCTTATTGCACTGTATCTTCTCCTAATTTTCACTCCACTTCTTGGTTTTAAACCAGCAAATGAACCTGAATTACCCTTTAACGAGTAATATTGCAAGTGCTAAAGACAGCCAGAACAGCCCCACCGTAAATAAATTGTAATATAGCCTTCCAACGGGTTATAAAATGGGCATTTATATATTTTAATTACATTTATTACATAAGATGAGAGAATTAACGTTAACTGAAACTTAAATGACCCAATTAGTCACACCAGTTGTTTCTTTCACTGTGCAGACCCCCAAGATGCAGGAGCTGGCGCAACCACCCCACCTCAGCACTGCCAGCCGAGTCCCCTTTTCAATCCACTGCTCTATGCCATCTTGTTACTATTTGCAGTTTGAAGCCGGTTTTACCACCTCCAAAATTTTTGTTTCAGTTTATGGATGGCACAGAAGCAGCTTTAAAGACCCAGGGCAGTGTGCTGCTGGTGCCTTGGTGCTCACACCACGGTGAAGGTCGCTGCTCTCAGCAGCTGCAGACTGAGGAATTTCTGTTCACCCCTCAGCGGTGAGGGGTAAATAGCTCCTGACTCCAGTGGGCACCTGACACAGGTCAGCCTGCAGGACGCAGACCTACATATTAAAAACACAAGTAATTTGTTTTTCAAATAGGTTAAGTACACCCAAACACACACACAAACAAACAAAAAAATCAAGCAAACAAAAAAAACCATTAATGGGGAAAAACCTCGGGTTTTACCTTTACAAGTAAATCCAGTGCCACCAACTGAAACCGTGTTCCTGGAACGCCCGTCACTGTGTGCCCTTCTGCAGCTTCACACCGCAGCAGGTCTCTTCTCAACCTCAGGGTCTGCAACGGACATGGAAAACCACAGCACTGCCAACTCAGAGCAGAGGCTCCAGGCTCTCACCTCTGAGGCAAAACCCTTCACACCTACACTGACGCATTTTATACAAAGTCTACCAGCCATCCAAAAAGCTCAGTACACCCTAAAAACAACACCTGGCTGCTATTGTTACCGGTGTGGCTGGTCATGGATTATAAAGAACAGAAACCCGGGGTCTGGGAGCATCGCTTCACCGTGGGTACATCCCAGAAATACACGGTCACAGAGACCCTTGCACCACCGTCCTGTGCTCCTCCTGCACCAGAAATAATTCTGCCAGTTCTGTACATTTCCTTCCTCTTTATACCCGGCACCAACCAGGGCATTAACTCTTGCTTCCTCAAGCAGTTACACTCTTACCTTGGTTAAAGGGTTCTAACAGCCATCCCATGTCAGACTCCAACCCCAATCTCTAGACAGCCTGGCAGATGGTGTTCTGGAGGGTAATGCCGGGTGTCTGCTGTGAGTCTGACATCAGCATTCCCTAGAGACAACTCCCCTGCAGCTTTTACAAATCCATAAATACACATAGTCCAGTTATACTGAGAAGGGACGAGAAAACTAATCCTTTATTCAATCTCACTATTGCCCCAAATGCAATTTCCACATGGACTTGGCACCTAGAAACACCTATTTTCTTCTCATTTTTGTTAACTTTACTTTGCACGCTTTCAGTTTTGTCCTTCGTGCAGTTTCTCCCTTTCCCATGAACACGTACAGACTCTCAGTAGATACCTCCCCCCCCGCCCCGGGAAAAGATGGAACTGCAAGGTGCCAAAAACATCCCTCTAAGAAATAAAGGCCTTGTTTATAGTATGTTTATTAGAAAAAGAACTATAAAAAGCAGCACGGCCGCCTCTTCAGCAGCAAGGCGGCTATGACCAAAGTGCCCCAAACACGTTGGTATTCGTACTGAACTTCCACAGCATCAAACCGAAGCATCTACCGAAACCTGGGCTCAGGAGCTTCATCCACAATCCACAGAACATCTGTTAAGGAAAGGCGATATCAAGACTGCTGACAGAGGAGGACACGGGCTGCGGGCACTGGAAGTTTAATTAGTTCTGATTTCCCATAAGACAGAACAGAACTTTGGAAACGATTCCCCACCTCTGGGTGTGAGTTTATTTGGAGTTGTGACTCTCTCAGGGCCTGACCAGACGTTGCTTTGCCTTAGTCTCGTTTAAGGGCTGGACAGGCTGTTTGGATTTGTGCATCATTTTTACCACTTCTCTTCGACACGAGGTTCCCAGTTTCACCGGGATTTTTAAAACGAGTATCACACCCCCCAGTTCCCGGATGGCACTGCTGCAAGAGCTGGAGTGCTGCCCCGCCAGGCCCCGCTCAGTGACCGCACGGAGCAGTTATGGACAGACCGAGCGGTTTATAAACTCTGTGAAGAATCTCCAGCGGAGCGAGTCCCGACAGAGGAAGGGCAGCAGAGGCGGTTCCCGTCAGTGCCGGAGTGTTCCCGGCCGTCTGTCCGGGATCCCCGCCCGGATGAACCCGTGTCCCGGACCAAGCGGCCGCCCCCGGCCCCGCCGGCCCCGCGCGGTCCCTCCAGCAGCGCCGCACCGAGGCCCCGCGGCGGCCCCGCGCAGCGCCGAGCGCTTCAGCGCGGACACCGAGCCGCGGCGAGCGGGGCGCGCAGCCGGCAGCGGCCTCTGCGGGAACGCAGCCGCGGCCCGGGCAGCGCTGCCCGCGGCCCCGACCGAGCGCGGCGGCGGCGGCGCGTCCCCAGCGCGCAGCCGCGGGCGGGCGCTGCCCGGAGCGGCCCCGAGGGCGGGCGCGGGCCCCGCTCAGACCGGCCCCCTCGGCGCGGAGCCCGGCGCCGGCTCCGGGGGAAGCGGCGGGGCCGCGCGAGCCCCGTGAGCTGCCGGCGCCGGCGCCGCGCGTCGCTCCGCGCCCCCCCGCGCCCGCGCACGGACCAGCCGCCCCCCCCCGGCGGGCGCGAGCGCAGCCTGACCGTGGGGCGGGAGGCGCCGGGGGAGCCCCGGAGCGGTCCGGGCTGTCCCTGTCTGCCGCCAGCTCGGGCGGCGCCGGCCGCTGCTCCCCCGCCTCGGGGCCGCGGCGCCGGGGCGCGCCGGGACGGGCTGCCCGGGCGGGGCCGGCTCCCCCCGCGCAGGCGCCCGCCCCCCCCCCCGCGCCCCGCGGCCGGCAGCTGCCCCGCCCCGCCCCGCGCCCCCCCGCGCCGGCCGCCCCTCCCGCGGGCGTGTGTGTCCGCTGTTTCTGCGCGGGGCTCTGCGCCCGCCCGGCCCCGGTGCCCGTGTGCCTCCGCCCCTGCGCGCCTGTGCCGCTGCGCCTGCGGCGGGGGGTGGCGGCTGCGTCTCCCGGGGCCGGTCGCGCGTGGCCGTGGCCGTGTCTCGGCTCCGGGCGGGGCCGGGACTCCGCGGGCGGGGGCGCGTCCGCGCACGGTCCCCGCGCCGCTGCCGCCGGGCGCTCTCCAGGGTGCTGAAGCGGCGCTGCCCGCTCTGCCCGTCCCTGCCCGCTCTGCCCGCCGCTGCCCGCCGCCCTCCCGCCCCGGCGGCCCCGCGGAGCACCGAGCGCCCTCCCCGAGCCCCGCCGCGCTCCCTGAGCCCCTCGGGCCGGCCGCCCCCTGCCCCGCTCACGGGGCCCATCGGCGCGGGGCTGCGCCGGAGCTGCGGGCAGCATCTCCCCGGGATGGGACCGAGCACCAGCCCCGGGCACGGCCGCTCACACCCTGCGCCGAACGTGCCCGCGGCTGCTGCGCGCAGGGGGGGAGAGCTCGGGGGGGGCCCGGCGGGCTGGGGGAAGGGCTCATCCCTGCCGAGGAACCCGCGCTGCAGCTCCCACGGCCCCACTCCGCAGAATAAAGCCGTTACATGCAATTAAATGTCTACAGCTGATTTTAATTAGAACTTAGCTGTAAGTACACACATCCTACAGGTGATATTTATCCAGGATTTCCCCCAACAGACAATTTCGCAGCCCGGTTTGATTTGGAGAGTAAACAAAAGATGCTTCACTCACCTTCAGCCGTTAAAACTTCATTTGTGGGACCTCAAGAGCAAACACTCTAACACAGAACACAGCGCGTTGTGCTCAGTCACGCTGTGAAATTCCTTCTTAGTACTTACACTAACACTACTAACTGAGTGTTTATCTCATGACAGAGTTGCTGCAGTAACATCTGTAAATCGCCTGCTACAGTTCATCTCCACTCCTGAGCCGTCCCTACCCTGCATCTCTGCCGTGCTGCCTGTCTCCATCCCTGCCCCCGCTGAGACGGCAGGTGAGGGTCGTCGCTTGTGGGAGGCATCGGCCTGTCAGCCCTGCACAGCCCCTGAGAAGCAGCAAGGCTTTGATGAGAAACAGGCCTGGGGAGAAAGATCAGAAACTGCCGAGTTGTGCCGAGGTGGCAGATGAAAAACAACGGCCAGCTGCAACACTGAGCCGTGGGAAAGTGCTGAGCTGTGAGAAGTTACCGCCGCGTGAACAGCGCGTGAACGAGAGGGTGATTGGTCTGCACAGCGCGTGTTAGAGGGGTCTGATGGTGATAGGAGAAAAGGTTGATAGCTGTCTAATTGCTGATTTGCTAATGATGAAGTAAGAGCTTTGGCGACAGCATAAGTATGTACTGTTGGAAAAATAAACGGCTTTGCTTGTTATAACTCTTATAGAGTTGTGCAACTCCAATATTCTCCCGCAACAGTGGGTAATGAAAAATTGTTTAATTTGTTACGGTTCTTGTGGGAATTGATCCAAAAACGTCAGAATCCCTATTATGTGTTGCACATTCTTAGTCACAGTACCCTACCAGGATTTTTAGCAGAAGGGAATGCACAGGCTGACAGGCTTGTGTCTATATGTATGTAAGAGAATGCTATGAGAGCTCAGAAATCAAGTACAGTGATAACGGGGTTGAGAGTGCTTGGATTAGGTTAAGGGCCAATAGAGCAGATCTTGCGGTGGGAGTCTGCTATAGACCCCCCAACCAAAGCAGTGAGGGGGATGAAGCTTTCTATAAACAGTTGGGAGAAATCTTGCAGTCACTTGCCGTTGTTCTTGTGGGGGACTTTAACCTCCGGGTATCTGCTGGGATCACAGCACAGCAGAGGGGGAACAATCCAGGATGTTCCTGGAATGTGTGGAGGATAACTTCCTCACACAGCTGGTGAGTGAGCCGACCAGGGGAGGTGCCCTCCTGGGCCTGATTCTTGTGAACAGGGAAGAGCTTGTGGGGGAGGTAAAGGTTGGAGGCCGTCTGGGGTGCAGTGATCATGAGATGATTGAGTTTTCGATCCTTGGAGAAACAAAGAGAGGGGTTTAGTAAAACTGCCACCTTAGACTTCCGCAGGACAGACTTTGACCTGTTCGAAAGACTGATTGACAAAATCCCTTGGGAGGCTGCCCTGAATGAAATGGGAGTCCAGGAAGGCTGGACATACTTCAAGAGAGAAGTCTTAAAGGCACAGGAGCAGGCTGTTCCCGTGTGCCGGAAAACAAGCAGGAGGGGAAGGAGACCAGCCTGGCTAAACAGGGACCTTTGGCTGGATCTCAAGAACAAAAGGAGAATCTATGACCTGTGGAAGAGGGGCCAGGTCTCTCATGAAGACTATAAAGATGTAGTGAAGCTATGCAGGGAGAGCATTAGGAGAGCCAAAGCACAGCTAGAGCTCCACTTGGCTACAGCTGTTAAGGATAATAAAAAATGTTTCTATAAATTCATTAACAGCAAAAGGAGGATTAGGGAAAACCTCCCTCCTTTACTGGATGCAGAGGGAAACATGGTAACTAAGGATGAGGAAAAGGCTGAGGTGCTCAACGCCTACTTTGCCTCAGTCTTTAGCAGTGGAACTGGCTGTTCCCTGGACACCCAGCCTCATGAGCTGGGAGATGGGGAGGGGAAGCAGACTGAGGTCAGCACAGTTGAAGAGGAGGTGGTCAGAGACCTGCTACACCACTTGGATGCACACAAGTCTGTGGGACCGGATGGGTTACACCCAAGGGTGCTGAGGGAGTTGGCAGATGTGCTCGCCAAGCCGCTGTCCATGATTTACCTAAAGTAATGGCTGACTGGGGAGGTCCCATTGCACTGGAGGGTGGCAAATGTGACACCCATCTACAAGAGAGGCAGAAAGGAGGATCCAGGAAACTATAGAGCTGTCGGTCTGACCTCGGTGCCAGGGAAGGTCATGGAGCAGGTCATCTCGAGTGCCATTAAAAGTCATATGATGGACAGCCAGGGGATCAGGCCTAGTCAGCATGGGTTTATGAAAGGCAGGTCCTGCCTGACAAACCTGATCTCCTTCTATGACAAGATGACCCGACTGTTGGACGAGGGAAAGGCTGTGGATGTTGTCTACCTGGACTTTGGAAAAACATTCGACACAGTTCCCCATAGAATTCTCACAGAAATACTGGCTGCCCATGGCCTGGATGAGTGAACGGTCTGCTGGGTCAAGCACTGGCTGGATGGACGGTCCCAGAGATGGTGGTCAATGGAGCTAAACCCAGCTGGAGGCCGGTCACAAGTGGTGTTCCTCAGGGCTCGGTGTTGGGACCATTTCTGTTCAACATCTTTATTGATGATCTCGATAAGGACACAGAGTGTATCATCAGTAAGTTCGCAGATGACACCAAGTTAAGCAGGAGTGTCGATCTGCATGAGGACAGGGAGGCTCTACAGAGAGACTTGGATAGATTGGATCGGTGGCCAACGTCAACGGGATGAGCTTCAACAAGGCCAAGTGCCAGGTCCTGCACTTGGGCCACAACAGCCCCCTGCATGGCTACAGGCTCGGGGAGGTGTGGCTGGAGCTGTCTGGAAGAGCAGGATCTGGGGGTTCTCATTGACAAGCAGCTGAACATGAGCCAGCAGTGTGCCCAGGTGGCCAAGAAAGCCAACGGCATCCTGGCTTGGATTAGAAATAGTGTGACCAGCAGAAGCAGGGAGGTGACAGTCCCCCTGTGCTCTGCACTGGTGAGGCCACACCTGGAGTGTTGTGTCCAGTTTTGGGCACCTCAACACGAGAGAGATCTCGAGGTGCTGGAGCGAGGGCAGAGGAGGGCAACGAAGCTGGGGAAGGGCCTGGAGAATAAATCCTGTGAGGAACGATTGAAGGAGCTGGGACTGTTCAGTGTGAGGAGGAGAAGGCTGAGGGGAGACCTCATCACTCTCTACAGCTCCCTGAAAGGACATTGTAGAGAGGTTGGTGCTGGTCTCTTCTCACAGGTGATTAGTGACAGAACAAGAGGGAATGGCTTTAAACTGCAACAGGGGAGGTTCAGACTGGACGTGAGGAAAAAAATGTTTCCCAGAAAGAGTGGTGTCATGGTCCACTCGGTGGACTCGTGATGATTCGTTTGCTACGATCTCGAAAGTGCAAAATTAAGGTGACCAACACCAAAGGGGATAGCAGTAATCAAACAGTGAAACTTTATTGGGTTGCCTGTGAAGAGGCACGCGATAGTTAGAGATGGGTGAAAGAAAGGAGAAAAGTAAAGTTAAGTTTTAGAGAGAAGAGGGAGAGAGGTTATAGCTACCACCGCTGATCTCACAACGTCCTAACGGTCCCGGGTCCAGCTGATACTGCGTCGTCGATCGTCGTGGTCCTTGGTGGGGAAGCTTCCAATTTTCGTTGTCCAGAAGTCATCTTTTATGCTTAGTAACACACCTTGCTCCACCTCTGCCTCGGGGGTCTCCGCCCTTCTCAGAATTCAATTATCATATCTCCACCCCTCTCGAGCAAGGCCATCGCGCGTGCGCGGGGGGGAGTGTCCGAGGTGTGGTCAGTCTCGGAGGTGGGTAACCTTCAACCAGGAGGTGTGTTTTGGTATTATAATGAAGCAAAGTTCATCTGAGGTTCATGATTTCTTCATCGGTGTTATGGCAACAGTCACGATCCATCTTTTTGACAATGGCTATGCAATTATCACTAACTGCTCTGGCTAGGCCCAGGTACCGAACAGTAGCACAACACTCTTTGTACTGCACGGCTCAGGCACCAAAGAACAGCACTGCACTGCCTGCACCACACGGTTCAGTACTCAGGAGAACAGCACAGCACTGGCTGTGCCACACAGTTCTGCATTCAGGAGCCTTTGCACCACATTCCATTCCAGGGGTCGGCAGCTGCGCTCCAAACAGGCCGTTGTCGGGTACCTCACTGTCCATGTCCCTGATGACAATGTTGAGACAATGCTGATCTTCTGACCGACTCTTACACCACCCCGTGGCTCAACATGGTCGTCAGGACATTGGGATCGCACGGTAGTAGCATAGTAGAAGAGGAAGAAAGAAATCAAAAGAAAGGGAGAGAGACAGAGAGAGAGAGAAGAAAGAAAGGAAATAACAGTGATCGAACAATCTGCAAAATTAAATTTATAAAATAATTATAATCAAAGCTATTAATATAAAAAAAAATTAATGGGATTTTAAAACATCAATTGTTTTGGGGATATCCACATTGGATGAGACATCAAACATATTGTGTGTGTTCAATACAAACATCAAACGTGTTAACCGATTCATCATTCTCCAGGTTATGACATACAATACTGCTGACAAAACCAAACTGATCAAAACCAATATCAAGAGAACCACGATGGGGTGACACAACTTGTTCAGGATGCCTGTAGCAGTAGGCGACCATCCGAAAAGTGTGTCCCACCATCTATGTTCTACATCCTTTTGCACTCTTTCCAAAATTCGGTGTATTTCTTTCACATTGTGATGAACAGTTATTAAGGTTTTCTGTCCGTTTTCCCCAATTTTTTCCAAAATCTCAATCAAATCTTTGTGTTGTAGTAACTGCTTTACCAAAGTGAGATTCATTCCAATGGGTGTAGGCAGCAATTCATGAATCAACGTGTAATTAGATTGCAAAAGTTGGTAAGATGTGACCGGGGCCGAATAAGAAAAGTCACACCCAATAATCTCAATAAAATTACAAACACAGAAATTTGAATAATTTTTAGTCTCTACAATTACCTTGTCCACAGATAAAAAATCACAAACAGTCCTCAAACATACACAGCCTTTGCCAATGTATATGAGTACTGTTTCAGGGTTTTCATTAGGATGAATCTCGAAATGACAAATATTTTGTTCAGTATCTAAACAAACATCTTGAGCCTCAATTGCGTTGCCTTCACAGATAAATCCTTGTTGTTCTCGCACAATGCAAGATTCCAAATTGACAGTTTGCCATTTTTCATCCACCTTTCGGGCCCATGCTCTATGCTCAAAAGGATAGAGTATAGCTCCATTGTGGTTCAACCCTAATGCAATGGCGGGATAAATTGGGTATAGGGTAGCATTATATATAGTAAGCACAAAGGTTGTAGCTGTGTTTGTGATGGGGTCATAGGTAAAGTCACCAGATTCCACCAGGATTGGAGTTTCTTCTCAAAATCAGTGGCACTGTCCCAAATTATTTTCTGAATTTCAGTGGGGAGTGCCTTCTTCACCTTCTCTTATAATTGAGGCGGCTACCGACTGCATCCATACTTGAGCCTGGATACAGCTGAGAGCTAAAGAGAGGTTATTCTGGATCACCCCAAGTGCATCTGTAATCAATTCATGGTCCTTTACATTTACCTTTTCCCACTTTGGTAATATATTTGACAACAGCCACTGGTTAGTCCCCAGAGCCAATAAAGAAGATCACAAAGGCTGTTGTAAGTTAGCCAAATCACTAATTGAGGTAGCCAATTTGTTCATTATTACCTCTAAATCGATACTATTTAAAACTCCCAATCCTGTTCCCAAAACACTGGTTAGGTCTCTCCGTGTTCTTCTCGTGGAAAGAGTTCGTTTTTGCAGCCAGGTTGTCCATCCCTCGTAAGAAGCCTTTAGGAAGGGTGAGCAAGCTGGCTGAATGTCCAAAACATTGTTTTGCATCAGCAATTCAACTCGTTTGAGAGACCATGCCGGGTTAAGCAACATTTGTTGTTGGCCTGTATTCCTGATTACATATGGTCCTATTCCAAAGGTTTTTGGGCTAAGCACAACAGTTGGTTGGGTAGTAGGTATTACAACATCTATTTTGAGTTCTCCCCAGTATTTAGTGTTATTTTTACCACACATAACTTTATGGGCGTGCTGTACAGCAGTCAAATTTAGCCAACAATCTAGGTTTTAATTTTTACATAACAAAATAGGGTCATGTGGTCCAGCTCCATAACTGTTTGTGGGTTCAATGTGGGATTCAGTGATCAATCTGCATCTTATTGGGATGTTATCCCCTTGTACCACCATACTACAGTGGCTAAGTTTGGGAGACGGTCTTTGGGATAGTGTCCTAGAGTGCTAGTATGCTTGATGGTAGCTTGGGACCATGGCCATTCTGTATTCTTTTGGTTACAGGTTAGTGGTAAGATGCAGAAAAGTACTACCAATCCAATTAAGTGATTCATGTTATTCTTGGTGTCCCTCGGAGTTCTTCTGCAAGAATAAACCAGAACTTGCCTCTCTGAGGCAAAAATTAAAACCAGACAGAAAATTAGAATGATGGAATTATCCAGTGAGTATTTATCCGATGCTCCTTCCCTAGGGCATTGGAGGCTAACCTCCCACTCATTTTGCTCCCAGAAAGGGAGCCATTCAATACATCCCTTAAACACTGCATGGGAATCAGCGTATATGTGGACAGGGGGAGTGGTTTGTGCTTCGTGCTGGAAAACACTCCATACTGCAATTAATTCTCCTCTCTGGGCACTCCCTTCTCCCTCTGTTATTATCTGTTCATCAGTAGCAGTGTGGAGAGCTACTGTCCGGTATTGCCACACTTTTCCTTCTCGCTTTGCAGAAGCATCGGTAAACCAAACATTCACTGACTGATCGTGAAAGAAAGGAGGGGCCACCCGAATAACTGAGATAGGTTTGTCTTGGCTGCTGTCCAGGCTCTCTGTTTCTTGGACAGCTAAGTTTTTTAAAGCTCCTTCAGTCACTGGGAAAAGGTTACAATAGTGTTCAATCTGGGAATACCACTTTCGTACTGAGGCTCTCTGGGCCACCCCGTCAGGAGGGGGTGTCCCGCTAGTGACTGCTTTAATAACTTTAAACGGGCCTCTTAGCACGATTGGTTGTTGACGTGTGATCATCTCCACTTCTTGTGAGGGCTTTTGGATCTTTTCTAGGGGAATTTGCAAACCCAAGTTCTCCAAATGAGAGATTATGTTCTGTTGGGTTGCTATGCCTTCAGCTTTTGGTAGTTTCTTCAGTTTTTGGGCCAAAGCATGGTGAGATAGTGTAGGGGAATGTTTGTATTCCTGAGGCAGATGGATAAAGGTAAATTGTTGACCCTCCCACGTAAAAGCAAAACGATCTCTGTCTTCTGGTCGCAAAGGTATCATGAAAAACATATCTTTAACATCTGTGATTGCCATGATTGGATGAGTTTTCTCCTGAATTGTTATTACCGGTTCAGCCATGTTAGGGACTGAGGCAGTTAGAGGGTCTGTATTAGCATTCAGTCTCCTAAAATCTACTGTAAGCTTCCACTTCTCCTTAGGTTTTTTCACTGGCCACACCGGCGAGTTGAAAGGAGAATGAGTATTTATCACCACTCCTTGCTCCTGAATTTCCTGCATAACTGGTTTGACACCTTCCTTTGTTCCCAGGGGGAGGGGATATTGTTTGACATTAGTTACTTTGCTAAGCGGCAGAGGGGCTGCAGTTTGAGGTAGCCCGATATTCAGCTGCGGTGTCCCAAGAGTCCACAACAATCCTTCTGAACCCTTCCATCCCCTTTCTTTAAGGGCATCTTTTAACAAGTGATTTTCTTCCTCTATCTCTTCCTTTTCTTCTATCTGCTGTTTTAACAAACAAATTACTTTCTCCTTCTCTGCTAACTGCTCTTCTTTCTCTGCTAATTGCTCTTCCAGGTTGGAGATTGTTTTCTGCAAAAGTTGTGCCAAATTTTCAAGGGATTCTATGATTTGTTTTTCATGGCTACGCCGCTTAGAGCGGTCTTCAATTGCTGCGACCAGGCAGGCTCCAAGGACTGCACAGATTATCGCTTTGCCTTTACCTGACCGTAATCTAGCCTCATTATGTATGGAAATCACTCGGCCTGTTACACTCTGTAAATTTGTCCAATTGTCTCGAGCCCACTCTTCCCCGGGCAGGGAGGGTCGAGCTCCATACTTTGCCAAGAGTGCATAGAACGAGTCAAGATTTTTTACTAATGGAGGGTTTTGATAAACATCTTTTTCAGTCATTCTTATTACGAAGGGGCTGAACTCACTTCGGGGAGGAAAACTTAGTTACACCACAGACGCAACAGCTGCTGCGTCGCCCTTCTCTTCCCCGAGTGGCTGAAGGGACCAAAATCTACCACGGGGAGGTTAAACTTAGTTGCAGACTTTCTCAGTTTGTCCCTTTCACTTCCCCAGGTAGTCGACCTCATTTATTGAGGGCAGTTCCCCCTTTTGCACTAAGAGATCCTTGCACTTGATCCTGATAGACAGAGCCCTCAATTCGAGTTTGGGGTGCAATACACCGAGGCGTGTGTGGTGTGCGGGAATCTCGAATCGCCCCCCTTGCTTTCTGGACACCTCTCACCCTTTTGGGTGTAGGGCCAGGTGCGGCTGGAGCGAAAAGTTATTCCCCTGTTACAGACCACACACAACCTGCACCCCCCTGTCTCTCAGGATCCTGTCCGTGACGCCAGTTTAATGTCACGGTCCACTCGGTGGACTCGTGATGATTCGTTTGCTACGATCTCGAAAGTGCAAAATTAAGGTGACCAACACCAAAGGGGATAGCAGTAATCAAACAGTGAAACTTTATTGGGTTGCCTGTGAAGAGGCACGCGATAGTTAGAGATGGGTGAAAGAAAGGAGAAAAGTAAAGTTAAGTTTTAGAGAGAAGAGGGAGAGAGGTTATAGCTACCACCGCTGATCTCACGACGTCCTAACGGTCCCGGGTCCAGCTGATACTGCGCCGTCGATCGTCGTGGTCCTTGGTGGGGAAGCTTCCAATTTTCGTTGTCCAGAAGTCATCTTTTATGCTTAGTAACACACCTTGCTCCACCTCTGCCTCGGGGGTCTCCGCCCTTCTCAGAATTCAATTATCATATCTCCACCCCTCTCGAGCAAGGCCATCGCGCGTGCGCGGGGGGGAGTGTCCGAGGTGTGGTCAGTCTCGGAGGTGGGTAACCTTCAACCAGGAGGTGTGTTTTGGTATTATAATGAAGCAAAGTTCATCTGAGGTTCATGATTTCTTCATCGGTGTTATGGCAACAGTCACGATCCATCTTTTTGACAATGGCTATGCAATTATCACTAACTGCTCTGGCTAGGCCCAGGTACCGAACAGTAGCACAACACTCTTTGTACTGCACGGCTCAGGCACCAAAGAACAGCACTGCACTGCCTGCACCACACGGTTCAGTACTCAGGAGAACAGCACAGCACTGGCTGTGCCACACAGTTCTGCATTCAGGAGCCTTTGCACCACATTCCATTCCAGGGGTCGGCAGCTGCGCTCCAAACAGGCCGTTGTCGGGTACCTCACTGTCCATGTCCCTGATGACAATGTTGAGACAATGCTGATCTTCTGACCGACTCTTACAAGTGGTCAGAGAGTGGAACAGGCTGCCCAGGGGGGGAGTGGAGTCACCATCCCTGGATGTGTTTAAGGGTTGTTTGGACGGGACGTTGGGGGATGTGGTGTAGGGGAGAACTTTGTAGAGTCAGGCTGAGGGTTGGACTCGATGATCTCAAGGGTCTTTTCCAACCTGAGTGATTCTGTGATTCTGTGATTCTTCTCAACAACGCCTCCTCCCCGCCTCCTTTCCCACAGCCCCGACCACCTCTGTCCTTGCTCCAAAGGCTTCCACTGAAATCAGCTGTTCCATCCCTGCGTCGGGCTCTTTTCTGGCTGCCGGGCATCTGGCTGAGATCAATCCACCACACGCGGGTCCCTTCTTTTCCTCAGGGAATGGGCACAGAAGGCAGAAACAACAATTGTATTAGTGACGAGCAGAGTACCAGCAGGCAAGGATCTCTGAAGGTCAGAGATGTGTGAAAATCTAGAAGATGGCTCTTTGTCCCCAAAATGAGAATTAATGCGTTGTGTGGTGATTCGTACACGTATAACGACCGATTAGAAGATTTTGTCATCGCTTGGGTGAGCGCTGAAACTACATCTCAAGTGAGGGGAGGTTGCTGCAGGCGCAGCGCTGCCCTGAAGGACCCAGGCACCCAGGAAGCGGGTGAAAGGGGACCTCCCGCTTAGGGCTACCCTACCTGCAACGTCTGGGACTTGTACAAACGCGTGTGCAAACGCGTGTGTAAAGTTTGGAGATTTTGCAAAGGCCTGTGCAGTGCTCAGGCTTGTACAAAAGCACGTGCCATGTTTGGTGCTGGTGCAAATGCTGGTGCAATACCCGGGACTTGTGCAAGCCCTGGTGCGTGTCCAAGAGCCCCGGGACGTGGAGGGACAGGGCTGCACTGCAGGGCACTGGGATGAACTGGGGGCACTGGGAGTTCATTGGGTTATTAACAGCAGGCGGGTGCAGATAGTTAGAGGTGATCCCTGGGTGTGGACAGCCTGTGAAGTGGATCCTGGGACCCTTGGGGACATCGGGGGGCACCCAGGTCACCCCCTGTCCCCCCCACCCAGAGGGGTCCCAGCACACTGGAGAACACTGGGAGACATTGAGGGGGGACATGTGGAAACTGGGGGACATTCAGGGACACTCTGGGAACCCCCAGACTATCCTCTATGTCCCCATAGAAGGGTGCCAGGACACTGGGTGACACTGGGGGGAACACATGGGGACACTGGGTGACCCCAGGGACATGGAGGGACTCCCCCAGGCCAACCCCTGTCCTCATAGAGGGGTCCCAGGACACTTGGGGATGCTGGAAGACACTGGGGGACACACATGGGGACACTGGGGGATGCTCAGGGACACTTTGGGGATCCCCAGGCCACTGTTTGTGTCCCCATAGAGGGGTCCTAGGACACAGGGGGACACAGGAGGGGAACACTGTGGGGGACCACCAGGCAACCACACCCATCCACATAGAAAGGTCCGAAGAACACATGGGGACCCCTAAGTCGCGTGGGGACACTGCAGGGGGGAACATGGAGACACTGGGGGACCCCCAGGTCACCCCCTGTCCTTATAGAGGCATTCCAGGACACTGGGAGACCTGGGGGGGGACACTGGAGGGCCCCCAGGACACTCCCCAGCCCCATAGAGAGGTCCCGGGGCACTTGGGGACACTGCAGGGGTGACATGGGGAGAGCAGAGGACCACGAGGCCACCCCCTGTTACCAGCAGCAGGGTCCCAGTGGGGTCACTGCACAGACTGGGGGGACTGTGCAACTGCCCGGGGATCCTGTTGGCTTTCCCAAAGGAGGAGGGGGGCAGCTGTGGACTGTCCCCAGGCTCTGATGTGGGGGGGGACAGCACTGGAGGCGGTGGCAGAGGGGGCAGTTTGGGTGCTGGGGTGGTGGCACCCGTGGGTGTCCCAGTGTCCCCCTTGGTGTCACTGGTGGGGGACAGGGACACCACGCTGCACTTCTGGACACTGCCAGTGACAGTGGCACTGGGGACCGTGGGCACCGCTGACACCAGTTTGACCACAGGCTGGACACTGGGGACAGTGGTGGTGCCAGGGGAGGTGGCCCATGGGCACGGGGCTTTGGCTGAAGGTCGTCACTTGTGGGGCACGGGGACAGTGTGGGGCATGGGGACACGGGGGGCACAGGCACCATCAGGGGTGTGGGGACCATGGGGGGACATGGGACAGTGTGGGACAAGGGAATGTGGGAGGACATGGGGACAGTCTGGGGCATGGGACATGGGACTGGTGTGGGGACATGGGGACCATGGTGGGACATGGGGGGGCATGGAGTCCATGGGGACAGTGTGGGGATATGGGGACAGTGGGGGGCACAGGGACATGGGGACAGTGTGGAGATGTGGGGACAGTGTGTGGACTCAGGCACCGTTGTTGCCACCGTGATGGGGACCCCAGGACCCTTGGGGTGACACGGGTGACAAGTCCCCAGCTGGGTCTGGCGCGAGTGCTCGTGCAGGGGCTTTCCTACCCCCAAGGCTCGGCTCACGCTGACTCCAAAAGGCAATTTATTGCCACAGAAAAGGGCCCTTTCCACCGGGACTCCACCGGGATTTCCACCGTGACGTGGGTGGCACCAACCTCAGAGCGGGTGGCAGGAGGCTGAGGGCGTCCCTGCCTGTATGTGGGGGTGGCGATGTCACCGTGGCCATGGTAACCTGCCAAGGGTGTCCCTGCCCATATATGGGGGTGTGATGTCACCGTGGCCATGGTAACCTGCCAAGGGTGTCCCTGCCCATATATGGGGGTGTGATGTCACCGTGGCCATGGTAACCTGCCAGGGGTGTCCCTGCCCATAGATGGGGTCCCAATGTCACAATGGCCGCTGTGACCCACGGGGACAAGCCTATAAAAGGGATCGCTGGGCTCCAGCCGTGGTCAGTGCGACCTGGGAGGTGAGGAGAGGGCAGGGGAGGGATGGGGCTTGTGGAGGGCTGCCGAGGGAGGAGGGGGGGTCCCACACCTCGGGGCGCTGGGGCTGTGCTGAGAGCTGACCCGCGCCCCACTTTTCCCTCAGAGTCAGCCGAGGAGCATCTGGGAGAGACACCCCGGTGCTGCTGGGACAGGGACGCTCCCAACGCTCAGTGTGGACATGTCCATGTCTGACAGGAAAGAGGAGGAGGCCCCCGACTCAATGGAGCAGGGTGAGAGCAAAGTTTCCCTCCTGCAGTGCAGCAGAGGGGCTGTCGGGGCGGTCAGCGTGGGGCCGAGCACGGTGGCAGGGGGTGACAGTGCCTGCAATGCCCCTTCCTCGCCACGGCCCCCAGCCCTTCCCCTCAGCCCCTCAGGGACAGAGCAGGCCCCTGGGGGACAATCCCTCAGGGACACTTCCCCCGGCCCTGCAGAGGTGCTCATTCCCGCCGGCATTTGCTCTCTCCCCTCCAGCGTGCGTGCTGTGTGGCCAGGCAGCGGTGGACCTGGTTCTCTGGGGGCAGAAAATCGATCAGGAAGAGCTCTATGCCCATTTCTTTTGCCTGGTGAGTGCCCCGGGGCTCCTCCAGCTTGCCAACAGGCACTCCCGGCCACGCTCTCCTCTCATCAGCTCCTCCTCTCCTCTCTTCTGCAGATTTTTGCCAGCAAGCTGCTTTACTGGCAGGACGAGGAATCAGGGCAGCGGAGATTTATTCCTGAGGACATTCCCTGCGTACTTGAGCGGGTAGTCGACAAGGTCAGGGAGCTTTGTGTCAGGAGAGGTTTGGGGGAGCTTAGCCCAGAGCCCAGGAAAGAAAGCCCACCCCCTCCAAGCAGCTCTGGGACAAAAGTCTTGCTCCCAGCAGCTCCAGCCCAGGAGCCTCGTGCTCCAGGTGGATCTGTGGGCTGTGGCCCAGCAGTGGCCACATGCTTGCACCCTGCCCGGAGGCGTGGGGCTGGCTGGGGAGGCCCTGAGGCTGCCGCTGACGGGGGCTGCTCTGCTCTTTCCAGCAATGCTTCGTCTGTGGTGAGAATGGGGCCGCCATCACCTGCTGCCGCGAGGGCTGCAACCGCAGCTTCCATCTGCCCTGCGCCGCGGAAGGTGAATGCGTCACCCAGTACTTTCTTCCGCACAGGTACCTCCTCTCCCCTCCTCACCCCCAGTGGGGAAGGACCCAGTGCTTCTCACCTCACCTCACCTCACCTCACCTCACCTCACCTCACCTCACCTCACCTCACCTCACCTCACCCATCCCTTCCCTCTTCCCCCAGGTCCTTCTGCAGGGAGCACCGCCCAGAGCAGGAGGTGGAGGCAGTTCCAGAGAAGGACACTGCCTGCATCATCTGCCTGGAGCCTGTGGAGGACAGAAAGTCCTACTACACCATGGTGTGCCCGGCCTGCAAAGACGCCTGGTTCCACAGGGGCTGCATCCAGGTAGGAGCCGTTCCCTCACCCCCGGGACACAGCAGGCGCTCGGCAGCAGCAGGGCCTCACTCCTGCTCCTTTTGTTTCTGCTTCAGGGCCAGGCTCGGTACACTGGTACTATTTCCTTCAGCTGCCCCCTCTGCAGGGACAAGTATGCCTTTCTGCATGACATGCTCACCATGGGCATCCGAATCCCCGTGAGGTTGGTGTCCTGCTGGCTCACAGGACAGGAGGCTGCCAGCCCTGGGCCATGCCAGGGGCTGTCCCTGCAGTCCTGGCCCTCCGCTGTCCCGTCTGCCTGGGCTTCAGCTTCACGGAGGAGCTGTAAACCGGGCAGGGGGGAGGAGCAGGGCTGCCCTGCATCGGCCTTATGCCGGGGCAGCAGGGGCTCAGCCATTTCCCTTTCTCCATCAGATTGCCATCACAGGACAACGAGCCTCCAGAGTGCGAGAGCTGTGCTGGCCAGGGCACCGGTAAGAGGCAAAGCACCTTCATGCCCCTGGGCTGGGGCCAGGGCCCAGGCAAGGCCTGGCAGCGGGTGCCCAGGCTGGGCTTGGCAGAGCCTCTCTGCTCCAGGAGGGCTGGGGGCACTGCTCTGGCCTCTCCACAGTGGCCTCTGTGCCCGTGACCTTCCTGCTTCCCCTTACAGACTCCAGTGACAGCTCAGAGCTCGCTGGCTCTGGCACTGGGTCATCCCACGGCTCGCCAGCACCAGAGAGCAGCAACTCCAGCACCGGCAGCCAGGCAGCATCAGGGCCGGCTGAAGACTCCCCAGTGCGTGAGAGCAGCAGCTGCTCCATCTCACCTGGGCCCATCCACACGCGACACCGCTCCCGGGTGCAACGTCGGGCCCAGACGCCCTACAGCCGGCCCAGGAGGCGCCGGGAGAGGAGCCACGCGCCAGCACCAGGTGCTGAGAGCAACACCCCCGGCCAGGCAGCACTGGGGATGTCCCACGGCTCCCCAGTACCAGCGACCAGCAGCCCCAGCACCGCCAGCCAGCTGCCATTGGGGTCCTCCTGCCCCGCTCCAGCGCTTGAGAGTGGCAGCCGCTCCAGCCGCCGGGGGCCCGTGCGGATGAGGGACCGCTCCCGCATGGAACGTCGGGCCCAAATGCCCTACAGCCGGTGCGGATGCAGACGCGGGAGCAGCCGTGCGCCGTCCCCGCGTGCTGGCCCTGATCCCCCTCCACCGGTGCAATAAAGTGAGCCATTAATCTCTGCCCTGGGAGACTCCACACTCATTTGTCGGTTTCCTCCTCCTCTCCCTTTCTCGAGGGGCAGCGTTAGGGGCTGGCGCCAGAGGCTTTTCTTCCCCCGGGGCCTGGCAGCCCCTTGCCCAGCCCTCCCTCCTTGCGGGCTGGCCTTGGCCGGCTGCCCAGCGCCATGGCCGTGTGCTTCGGGCCTCGCTGGCCCGCAGCCTGCTCAGTCTCCCCAGGGAAGGTTCACACCAGTGGCAAAGCTACTTTTCTTTACAAGTTCCGCTCAGTGTCACCTCCGGAGCTGTGACATGGAGATTGCTGTAGATGGTCTTGCGACAGTAGCCAAAGGTCACTCCCCTTGCCCAGTTCCGGGTCCTGCTGCCCACCCTGATTGCTGCTGTACCAGACCCATCCAAACACACCATCAGCTCAGGCCACACAGAAGGTCCTAGGAAGGAATGTTGTCCCCGACCTTCACCAGCCCTTGGCAGCCTGTTCAGCCCAAGAGCAAACCTGGGGCTCTGCGCTTGCTCAGCCCCTTGTCATGCTTTGAACTCGCCCGGCAGCCAAACCCCACGCAGCCAATCGCTCACCCTCCCCCTGCCCGGGAAGTGGAGGACCCATTGGAGGGACAAAGGGGGACTCATGGGCTGAGATAAAAAATAGTTTAGTAACTGTAATAAAACAATAACAATGATAGAAAGGACAAACGGGTAATGCACCCTGTGATTGCTCACCACCCGCCGCCTGATACCCAGCCCCTTCCCAGCCAGCGATCCCCAAAAACCGAGACCCCGCAATCGCAATCCCAGATGCAGGAGAGAGCCTCCTGCTTCCCAGCTGCCCCTCCTCGACATCCTGAGCATGACGTTACAGGATATGGGATATTCCACTGGATAATTTGGTGCTCTGGCTGTGCCCCCTCACAGCTTCCTGTACACCTGTGCATGGACAGGACGTCAGGAATTGGAGAGACCTCGATCTCTTACATCAATCCCTGTATTATCAGCATTCTTCTCATAGCAAATCCCGTATTGAATCCAAAACACAGTGCTCTTCTAACTAAGAAGAAAAATTAACTCCTCCCAGCTGAAACCAAAAGAGGCTCCACCCCTTACGTTATACCATTTATATACCTTTTACGTTACGGTCAGGTTCCCAATACATTCTAAGGAATCCCCATCCCATTCCCTGGTCTCAAATGTATCTCCACAGATCTCATTCCCTTTGTCTCTGGGCCATCCCTCCAAAATGTGTGGTGAGATCATTTAGACCATAACTTTGGGTTCCATCTGTCATGACAGTCTTTTAAGGCAGGAGGGATGAGGCGGAGTTGGCTCCATCAGCGGAGCGGGTGACCTTGGGCCCAGCGCGACGATGGCGTGAAGTCTCTGCTGCAAGTGGAGCTGGTGCATCTGGCGTGGTCCCTGCTCACAGTCTGCAGGCCGAAGATGTCCATCTCCGGGATGTGGCTGGGCACCAGTTGCTGAAATCAGCCCTGACCCTACCACAGTTCATTTTTTTTATTAATGTGATGACATCAGTGTAAGATCTATCCACCATAGCGATGATGCGATGCAATAGCAGGTTTATCACAGAATCACAGAATCATTCAGGTTTGAAAGACCCTTGGGATCATGGAGTCCAACCATCAGCTTGACTCTACAAAGTTCTCCCCTACACCACATCCCCCAACATCTCATCCAAACGACCCTTAAACACACCCAGGGATGGTGACTCCACCCACTCCCTGGGCAGCCTGTTCCACTCTCTGACCACTCTTTCTGGGAAACATTTTTTCCTCACGTCCAGTCTGAACCTCCCCTGTTGCAGTTTAAAGCCGTTCCCTCTTGTTCTGTCACTAATTCCCTGGGAGAAGAGACCAGCACCAACCTCTCTACAACGTCCTTTCAGGGAGCTGCAGAGAGTGATGAGGTCTCCCCTCAGCCTTCTCCTCCTCACACTGAACAGTCCCAGCTCCTTCAATCTCTCCTCACAGGATTTATTCTCCAGGCCCTTCCCCAGCCTCGTTGCCCTCCTCTGCACTCGCTCCAGCACCTCGAGATCTCTCTCGTATTGAGGTGCCCAAAACTGGACACAACACTCCAGGTGTGGCCTCACCAGTGCAGAGCACAGGGGGACTGTCACCTCCCTGCTTCTGCTGGTCACACTATTTCTAATCCAAGCCAGGATGCTGTTGGCTTTCTTGGCCACCTGGGCACACTGCTGGCTCATGTTCAGCTGCTTGTCAATGAGAACCCCCAGATCCTGCTCTTCCAGACAGCTCCAGCCACACCTCCCCGAGCCTGTAGCCATGCAGGGGGCTGTTGTGGCCCAAGTGCAGGACCTGGCACTTGGCCTTGTTGAAGCTCATCCCGTTGACGTTGGCCACCGATCCAATCTATCCAAGTCTCTCTGTAGAGCCTCCCTGTCCTCATGCAGATCGACACTCCTGCTTAACTTGGTGTCATCTGCGAACTTACTGATGATACACTCTGTGTCCTTATCGAGATCATCAATAAAGATGTTGAACAGAAATGGTCCCAACACCGAGCCCTGAGGAACACCACTTGTGACCGGCCACCAGCTGGGTTTAGCTCCATTGACCACCATCTCTGGGACCGTCCATCCAGCCAGTGCTTGACCCAGCAGACCGTTCACTCATCCAGGCCATGGGCAGCCAGTTTTTCTGTGAGAATTCTATGGGGAACTGTCGAATGTTTTTCCAAAGTCCAGGTAGACAACATCCACAGCCTTTCCCTCGTCCAACAGTCGGGTCATCTTGTCATAGAAGGAGATCAGGTTTGTCAGGCAGGACCTGCCTTTCATAAACCCATGCTGACTAGGCCTGATCCCCTGGCTGTCCATCATATGACTTTTAATGGCACTCGAGATGACTTGCTCCATGACCTTCCCTGGCACCGAGGTCAGACCGACAGCTCTAAAGTTTCCTGGATCCTCCTTTCTGCCTCTCTTGTAGATGGGTGTCACATTTGCCACCCTCCAGTGCAATGGGACCTCCCCAGTCAGCCATTACTTTAGGTAAATCATGGACAGCGGCTTGGCGAGCACATCTGCCAACTCCCTCAGCACCCTTGGGTGTAACCCATCCGGTCCCACAGACTTGTGTGCATCCAAGTGGTGTAGCAGGTCTCTGACCACCTCCTCTTCAACTGTGCTGACCTCAGTCTGCTTCCCCTCCCCATCTCCCAGCTCATGAGGCTGGGTGTCCAGGGAACAGCCAGTTCCACTGCTAAAGACTGAGGCAAAGTAGGCGCTGAGCACCTCAGCCTTTTCCTCATCCTTAGTTACCATGTTTCCCTCTGCATCCAGTAAAGGAGGGAGGTTTTCCCTAATCCTCCTTTTGTTGTTAATGAATTTATAGAAACATTTTTTATTATCCTTAACAGCTGTAGCCAAGTGGAGCTCTAGCTGTGCTTTGGCTCTCCTAATGCTCTCCCTGCATAGCTTCACTACATCTTTATAGTCTTCATGAGAGACCTGGCCCCTCTTCCACAGGTCATAGATTCTCCTTTTGTTCTTGAGATCCAGCCAAAGGTCCCTGTTTAGCCAGGCTGGTCTCCTTCCCCTCCTGCTTGTTTTCCGGCACACGGGAACAGCCTGCTCCTGTGCCTTTAAGACTTCTCTCTTGAAGTATGTCCAGCCTTCCTGGACTCCCATTTCATTCAGGGCAGCCTCCCAAGGGATTTTGTCAATCAGTCTTTCGAACAGGTCAAAGTCTGTCCTGCGGAAGTCTAAGGTGGCAGTTTTACTAAACCCCTCTCTTTGTTTCTCCAAGGATCGAAAACTCAATCATCTCATGATCACTGCACCCCAGACGGCCTCCAACCTTTACCTCCCCCACAAGCTCTTCCCTGTTCACAAGAATCAGGCCCAGGAGGGCACCTCCCCTGGTCGGCTCACTCACCAGCTGTGTGAGGAAGTTATCCTCCACACATTCCAGGAACATCCTGGATTGTTCCCCCTCTGCTGTGCTGTGATCCCAGCAGATACCCGGAGGTTAAAGTCCCCCACAAGAACAACGGCAAGTGACTGCAAGATTTCTCCCAACTGTTTATAGAAAGCTTCATCCCCCTCACTGCTTTGGTTGGGGGGTCTATAGCAGACTCCCACCGCAAGATCTGCTCTATTGGCCCTTAACCTAATCCAAGCACTCTCAACCCCGTTATCACTGTACTTGATTTCTGAGCTCTCATAGCATTCTCTTACATACATATAGACACAAGCCTGTCAGCCTGTGCATTCCCTTCTGCTAAAAATCCTGGTAGGGTACTGTGACTAAGAATGTGCAACACATAATAGGGATTCTGACGTTTTTGGATCAATTCCCACAAGAACCGTAACAAATTAAACAATTTTTCATTACCCACTGTTGCGGGAGAATATTGGAGTTGCACAACTCTATAAGAGTTATAACAAGCAAAGCCGTTTATTTTTCCAACAGTACATACTTATGCTGTCGCCAAAGCTCTTACTTCATCATTAGCAAATCAGCAATTAGACAGCTATCAACCTTTTCTCCTATCACCATCAGACCCCTCTAACACGCGCTGTGCAGACCAATCACCCTCTCGTTCACGCGCTGTTCACGCGGCGGTAACTTCTCACAGCTCAGCACTTTCCCACGGCTCAGTGTTGCAGCTGGCCGTTGTTTTTCATCTGCCACCTCGGCACAACTCGGCAGTTTCTGATCTTTCTCCCCAGGCCTGTTTCTCATCAAAGCCTTGCTGCTTCTCAGGGGCTGTGCAGGGCTGACAGGCCGATGCCTCCCACAAGCGACGACCCTCACCTGCCGTCTCAGCGGGGGCAGGGATGGAGACAGGCAGCACGGCAGAGATGCAGGGTAGGGACGGCTCAGGAGTGGAGATGAACTGTAGCAGGCGATTTACAGATGTTACTGCAGCAACTCTGTCATGAGATAAACACTCAGTTAGTAGTGTTAGTGTAAGTACTAAGAAGGAATTTCACAGCGTGACTGAGCACAACGCGCTGTGTTCTGTGTTAGAGTGTTTGCTCTTGAGGTCCCACAAATGAAGTTTTAACGGCTGAAGGTGAGTGAAGCATCTTTTGTTTACTCTCCAAATCAAACCGGGCTGCGAAATTGTCTGTTGGGGGAAATCCTGGATAAATATCACCTGTAGGATGTGTGTACTTACAGCTAAGTTCTAATTAAAATCAGCTGTAGACATTTAATTGCATGTAACGGCTTTATTCTGCGGAGTGGGGCCGTGGGAGCTGCAGCGCGGGTTCCTCGGCAGGGATGAGCCCTTCCCCCAGCCCGCCGGGCCCCCCCCGAGCTCTCCCCCCCTGCGCGCAGCAGCCGCGGGCACGTTCGGCGCAGGGTGTGAGCGGCCGTGCCCGGGGCTGGTGCTCGGTCCCATCCCGGGGAGATGCTGCCCGCAGCTCCGGCGCAGCCCCGCGCCGATGGGCCCCGTGAGCGGGGCAGGGGGCGGCCGGCCCGAGGGGCTCAGGGAGCGCGGCGGGGCTCGGGGAGGGCGCTCGGTGCTCCGCGGGGCCGCCGGGGCGGGAGGGCGGCGGGCAGCGGCGGGCAGAGCGGGCAGGGACGGGCAGAGCGGGCAGCGCCGCTTCAGCACCCTGGAGAGCGCCCGGCGGCAGCGGCGCGGGGACCGTGCGCGGACGCGCCCCCGCCCGCGGAGTCCCGGCCCCGCCCGGAGCCGAGACACGGCCACGGCCACGCGCGACCGGCCCCGGGAGACGCAGCCGCCACCCCCCGCCGCAGGCGCAGCGGCACAGGCGCGCAGGGGCGGAGGCACACGGGCACCGGGGCCGGGCGGGCGCAGAGCCCCGCGCAGAAACAGCGGACACACACGCCCGCGGGAGGGGCGGCCGGCGCGGGGGGGCGCGGGGCGGGGCGGGGCAGCTGCCGGCCGCGGGGCGCGGGGGGGGGGGCGGGCGCCTGCGCGGGGGGAGCCGGCCCCGCCCGGGCAGCCCGTCCCGGCGCGCCCCGGCGCCGCGGCCCCGAGGCGGGGGAGCAGCGGCCGGCGCCGCCCGAGCTGGCGGCAGACAGGGACAGCCCGGACCGCTCCGGGGCTCCCCCGGCGCCTCCCGCCCCACGGTCAGGCTGCGCTCGCGCCCGCCGGGGGGGGGCGGCTGGTCCGTGCGCGGGCGCGGGGGGGCGCGGAGCGACGCGCGGCGCCGGCGCCGGCAGCTCACGGGGCTCGCGCGGCCCCGCCGCTTCCCCCGGAGCCGGCGCCGGGCTCCGCGCCGAGGGGGCCGGTCTGAGCGGGGCCCGCGCCCGCCCTCGGGGCCGCTCCGGGCAGCGCCCGCCCGCGGCTGCGCGCTGGGGACGCGCCGCCGCCGCCGCGCTCGGTCGGGGCCGCGGGCAGCGCTGCCCGGGCCGCGGCTGCGTTCCCGCAGAGGCCGCTGCCGGCTGCGCGCCCCGCTCGCCGCGGCTCGGTGTCCGCGCTGAAGCGCTCGGCGCTGCGCGGGGCCGCCGCGGGGCCTCGGTGCGGCGCTGCTGGAGGGACCGCGCGGGGCCGGCGGGGCCGGGGGCGGCCGCTTGGTCCGGGACACGGGTTCATCCGGGCGGGGATCCCGGACAGACGGCCGGGAACACTCCGGCACTGACGGGAACCGCCTCTGCTGCCCTTCCTCTGTCGGGACTCGCTCCGCTGGAGATTCTTCACAGAGTTTATAAACCGCTCGGTCTGTCCATAACTGCTCCGTGCGGTCACTGAGCGGGGCCTGGCGGGGCAGCACTCCAGCTCTTGCAGCAGTGCCATCCGGGAACTGGGGGGTGTGATACTCGTTTTAAAAATCCCGGTGAAACTGGGAACCTCGTGTCGAAGAGAAGTGGTAAAAATGATGCACAAATCCAAACAGCCTGTCCAGCCCTTAAACGAGACTAAGGCAAAGCAACGTCTGGTCAGGCCCTGAGAGAGTCACAACTCCAAATAAACTCACACCCAGAGGTGGGGAATCGTTTCCAAAGTTCTGTTCTGTCTTATGGGAAATCAGAACTAATTAAACTTCCAGTGCCCGCAGCCCGTGTCCTCCTCTGTCAGCAGTCTTGATATCGCCTTTCCTTAACAGATGTTCTGTGGATTGTGGATGAAGCTCCTGAGCCCAGGTTTCGGTAGATGCTTCGGTTTGATGCTGTGGAAGTTCAGTACGAATACCAACGTGTTTGGGGCACTTTGGTCATAGCCGCCTTGCTGCTGAAGAGGCGGCCGTGCTGCTTTTTATAGTTCTTTTTCTAATAAACATACTATAAACAAGGCCTTTATTTCTTAGAGGGATGTTTTTGGCACCTTGCAGTTCCATCTTTTCCCGGGGCGGGGGGGGAGGTATCTACTGAGAGTCTGTACGTGTTCATGGGAAAGGGAGAAACTGCACGAAGGACAAAACTGAAAGCGTGCAAAGTAAAGTTAACAAAAATGAGAAGAAAATAGGTGTTTCTAGGTGCCAAGTCCATGTGGAAATTGCATTTGGGGCAATAGTGAGATTGAATAAAGGATTAGTTTTCTCGTCCCTTCTCAGTATAACTGGACTATGTGTATTTATGGATTTGTAAAAGCTGCAGGGGAGTTGTCTCTAGGGAATGCTGATGTCAGACTCACAGCAGACACCCGGCATTACCCTCCAGAACACCATCTGCCAGGCTGTCTAGAGATTGGGGTTGGAGTCTGACATGGGATGGCTGTTAGAACCCTTTAACCAAGGTAAGAGTGTAACTGCTTGAGGAAGCAAGAGTTAATGCCCTGGTTGGTGCCGGGTATAAAGAGGAAGGAAATGTACAGAACTGGCAGAATTATTTCTGGTGCAGGAGGAGCACAGGACGGTGGTGCAAGGGTCTCTGTGACCGTGTATTTCTGGGATGTACCCACGGTGAAGCGATGCTCCCAGACCCCGGGTTTCTGTTCTTTATAATCCATGACCAGCCACACCGGTAACAATAGCAGCCAGGTGTTGTTTTTAGGGTGTACTGAGCTTTTTGGATGGCTGGTAGACTTTGTATAAAATGCGTCAGTGTAGGTGTGAAGGGTTTTGCCTCAGAGGTGAGAGCCTGGAGCCTCTGCTCTGAGTTGGCAGTGCTGTGGTTTTCCATGTCCGTTGCAGACCCTGAGGTTGAGAAGAGACCTGCTGCGGTGTGAAGCTGCAGGAGGGCACACAGTGACGGGCGTTCCAGGAACACGGTTTCAGTTGGTGGCACTGGATTTACTTGTAAAGGTAAAACCCGAGGTTTTTCCCCATTAATGGTTTTTTTTGTTTGCTTGATTTTTTTGTTTGTTTGTGTGTGTGTTTGGGTGTACTTAACCTATTTGAAAAACAAATTACTTGTGTTTTTAATATGTAGGTCTGCGTCCTGCAGGCTGACCTGTGTCAGGTGCCCACTGGAGTCAGGAGCTATTTACCCCTCACCGCTGAGGGGTGAACAGAAATTCCTCAGTCTGCAGCTGCTGAGAGCAGCGACCTTCACCGTGGTGTGAGCACCAAGGCACCAGCAGCACACTGCCCTGGGTCTTTAAAGCTGCTTCTGTGCCATCCATAAACTGAAACAAAAATTTTGGAGGTGGTAAAACCGGCTTCAAACTGCAAATAGTAACAAGATGGCATAGAGCAGTGGATTGAAAAGGGGACTCGGCTGGCAGTGCTGAGGTGGGGTGGTTGCGCCAGCTCCTGCATCTTGGGGGTCTGCACAGTGAAAGAAACAACTGGTGTGACTAATTGGGTCATTTAAGTTTCAGTTAACGTTAATTCTCTCATCTTATGTAATAAATGTAATTAAAATATATAAATGCCCATTTTATAACCCGTTGGAAGGCTATATTACAATTTATTTACGGTGGGGCTGTTCTGGCTGTCTTTAGCACTTGCAATATTACTCGTTAAAGGGTAATTCAGGTTCATTTGCTGGTTTAAAACCAAGAAGTGGAGTGAAAATTAGGAGAAGATACAGTGCAATAAGATTATTTTTTCCCCTCAGATTGCTTAGCAGACTACTCCAGCTGTCAGAGACGTGAAATACGTGCCCTAACTGCAATTTCAGGTGAGATGTTTGTGGTCCCGTTGCTGGCACTGACACGTGTAGACACGTGCTGCTCGCACCTTGTTTGTGAGCCAGGTGTGTGCCGGTGTGAGCGCTGCAGGTTGGTTGCTCTGGGCTGTGTAGGGCAGCCTGCCTGCTGGAGCACAGCGCTGTGCTCTTCCCTCTCACACGCTGCTGTTTGTGTCTCAAGAAAATGAGAATTTGGCCTCGAGAGAAGTGCTGCTGCGTGTTGTGCTCTTGTCCCAGCCCTGAGCTGGGTGGAGCCCAGAGCTGCGCCTTAAGGACAGGCTTAACCAGCCTGACTGAACTGAGACATGGACCCCATCTAGCCTGCCAAACCAGACGGTGGGGTTTGTTCACTTTTCTGAGATAAATTACATCCTGGGGGATCGATTCCTGCATTGGTTTCTGCCCGTGTGAGCCCTACTGCTAACAGTTTTTGTTGAATTGTTCCCTGCTGACGTTTTCCTCTTGATTTGTACCACTCTTTCACGGTATTGGCTGTGGATCAGAGTCAAACTTCAGAACCATTTTAAGAAGCATATTTTTATTTTAATATATTTTTTCACTTTTTAAAATTGGGGATATTGAATATTTGAGATCTATCTTAAGTCATACTTCCCTATTCACTACTCAGTGAGTTTAAATCACTTCCAAAGTAAATGAAACCAAACCAAATTGAGGTCATTGCAATTTTCTGTGAGAGCGTCCAGTCAGGGGCTCAACCCAGATTAACCACATCCCTTCAATAACTCATCCAGAATGAATTTCCAAGTGTCCTTCCTTGTCCACACCAGCCCTTCGGCTCAGTCAGTGACGCCGACCTCTGAGGGCTGCCCAAGCCGGCAACCTGCCTGCACGGGCAGAACTGTCTCCTGCCTGCCAGGTGCCCGTCACAGAGGGGGACGCACAGGAGGCAACGCTGTGCCGGCACCGTAATGAAGTTCACTGGGGATGAGGAAGGATAATTACTGTGAGCGCTAGCATCCCCAGTTCACCTAGAGATCCCTTTCCAAACCCAGAGATCGCCTGCATAAAGACTTAAAAATTAAGCTAGAGAAGACAGAAATGCCTTTATAATAGCAGAATTCTTTGAAATTCAAGTGTTCTATTGGGAGAATTTTTCTGTGAATGAAAAAATAATTGAGAAGCCTTTCCCCTGCTCTAAGACATGAACTTTTCTTTAATTATTTGTTCATTTCGTGCTGGTTTATCCCTGCCTAAACAACGTTAAAAAGAAGGGAAGCTGCTGCCGTGGGGAAAAGATTTTTTTTTTTCACACACATTACTTTTCTTCCTCGCTAGACAGTGGGAATACGGCCACTGACAGACCCGCCTCCGTCACTCTCCTGATCAGGGGGATCTGATTTCCCCACGGGCCGGGCAGTCAGGAGTCTCTGGGTGCAATGCAGGGGTATAACAATCCAACGCAGGTCGGAGCAGCAGAGGTGTGGGTGCGTGTGCTACACGCACACGTGTGACAGCGTGAGAAATAACTTCTCCCCAAAGGCTCCTGGCTGCTGCTGCAGCTGCTGCTGGTGGTGGTGCTGGGCCATGGGGGGAGCCGGGAGCGCAACCCCGGGGCTCAGCCGGGCACGTGGAGAGGCCCTGGGAGCTCTGTCCTGCCAGGGGGGTTGTGCTTTTCCCGCTGCAGGGGCTGCAGAGCCGGGGGCAGTGGCCGTGGCCTGAGGGGCGGGTGTCCCCATGGGGCTCTGGTGCCTGTGACATCACAGAGGAGAAGTCACCGAGGGATGTCACCAGGGTGCCAGCCGGCAGCACCCGCTGCAGTCCAGCTCGGGCCAGCGGTGAGTGAGGCCGGCGGGGGGAAGGCTGGGCCGGACGAGGGCCGGGGCAGAAGCTCTGGCCCCTCAGGGGGGGTTCTACAGCCGGGGCGAGGTCGCAGCCACTGCGGGGGGCACCTGGGACAGGGCAGGTGCCGCCCTCGGGGCTGGGCGCAGGGGTGCCGGGGCTGCCAGCCACGGCCAGTGCCCGGGGTCTGTGGGGAGATGTCCCCGTCCCTGCAGCGCTCACCACCCTTCTCCTTATTGTCTCCAAATTCTCTCACCCCCTCTCCCACCCGTCCCCGGGCCCCGGCATATTCTCCCCTGCTGCCCCAGCCGCCACCTCCCTCCCACCCAGCCCCACTGAGCCCCTTCTCCCCCTCCTCCTCCAGACCATGGCTGTGCGTATCACCCGCGTCCTGACCCTGCTGAGCGTCCTGCAACACGCTCTGAGAGGGGGTGACCAGAGTGACACGGCCACACAAGAGCTCCTGCGGCAGCGTGAGGAGCAGCAGCGGCAGGAGATGGCCTGGCTGATGGAGCAGATGGAGCAGAGGAGCCAGGAGTCATGCATCCTCAGTCCAGAAGACGTGCTCCCCGCTGTCTGCCAGCACTGGTGGTTCTGGGCCTCTGCTGAAGCCCTGCTCCTGCTCCTTGAGCTCTACTGGCTGCGCAGGCGGAGGAGCGCTGACTGCGACAGCGGCAGCCAGCGGGGAAGCTCCAGCGATGCCGAGGAGAAGAGAGAGGAGGATGGCTGGGAGGGCAAAGCAGAGCCCAGTGACACCTTGGGCCAAGGCAAGCCTCAAGATAATGTGGGGACCTCCACTGCATCTGCCAGCCCTTCCCAAGAACTCCTTTCTGACGGGGATGCATCCAGCCTAGGGATGGGGCAGCGCCTACGAACACCTGAGCACCCCCAAGAGCAACATCACCAACCGCCTGCTGCTGGTGCCCCTGAGACCACCCCTCGGGCACGTCTTCCACCAGAGCTGGGCACCGGGGGGATCCGCCAGCGAGGCGCTGCTGCATCCCTGTGGATCACCTTCCGGAGTACGTGCTGTGCTTCCTCCTCTGCCCCGTGATGAGCTGAACACCAGCCGGGTCCCCGCTTCCCACACAGCCTCTGCATCTGCTCACAGCTGTGATGCTCCTCCTGCTTGGAGGCGCAGGAGGGATTTACCCTACGTAAATATCCAATAAATAGGCTTGTTTTAAGAAATCCTGTGTCCGTGATTGTCTGGGCAACTTTGTTGGGGAATGTTACCTCTTAAACAGATGAAGTTTGTTCTTGAATTTACGTTTGCAGTGGTTGCACTTAAGACGTTTAGTGCCTCCTTCTCTTCTCTCTTCTTCTTCTGGTGTTCTCCACAACCCCTCCTCCCTGCCTCCTTTCCCATGGCCCGGATCACCTCTGTCCTTGCTTCAAAGGCTTCCGCTGAAAGCAGCTGTTCCATCCCTGGGTCGGGCTCTTTTCTGGCTGCCGGGCATCTGGCTGAGATCAACCCACCACAAGCGGTTCCCTTCTTTTCCTCAGGGAAAGAGCACAGAAGGTACAAACAAAAGCAATGCTGATAGTAACGAGCAGAGTGCCAGTAGGCAAGGATCTCTGAAGTTCCGTGATGTGCTGAAAATCTAGAAGATGGCTCTTTGTCCCCAAAATGAGAATTAATGCGGTGTGTGTGGTGATTCGTATACGTGTAGTGACTGATCAGAAGATTTTGCCATCTCTTGGGTGCCCACTTAAGCTCCATCTTAAGTAAGGGGAGGTTGCCCTGCAGGACCCAAGCATCTGGGGGTGGAGGGGGTGGCAAAGAGGGGTCAAGGGGATTTGGGAAACACCCCCCCCTCCCCAAAGTGCCAAATCCCCAATCCCCCAGCTACTCACTGAGGGCAAGGCAGGAGCAGACCCCTTTGCACCCTGGCACTTGAGAGGAGCAGCTCCAGCTCTGCCAGACATGCAGCATCAGGGTTGTCCTGTGGTACTTCAGTGCTTGAGAACAGGAGAGGCTCCGGCCACCTGGGGCCAGACAGGATCCGACATCGCGCACCGTTAGAGCGTCGGGCACAAAAACCATACAGCCGGCCCGGAGAACGCTTCTGAGCGGTCATGCGTCAGCCCCAAGTGCTGGCCCCTGTCACCAGCACAATAAAGGTGGCTGCTCACCCCATCTGCACCGGGAGATCCCACATTAAATGTCTTGGCACATGTCAGATCAGCTCTGAGAGCATCCGCTGCCTTCTAGTGACAGGTCACGAATCTCTAGTCTCGTGCTAGGTTTCCACCTGCCAACGCTTCCGTGTACTTCTTGCATCTGCTTTTGTCCTTACAAAACCGACAGCCGGTCTCTGGGTCTTCTGCTTTGTAGTCAATGATATTATTTTGTAGTTTAGTTCATCTACACATCTCTCTCTCTCTCGGTCCCTCTCTGGTTTGCATAGCTGAATAATGTAACAGCCTGTTCAAGATTAACCATGTGCATATTCCTGTACTAAGGAACACGACGTAGGAGAGAAAGGCAGAAGCGTCTCATCAGGACACACGTAAAAACGCAGCGGGGTTGGCAGTTTCAGCGGGGTTTGGCAGTGGTGGTTGCTGTAGCCCTGGGCTAGCTCGGTGCTTCCAGCTCCAACACGCTGCACAGGTTGAGTTTCTTGCCGGGTTCTGCCCGTGCCTTTGGTTGGTGCGGAGTCTCTGTGGTTGGGTGCAGTGTGGCTTCGTTCCTCACCTGATGAGTGTACAGTGAAATTTGATTTAAGAGTCAACGAACTTTAGGAGCAACCCATAACTATCTATGTACTGTGTCAGACTGTCATGTCCCACTCAGATGAGGGAGACAAGTGACTCAGATTCGTAAATCCCCAACGGAGCAGACAACGGTGAGAGAAATCGCAAAGTCCAACCATTTATTAACTTCCCACAGTGTTCTAACTGGATACACGATAATTGGCTAAGTATATAACGAGTCATGGCAAGCAATACGGTGTGCCTTGCCTTGCTTAATGGTAGTGAAGAGAAGGGGAAAAAGGAAAGGCGGGAGATGGAGAGAACAGAGGGATAGAGATCACTGGTCTGGGTTCCTGCGTCGATCCCGCCAGCGAGGGTTCCAGGAGCCATCCATGTTCTTCGCTTCACTGCACTCTCAGCCCTGCCCCCCCCCCCCCCCCCCCCTTTTGCTCCCCCTTGATTTATACCCACTTCCCTTGGGTCCGTCCCCTAGGTCGACCCACATACCTACGTATCCCATGTACGGGGAGGGGTGAGGTGTTTCATGGGATGATGCAATTAGCATGATCATGTCAGCCCTCGTTAGCATGTTCAGGGGTGTTAACTTTAATATGCATTTCGTGGATAATGAAGCAAAGGTCATTCACCAGACAAAAGGCCCTCGAAACTTGACCAGGTACCCCAGAGCAGAGCCGTCCTGTCTCCACAGGGCTCCCCCCTCCAGCTGCACCCTGTGCTATTCGGGCAGCCTTATCAGCTTCGACCTCCACACCACCCACTGTCTCCTCCGCTGCAGGGGGACAGCGGTGCTCCTCTCGTCTGCAAAGACAACAGTGCTGAGTACTTCTGGCTCGTTGGGGTGACCAGCTGGGGGAGAGGCTAGCCTTTATGTACATTTCATGACTTTTTGTTAGCTGTAATGGTGCGAAAAGCTGGAAAATCTGTGGTGAGTGTTTGCATGTCAATTAGAATTAAGAAGAGAAGAAAAACCAGACGATTAGTTATTATTCTTACTATATGTCTCCAAGGTAAATCTAAGCAACAGAAAATGAGAAGTGGATACAAGATGACTTTAAGAACTGCCAGAAGTGTTTCACGTCCCAGTATACTCACTTGTTTATTGCTCCTTCAGTTCTGCAGGTCAAAGATTCCCAGAACCCTGTAAATCATACTTACCCTAAGTATTGCACATTCCTAAGTGACATTCCTACAGCCTCTTTGCACTACTTGCTCGAGCCGGTGCTAAATACTCCACTCCTAGGCTAGCAGAAAAGGCAGGTATCTCCGTAGAAACCTGCAGCTTGCTGAAGCGTGTGTGCAGGTGGCACAGAAATATCTACTTCCCAAAGGCACAAGAACATACTTGCTCAATAATTACACACAGTGTAATTTAATTACACACAATGTAATTTAATAAAATATTGCAGACTGGTAAAAGAGAAGGAAGAGTGCTGAATTTCCCTTTCTTTCCTGATGGTTTGCAGGGAGCCCAGCACAGAGTACCAAGTGCTGAACACGGAACCTTCTGGATGATGCTGGAATTGCTTTCTGCACACGAGCTCTGCTCTCTGCCACGGGAATATCAATGGCAAGACAAATTGTTTTGACCAGCTGAAATAATCTAAGCTTTAACCAACAGTGGTGAAGGACAGTTATATGCTTTGCTTATCCTGACATAGTTTTGGGCAGTTTGGAAACAAGTGCTTAATATTAAACAATTCATTTCTTTCCAACGGTCACACAGAGATATTCCCAGAGTCTTATTACTTGAATTTACAGGCAGCAGTATTGCTGAGGTAAAGGACTTTACTCAGCCCCATGGAGTTACAGATGAGGACAGACACTGAAGACTCATCAAGGAAAGCTATTCCTACTCTGATTTGACTCACATAAAACACCTGCTGCTGCAAAAGAGCTCTCACGACACCTTGTTGGTTTTGCTTACCCACTCGCACAGCAGGTGCTGCTGATTTCCACGAGGATTGGACAGTGTCTCCTGTCACTAGACAGCAGTCCCTCTGGCTGATTGTAAACAAATGGTGCTGATGGGCTCTGAAGGAAGCTTCATTGGTCCTGTCCAGAGGAAGGTTTAAATCTTTTTGAAAAGTGTTTTCTAACATTGCTGAACTGTGTTAGCAAAACAAATTTGCTTGTCCTGGCCGCTCCGCTAACTGCTTTCAGGGGCACATTCTCTTTCCACTAAGTCAAACCCAAAACTCTACTGTGTTCCAGGCATCAAGATTTAACTTCCAGTGTTTCCAACACTTGCCCCTTGTCAAAGAGAAACATCTGAGAAATGTGTTTCCTCCTCAGTGTCTACTCTGACATCTAAAAGAGTGAACACAACTCGAGGTATTTGCTGGATAGCTGCCAACGTATCAGAGGTGCATAAACTCAGTCCCAAACTTAATTCTTAATATAAATCAAAATCATTTGTATACTACAACAGTTATGAAGTAGAAATTCAACCCTCAGAGCAGAGGTGGGTTTTATTTCTCTGTCACTGAAGCTGAAGTTGGGAGGCAGTGAGAAACAAGGGAATTTTGTGAACACAGGATATCCAACCATATTGAGTAATTAGGCAATCCGATTATTCCTTACATTGCCTTGGCCCAGTGCAGGTGTCTCTTGGAATGCCTCTAGAATGATCCAGAAGGGTAGTATCCCAGAAGAACAAACACAGGACAATCCTCAAGAATTTTTTTCTTTACAGACTGACCATCAATTTGAGTGTACTGACATTCCAGAAACATTGGTTATTGTCTAGCTGATTTCCAGTGATGTATTTCTATAAGAAATGTGTAATTCAGGGTTTTTATAAAACTGAAATATATTTTAAAAATAGGGTTTCTTAATAAAACACACACTTATTTTAGTTGAATTATATAATTGACTTCTTTAAATATAATCACTGGAATATTAAGCCATGATTGAAAAATCCAAAGCCCTGCCGGTAACACCAGTTCAGGGCCAAAGCAAGCGCACAGACCCAGATTTGCTGTTGGGCTGGACAGGCTGCAAGGCACTCGGGAAAGCCAGCAAGAGAATTCCCTTCCACCACCTTCTGTGTGCCTGCAAGGGACAAGTGTTTGGATTGTTTTGCTGGATGTGGCAAGAATGCTTGTTCAGGGCCAATGCGCGCGCAGAGCCCCAGGTTTGCTGTTGGGCTGGAGAGGCTGCAAAGCGCTCAGGAAAGCCAGGCAGAGAATACCCTACTCTCACGGACACAGGATTTCTTAAAACAAGCCCTTTTATTGGATTTTGAGATGCAGAGGCTATACGAAGACGCAGAGGCTGCGTGGGAAGCGGGGACCTGGCTTCTGTTCGGCTCGTCACAGGGCAGAGGAGGAAGCACAGCACGTACTCCGGCAGGTGCTCCCCGGGGATGCAGGAGTGCCTCGCTGGCGGATCCCCCACAGTGCCCAGCTCTGGTGGAAGACGTGCCCGAGGGGTGGTCTCAGGGGCACCAGCAGCAGGCGGTTGGTGATGTTGCTCTTGGGGGTGCTCAGGTGTTCGTAGGCGCTGCCCCATCCCTAGGCTGGATGCATCCCTGTCAGAAAGGACTTCTTGGGAAGGGCTTGGCAGATGCAGCGGGGGTCCCCACTCGAGGGTTGGCTTGACCCAAGGTGTCATTGGGGTCTGCTTTGCCCTCCCAGTCATCGTCCTCTCCCTCCTCCTCAGCATCGCTGGAGCTTCCCCGCTGGCTGCCGCTGTCACAGTCAGCGCTCCTCCGCCTGCGCAGCCAGTAGAGCTCAAGGAGCAGGAGCAGGGTTTCGGCAGAGGCCCAAATCCACCAGCGCTGGCAGACAGCAAGGCGCACGCCTTCCGAAGTGAGGCCGCATGACTCCTGGCTCCTCTGCTCCATCTGCTCCAATGAAATTCCTAGGAAAGCCACCAGTTTGCAGTCCAGGTTAACGTCTCCCCGTGTACCCACAGGAGATAAACAAAAGAGGAGGTGAATACAATTTCTCTCCCATATCTCCTCCCAAGAGCTTTGAGGTAACGGTTACACTCAGAACAGGGAGACACAGAAAACCCAGGCACTAGACCTCTTCAGGTTCTGGCCTCCTCACAGCTGTCAGGAGGTGAAGGGTGTCACTGCAGAGAAGCTTCAGTGAAAGAGACACCTGCTCCTCAGCAACTGCTGCCAAATTGTAACTCTCAGTCAACTGTAATCTCTGCCGTAGCTGAGCTAGTACCCCACATACAGAACTCCTCTCCCTGCTAATCCCTGGAATCATCCCATCCACCTGGAGAGGGCAGTGGAGATCCTCCCGATTCCTCTAGCCAGCCTGCTCCTCCATTAAGGACACGTAAAGCAGTTACCTGGAAAAGGAACGCCTGCGCTCCTTTGGAGTCTTTTTAGATTCCATCCGCTCCTGAACCATGTGTAAACTCATCGAGTCTGGACTTTTTCTTTTCCCTGTTAAGATAAGTTTGACCTTTATTACAATTACAGCTTGACCTTTATCACAAAAAGACACCAAGAAACAAAACATGGCCAGTATGAGAAAATGCATACTGCTTGCAGATGCAAAGGTGGACATGCTATTTAAGCAAAACCAGTTTAGAATTCCTACAAGTCTTAGGGAAAGTTTTAGGATGACATTTGTCTTGTTTTAGTTTTGCATGTTTGCCATCTGCACCCAGAAAGTCTATTGGAGCAAACACTCTGTCAGTTTTGCTGATGTCAGATGCACTCGAGTGTAACTGCCGTCCGACAGGCCATCGAAACACAAACATGAAAAACAGCCCAACTTCATTGAGCCAAACCCCCACTCTTCTTTAAGTCTCGTTGTGCTCTGTCAAACTCCTCCCTAGACAAGGGAGGCCAAAGGCATCCTGCTTGTGTCAGAAATCGCAGCAGGACCAGGGGAGCGACGGTCCCCCTGTCCTCGGCTCTGGTGAGGCCGCTCCTCGAATACCGTGTTCAGTTTTGGGCCCCTCACTACAAGTCAGACACTGAGGGGCTGGAGCGCGTCCAGAGAAGAGCAACGAAGGTGGTGAAGGGTCTAGAGAGCAAGTCCTGTGAGGAGCGGCTGAGGGAACTGGGGGTGTTTAGCCTGGAGAGAAGGAGGCTGCGGGGAGACCTCAACACCCTCTACAACTACCCGAAAGGACGTTGTAGCAAGGTGGGTGTTGGTCTCTTTTCCCCAGTAACAAGCGATAGGAGGAGAAGCAGCGGCCTCCAGTTGCACCAGGGGAGGTTTAGATCAGCTATTGGGGAACATTTCTCCACTGAAAGGGTTGTCAGCATTGGAACAGGCTGCCCAAGGAGGTGGTTGAGTCACCATCCACGGGTAGATGTGGCGCTGAGGGACATGGTTTAGTGGTGGACTTGGCAGTGTTGGGTTAACGGTTGGACTCGATGATCTTAGAGGTTTTTTCCAACCTCAGTGATTCTATGATTCTCCAAAGGAGGTGCTTGTGTCGTTGGGATGGCATTTGAATGAGCCATTGGAACTGCTGCTGGTCCTCAAGCTGGTGACGTGTCTGCAGGAGCTGGGAGATATCCTGGAGGAGGGAGAGTGCACCCAGCAGATGGAGGCTGCCCAGGTGGAAACCGAGGAGGAAACGGTTGTGGTGGTACCCCCGGGGGAAGAGGAAGTGCGGAGGGTGGTGGAGGATACAAGGGAGATGGAGGCACAGGCACAGAGAGCGTGTTGATGCTGGTAGTGCTGGGGCCTGAGTCCTCTGGGTACATTCACTGTGCGGGCGTCCGCGATTTGAGCTTCTAAAGAAACCCCAAAACACCAGTCACTGCTTGTTACACTCTGCCCTGATTTTAAAGAGGAAAGTGAATGGAGGAGGAGCGTGGTGGCGAGCACTTCTTGTTCTCAACTTAAGCATTTTTCTCCCTGCTTTTTGTTCATTTGAGACTACGCTCATTTCTTGGTCCTCATACTTGCCTTCCACATCCTCACCCCCAACAAATCCCTCAGTCTCCCCTTCTTATAGTCAGTTTGGCAACTGTGGCCGGAGGCTGCCCGTGCTAAAAGAGACACGTGCCAAGCGCTCTTCTGCCACACCTTGACACGCTTAATACATCACAGTTCTGATCTTCAAAGTACTGCACAGACATTTACTCATCTTCTCTCAAACTTCTTTTAACATCTTCCGCACACGCTTCCTAGGTTGCTGCCTCATGGTGACGTCTTTGGCCCGTTCTTGGCCCTGAATTGTTATTTTTTGCATACTGAACTTGAGGTTTTAGACAATCTGTGGGATGGACCCTGGTTTTTGTTTTGACTTATCTTTAAGATTTTATACACACAGTTCACCCTTACAATCGATCTATAACACAGAGATACCAAAAGGAAGGACTAACGATGCTGCAATAAACCAAAAGAGACTCCTCTCTCTCCAACCGAGAGAAAGCAGCTTGGCTGCTTGAGATGACTAAATAGTAAAGTAACAGCCTTGCCTTTTCCAGTAGTTTGCTCAATCAGTATTAACTAAGTTGTTAAAAAAAGAATATTGGAGGCTGATTTCTATTGGGAAATCAATTTCTTCAGCCCTATTCAGTAATCAAGAGGGTGCCTTTCCATCTGATCCTTTAATTAGGTTTCATTTTCACACGTAATTATGATTGCCTCAGAAAGACTTCATTCTTCAGAGTCCTCTTTTCAATCATGTACTGGAGTTTTATTTTAAATAATCTTCCTGAGAGCACAGATCCCCTTTGTGAAGGCCAATTCAAATTAAGCCATTTAAAAATTAGTTACCACATGTATTCTCCACAACGATCTGTGCATACTTATTCCCTTATAAATCAGCTGTTGTGTCCGTTATGTGTTACGGCCTCGTTTAACAGGTTACAAGCAGCAATATATTGAATTTCTGTAGCATACTTACACTTCCCAGTCTGGTCTGCCACTTGCCGAGCGAATTTTGCCGGCTCTCACTGGATGACCTTTTGGCATGGGGAGAGAAAAAAAATCCCTTTCAGTTTACCTCAAGATAATTTTTTTAAGCGAAATTTGTAAGTTACAGTTACTTACCAGTTGTGGGTATCGATCGTCCTTGGTAGCCCAGAAGACTCGGCAATGCTGGCTGTCTCAGTCCAGGAACCAGATAGCCCTTGTGAATCAGTGCAAACAGTTGGAAAATAAGCTCTACTAAAATACGAAAATCACTGCATATGCTGGAAGAAAACCTACCTTCTCTTCCCGCAAACCATGGATTGACAGGGGGGAAGATTGAGGACGTCCCCTGGCAGCCACCAGCGCAGCAGGAGGGGTCAGAGCTGGTGGATGTGCTGGTGGCTGCTGCTGCTGCCGCCTCTGCTTACGGATCACCTGTGCATACCCAGTTCCATTTTTGAAGTTGTTCACAGCCTAGAGGCAGAAAAATATTTACAAAGAGGTAACATGAACCTTCAGTAGCTCAATGAACAAAAGCCTCCACAGAGTAGAATTACTTGTGTATTCCCGTATATACTCTCCATCCTAAAATAAACCAACATACGGATATATTCAGATTAGATCTAAGGAAGAAATTCTTCCCTGTGAGGGTGGTGAGGCCCTGGCACAGGTTGCCCAGAGAAGCTGAGGCTGCCCCCTCCCTGGAAGGGTTCAAGGCCAGGTTGGACGGGGCTTTGGGCCACCTGGGCTAGTGGAAGGTGTCCCTGCCTGTGGCAGGGGGGTTGGACTGGATGGGCTTTAAGGTCCCTTCCAAGCCAAACCCTTCTGTGATACATGAACGCATCCCATTAAACACTGGTGTTAATGGCTGGTAACTCAGACTATCTGTATGTAAAGCACTCCGGTGTTAACACTGAATTTGAAACTGAGGCAATCCTGTTGAACACAAGTGTGACCTGAATTTGCCAGATTGTCGCTCAAGAGTTGTCAGCTTCTGTAACAACAGGGAATGTATTTACAAAGTAAATTTAGCCTTATTCCATTTAGCCTTGTTTAAGGAGGTGTACATTAATATTTTCTTCCCTTTCAGCTAACTGACTGACTAGACTTTTCTTACAAACAGTTTATCTAAAAGTCACTGCGTTACCTGGCGTAGGCACTTGTTGGCAACTAAAGTGTCGGGAGAAACACCTGCCTGATGACATGTTGGGCATGTATGTTCCTCAGAGTCCAGTAATGCCGTTCTAATACCTGGGTATAATCAGAATCATCAAAATAGGTTTTAGCTAAACTAAGGACATTGTCTGGGTTCTAATCAATTATAAAGGCCTGTAGATGGTTAATGGGCGAATATGGTTCCGAACTGAGAGCATGAAGCTATAAATGTTCAGCAGTGTAAAAAATTTCTAGTATGCAGGAAATAGCTGCCCAGTTTTGCTATTGCACTATTGTAACATTTGAAGATGTAGAGCAGGCCGTGCCTTGATGTTCTGACTGGTCTGTTCTCCACTGTCCAGCACAGTGAGAAGTCCCCAACCTCAAGGTTCATGAATAAGACACATCTCCAAAAACCATTAGTAGGTTCAAGTTCTGACGGTTTTAACCAACTCTCCCGTGGAGAAGAATGTGGATTAAATGCCTAACGAGCCATTTGCTGCAGACCACAGTAAGTCACCAGCGTTGGCTCTATAGTTTTGTATGAGAGAAAGGACTGTGCACAAACTCAATGCATTTGATAACTAACACTGTAATCAGCTGCAGCATTACGCACTCTTCTCGTACTCATCCTTCTGCATGGAAAGAGGATTTAACTAGATGCATAAAAAGGGAAAAAAGCCTTCTGCCTTTGTTTTTTCCTTTCTACAAGAAGAGTCCTTTCCTATTCAGGGTACACTTTAGTATTAAACAGAGCTGGTAACAAAGGAATGTTATGATCTTTCTGCTGTCAGAAGATCAGGTGTGATGTTTTGAATTAGCAAACATGGCAGTAACACTTACACTCGTCACAGTAACTGTTTCTACAGCAGGGAATAATGACTGCATCAGCCATGATTTCTTTACAAATGGAACATAACAGCTCCTCCGGAATAGGATCGTCTGAGGAAAGGGAGGAAGAAGATGGCTCCTCTGGTAAAAAGGGAGGCTTTTCCTTCTTTCCTCTGGCATAAGCTTCCCTGGAGGGGGGATGGGGAAGGAAAAAGAAAAAAAGTTAAAGATGGATAAAGGAGAACTTTCCCAAGCTTTGGATTTTATCCAATGAAGACAGTAGGTGTCATTCTCACTCCACATTAGCCTTCAAAAATACAGACATTTAGTTTAAACTACTTTTCTATAGCCAGAGTGCTAGAAAAGGGAGGGGGGAACAATTTTCCTTCTGCAGAACTCTTCCATTCATTGGATCAACTAAGAAATTAGCTCAGACTAGAGAAATCATTTTCTGACAGCTAGAAACCAGGTGAAATGAATCCCACCTCTCCTTTGCCAGAGGGTAAATGTCAATCGCAGGCTCAGGATAAAGTCAGTCTCTGTGTAATTATGTTTTATAAATGGAAGAAGTCTATGTTAGAGCTTCTGCAAAAGGAGATCCATGACGGAAAAACAGAGCTGCTACCGAGTGCATTTTAAAACAGCCACTCTTGTCAGCACACAGCAGGATTTTCTTAGTTTACAGCAACAGGTAAACATCCCTCTGCTTCACACATGGGATCTGATAAATGTCAGAGGCAGAGGGAATCTCAGTCCAACAGCTGTTTGTTAAATTCTGCAAGAAGCCTTAGCAAGATAAAGCAGAAGCAAAAGGAGCTTTCAAAAAGAATGACGCCACTGTAAACACGACTGAAATGTTTTGCAGAAATACGGATTCTTAGCATACCACAAGCTTAACCAACGTTCAGGGGCGTGAGCAGCAGCACTGCCCTATTTTAATATTAGAAATCATCACAGGTTTTAAGGTTAAGATACAATGACAGTGCTTCTTCCCCCGTAATTACAGATGCTGGCCAGCTTGGTGGCATTGCCACTCAGACACTGACACGTGGCTTCTCTCCTTCACTTTTTGGTCAGACCAGCTAATTCCATACTCACGCATTAATAATTGGTATTGCATATCTTCCAGTCTTCGTCAGCATAGCGCCCTTGGTATTGGGATCTTCCACCTCCACCATGAAACTCCTGGGAATTCCTGTGCACTTTTTAAGTCTGGGAACAGACTGAAAATTACTGTCCTGTTAAGAAAAGAAATGCAGACATAGCTCATCTTAAGACCCACACTTAAAACGACATTTCAACCACTATTTTAAGCAGGAAAGGCCTTTAATCCTCTCCTTTTACCTAGCCTAAGGGTTGCTCGACCGAAATACTCTTTTTCCTAAATGAATATAGCCAGGATGCTCCAAAGGCTCGAGCAGTGTTCTGAACGCAGTCGACATTCTTTGGCTCAACTTCAGGGTCCTTAAGGGTGAAATATCCCTCAGCTCCCCATCCCCTCAGAGGAGAGGCACAAACCCCCTCCTCCTCCAAAGCGCAGTTCAGAGGGAGAGCTTAATGCAGGGCTCTGGATCGGCCACTGGGGACACTGATATTCACCACCTACAGATGAAGGTTGAATTCAGAGCTGATGCACGTACGTTCAGTGAGTAACGTTAAATGGCCTGAATACTCAACCAGAGACTTGTGTAATTATAACACGCAAATATTCAATAGATGGGGTCAAGAGAAACGTCATCTTTTTCTACAAAATACTAAAAACTGTAAACTGTCATTAAAAAGAGTTAAGATGAGAAAAATTTGCAGTAACATTGAAATATATAAAAATATACATTAAAGTTCACAGAGAAAGATCTATGCACATATACAAGGACTATGCCCTCGAAGAAAGAAAATTTCCCATTGAAAATCCCAGCTTTCCCTGGAATTTTGAAGGGCTTTGCACCACTGCCATAGAACCTCTGTATTTCAGCCCAAGAGAAACAATTCCTAATAGGGGTATTCATGTAACTGCTGCGTAACTGCCAAGGTAAAACAAGTGAAAAACCAAGTGACACCAGAAGCCCCCCACAATCTTACCCCATTTGTTGGGCAGTTCTTTATATAGTGCCCAGGTTTTCCACAGCAAAAGCAAATATAGGACGGTGGAGGTGGACCCAAGGGTTTCTTCACGTAACTAAAAGGTTTTTGGGAAAAAAAGAAAATGGTATGTATGCGTCTCTCTTGTTCCAACAACCATCTCTACAATGTTTCCATAGTCTTCAAAGAACAGGTAGGACTTTGCCAACACTTACTTGATTGGATCGTACTGACGGCAAGACTGGATCATCATAGCTCGTATTTTATCTTCCTCGGAAGCGTTGGCTTCAGCCAGATTGCCGGTCTGTTTAACAGGTAATTATTGGACACGCACATTAGAAACACGTTTAAGCTCCCCCAGCCAAAGACTCACCCAACCCTGTAAAAAGCAGCCCAGCAGTAGCTGAGGTTGCAGGAAAGCAGCTGCTTCTATGAGCCAGAGTTGTCCCAGAGATGTTCTGGGGAGCCCTTACGCCATCACATGGTGTCTCTGTGCCCGTTAACCTGCTTGGAAGGAGCATTCTTGGGCACTCAAAACCTGAGGCTCTGTTTGTACCTTACATAAAGACTTGTGTAACCAATCCAAATGTCTTCCAAGCAGACTGAAGCTCTGCGTAGAAAAAATTACATTATCCAGTATTTTTAAACGGATTCCTGAGCTCCAGATTATTTGAAGGAGAAAATCTCCGCTGTACATTTAATGGAGATGTATGCAAGTATCCGTGTTTACACTTTGCAGCATTAAAAGGACACACAACTTAAGAGTCAGGGAAGTTGCTTTTGCTCACCGAAATTCAGCTTCAGACACAGAAGCATTAAGAGGAATCAAGCTTTTTATAATTCCTCAGCAAGACAAAAGATTCTTTCCAGCAGAAATTGGACCATGGTGTGCTGTAGGCAGCCCAGACTGCATGTCCCCTGCCTACTCACTTCTTCACGGTAAGTGATTTAACTATGGTCAGCACAACCTGCAGATTTTTTCCTGTTTGCTGTGCCCTTCTAACACACAAATTGTAATAGAAACCTTACGCAGAACTAGACCTTCAAATTACCAAAGCCAGCTGATTTTTTGTAAGTAGCATTTGTTCAAATGTTCTCATTACACACTAGTCCAGATCCCAGCAGGGTCTAAGGGAGGGATGTAAAGGACACGGACCTCCAAGCACCCATCATTCAGAGCAACCACTCATGGTTTTGAGTTTATATGCAAAAGCAACCCACTAGTTTCAACAGTTTATGAAATGGTTGTTTTATAGACACAACAGTAACATAATCCAGACCGACATCTATGAAACCCCTTCCGTTACCATTTACAGAAAACTTTACAGATACTTGACCAATTTGTTTAAACCCAGACAGTTTACAAGACACATCCAAACCCCACAAACCATTGCTAGGCACAGACCATAATTCAAATACGGAATTTCCTACAAGGTAATAACAAAGCAGAAAACTTGTCAACACATTGCCTCCATGCCAAGCCCGTCTGCACTGAGGAGGTTGGAGTATAACAGTTTGGAGCTGCTTTACGTTACATTCCTGCATTTTTCTGAAATACCTACATTTTCTCAAAAGCTTTAATGTGTACAGCACTTGGACAGTTTTTCACATTTTAGAGTCAAACTTCACATGAGTTTACAGAACCAACAATTTCTTCTGGTGACTACCTTCCAAAGTAACTGTTGGGGTTTTTTCCCCAAATGTACACAATTTAATTCTGCAGTGAGAGAGGGAAGAGGAGAGTGGGAAGAGATTTCTCGAACTCCAGCCTTTATTTTCAGAAGAAAGAACTAGCCCCTCTGCACGAGGCCCTGCCTCCTCTGTTCTTTAAGACCAGTAATTTGACAGGCTCACACTACGCCTTTTCACAAAGTGCAACCACTAGTGCTTTCCCAGACAAAGTGACACATTGTTGAGCAAAAAATGCAAGCAGTTCCACAGCAAACCATGGCATTACAGCAGCTTCAGAAGGCCACCTCTGCTAATACACTGCACTAACACATTGGGATATTCCTGCAAACAATTAGGCACATTTACACAATTTACAGTCTGCGTTCAAACAAATTAGGGTGTGTTGTCCACTCTCCATAGACTACAAGTTATGAAACTGTGCAGCATTCAGAGAGCGGCTCTATAACTGCAGTGACTAGAAACTCAACCGTAGCCACGCAATTGTCCGTGTTACACAAACGCTTCTATTTTGGCTGTTGCAACCCCCCCCGAAATGTCCATAACTTGCAGCCAGTTAAATTCTTCTGTGAAAATTGTGTCGGTCTCCAACACAAAATTAACAAAAGGTCTGAGAAACAGTAAACAGGTCCTGAAGTGCTGCTTCTTTATGTCTTGAAGATGAGCAATAGTGCAACATTGTGTTGAGGGACTCCCCTTCTGTCCTCCCAAACTGGGAACTACTCTTTACAGGGTGCTACGGAAATATACACACATTCTAAAGTTAAAACCAATACTGTAAATTATTAAAAATTAAGTTTTGTTCACATTACAGCAGTTATCCAGTTATACATCACCGTACAAGACTTAAAAATATGAAGCCAGTGGGGTTTTTTGTTGGTGGTGGTGGGGTTTTTTTAAGTCTTTGACAAGAATATACACATACCTTAATGAGCTGGGCCAGAGCAGTGGGTGCAGAAGAGTCCTCAATCTGTTCACAAAAAATTAAACACATATTCAAGTTGTACAATCGAAACATAGCAAAAGTTAACCTCTACTGTAGTCTGAAAGTCTGCACTCTATCCTCCGAGTGTCACGGAAAGAGACATGTCCAACCTAATGTAATTGTATTGGTTCAAAACAAAGTCCAAACCTATGACAGCTTCAGAGGGCCAACGTGGTTCATGAGAAGCAGCTGAACTCGGTGCGCTGGGTTTTAGGTATTTGCATTTGCAGACAAACTGTGAAACTAAACCGTTTCATCGGATAAAACGGAAAGATCAAATGCAGAACTTAGGAATGCCACTTCAGGTAGCAACAACATTTAAACTCACAGCAATCCGTTAGAGACCTTTAAGTACTCAGAGGAGGCCAAACAATAGCACTTCAGTTATACAGCTTTAGGAACAAATACCCAAGTATTTCAGGACACGAAAAGGAATCTTAGCTGCACAGAACTGTCCTCAAAATGTATGGGCTATGTTGATTTTGGGATTTGTTTGAACCGCCAAGTCAAAAGTAAGAAACAGTACCAAGTGGAACAACAATGGTTTCTCAGTGGGTTTTGATAACATCTTCCCAAACTGTTAGGCAAAGAAAGTATTTAAAAACAAAAGCTAAGTGATACAATGTGAAAATGGAAAAAATACACTCCAAACAATTTTAATTGCAAGAAACAAAGAGCACACGACAGCCTATACAAACATACTAGCTCTAGACAGACAGATGTAGAACACAGCACCATTGAATTGTGCAAACCTTGAACCTACCTGATCTAAAACCAATCCTACATTATCTGTACAACACAAAGTCATTCAGGAAATATTCCAGCATATTCAATATGAAACACAATGCATCACTAGGCACAAATACCAATATTCACATTAGAACTGTGCAAATGGTGGCATTACTCAGTTTTCACTGTGCTGTGAATCAAATACATGGTCTCTACAACATATACTATGTCTTGCTGCAGAACAGATTAAGTTAATGTTTGGGAGATTAATACGAGGCTACGTTGTTTAGAATTAAGTGCAATGTGTAGAAAAAAAGTGTGAGGTTGTGTTTTTACATACCGCTTTTGGTGTTCCACTCACTGGCTCGGTTCGAGTTCTAGAGGAAGAAATAAAGGTGATGAGAGCTTAGAACAAAGCACTTGTACCCAACCAAAAGCAGTGAAAACAGATTATAAAACCTGAACATCAAGGCATTATGTTCTGATAGTCTAGTGAACGTGGAAATGTATTTGTATACATAAACTGTTCTCTCTTGGCACATTCAGTGCAACTAAAAAAAAAAAAATCCCATTTCTAGTTTGTCAGCAATTACTGTCCGACTTACAGCTCTAGAACACAACAGTGCCAGAGGAAGTCCTCAGATATTTTGTCTCTGCTGTGTAAGTATCAAAACGATGAAGTCTGTGCTACAGCTTTGTGCTCTTAAATAATCAACCATCCAAACAGCGACCCTTGGTCTTTCCTCTGTAGCCAGTATGCCAGAAAGCCAGATCTGAGGCATAAGAATACCTGCCATATCCCACCCCGCCTCCCCCACATGCAAGACACAGTCAAACACTGACAGACTCTTCTGAGAGGGGAACATGCGTATCTCTCTTTACTGTAAAAGCAGTAAAAAGAAGAAAGATACACTCCGAATGCCTCTGTAAACTAATCTCCATACAAAAAGTTAACACACTGCAACCCCTCACAGACTACAGTGCTTTATGGGTACTTACATAAATCGTGTTTTGCTGGTAGTTTTGACTCCTCTAACAGGGACTCTTCTAACAATCACCGAGGAGTTCTTAGGAATCAGGCTGTTATCATCGGTGTATTCTGAAAACAACACCAATACAGAAGAAAACATTAGTCAGTTCGTAAGAATGTATATTAATGTGTAATTACATAGCACTTGAGAGAACCCCTTCACAGACAGAAAAGCAAAATTTTGTATGTGACATGGCACTCCCGTCGTCTCAACACACTAACAGAACCTTTCAAGAAGTCTTCAGGTTTGAGAATCAAACACCAGCAGCAAAACCTTTTCCATTCTTTTCAAACACTTTGGATGCCAGCAGCAAAATGGTCTCAGAGGTCACTAAAGGAGAGTCTGCTCATGCCTGAGGTTCTTTCCTGACCTAGCTCAAGTTGCTTTTGCTTCTGTTAGGCTACAAACCCGAGAGATCTTTGGAGAGGAACAAACCACAGCAAAGTCTCACCTGCGTAAACCAGATTCTAAAGTCTGACCAGCTTACCCTGCAACAAAGCAGGCGCTCGGCTAAAGCATGAAAACTCTGCGCCGCTGCTTTCCGAGCTGTTCCCTAAAAACGATTCCCCTGTGCTGCGAGTGCTGGGGACTGACAGAACACAGAAGAGAGCCGCCAGCTCTCTGCTTCTCGGGGCTTCATCCATCGACAGCCACACTGTCAGCTGCTCAGGGCTGTACATGCGAATGCAAACGGAACTGGCAGTGCTGGAGTTTGGATCACAGGAACCTGAGGGGTTTTTTGAGCTTGCTTTCACACGTAGGGCAGAACTGGCTCCAACTAAAGTGGTGTCTCCTCTCTTAAGCTAATCATCTAGCTTGAATAAGCCAAAGGGACGTGAATTCTTTCAATTCACTTTTTGCAGAGCAGAGAGACTCAAACGAAATTAATTACGAAGACAAGTCTTCTGAAAAGCCTTTTGAAACCAGAGCGTGCCTGAAGGTCTCCATGCTTTGCCTTGGCTTACACCGTGTTCGTCTTCTGAAGAGGAGGAGCTACCTGAGACGCTTTGACTGAGTGAGCCTCAAATGTGAAGATCTCCCATGAGTGAGTCTCACATGTAAAGACGTCTCCATGAGAATGGTTTATATATTGTACTTGCACAAGCTGGATATGACTAAATGTTTTAAAGCACCATCAGCAGCCATGCCCTGTGATCTGCCTACAGTTTTAACTATTAAAAGCCGTTACCTATGGAGGCCGAATCAGAACAATGGCCCGAAAGCCAAAGTTGCTGTGAAAGTACTACTAATGACAAAACCCAAAGCTTTTACAGAAGTCATACCCTGAAACCAACGCCTAGAGCTCTGCTCAAATGGGGAATCTCACCATTACACAGCCACCTGTCAGGAAAGGCCTGAGATGGGACTTTTTGATGTCGGAGGAGCTCAAAGAGCACTGAGGCTGACAAGCAACGGGGAGATGATGCCAGCTGCAGCTCTGGAAGCCCAAAGCAGCTGTTTCCACCTGCTGAACGGAGTCATACAGAGTGTTCTTTCTGGTCCAGATCACAAACCACTGGACTGAGATTTCAGAGGCACAGGATAAGTAACAGTGGCTCCACAAAAAGGCAGGAGTTTGCTACGCCTGTGCCCAGCTGAGGGTTCTGGTAGGTCTGCAGAGGATTGCAGGTGGCAGCACCTCTCCTCGAGGGAGGCTGTGTATATGAGGACAGCAGCCAGTGCACTTATTCGCCAATTCTGCAAGCGTGCAGAGGTCAGCTGGAACATGCACAACAGGTGTATGATGCAAAGAGAGGAATGGGTCCTCTTTTTGTATTTTATGACAATTCACTGACCATTAGAAGCATTGACATCTGCCTTCTGAATAGACTGTCCTTGCATGAGATATATATAGACAGAGGGAGGGATGCTTGTTTTCAATCCACTTGTGAAGTGCACAGGGAGGAGACCTCCAGCCATCTAATACCAGACTGATAGAAAAATGAATTCCCCTTAAAAGTCAATCAGTACACATTGAAATGGATCAACTGAAAACTGAAGAGTGACAATAACCTGGTGAAGTAAAGGCTTTATTTGCGCAGGACACTTATCACGGCACATATTTGTATGTGGGACTTGAAGCATCCCACCAGCTGGGTCACTGAGGCAGAGGATTTGTGGAAGAGGGTTTACAAACAGCGGAGTGCGCTGCCGAGGTAGTTCTGTGAAGGGACCTGACACCTGTTGGCTTTCATACATTTATTTTTCCTTCACGTCAATTAATTGAGTTCATTTTGGTGATGAAATCTGTGTCAATGATGAAATCTGGTGAAGTCAAACAATGTAGACTTAAAAGTTAACTTTTTTGGTTTTAAATAGGAAAGGACTAAAGCTGGAGCATTAGTCCTGAAGTCCCTGGAAATTTCTGTTTGCTCCCTTTGAATTTAACAGCTGCCAGCTTAGTCTAACAGCTCTCAGACAAAACTGGCATCTGCCAGCAGGAGCCTGTTCCCCGCAGGCAGCAACATCCCGTGTAGCTGCGGGGCCTTGGCAACTACCAGTGTCACTCTGCCTCGCCACGACTCCACATCTGCAGATTGAGCAGCGACATCACGCTCAACAGGGCTACTTTTCACACTTGTCCAAGCAGAGCTCCAACAGAAATGTTCAACAAAGCTGGAGCCAACACCATTGTTGATTCCCACTCCCTTCTAGCACAAAACTTGTTTTACTGCCAGTGATGGCCGGTAAGTGGCTACTGGGCTTTTGCAAGCACTAGACGTTGCACATCGACCACGTAGTCTCCTACGCCCAGCTCCGTGTCTAACAACAGATCGGAACGGCTCTGTGAGGTCCCCGCACAAGCCACAGCTACCGACGGTGGCCGAATCGCACTGTCCCTTCCCACCTCACTGAATCGCTGGCGTCACTTGCCCTCCAGGTTCCCCGCACGCCGGCGGGACGGGCCCCAGGCTGACTCACGCCACGTGGGGACAAGCCACAGAGAGCAGAGTGTGGCTCCCGCAGGCCGTGGCCGCCGCCAGCCGGGCAGTGCCCGAGGCCCCGTGCCCGCCGCCCCCACGCACCTTCTCCGGTCTGGGCGTTGGATATCTGCAGCTCGCAGTTGGTCACCTTCAGCTTGTGGCGGCCCATGATCTGGCGCTTCAGGTGGCCCAGGGAGATGTTGAGGCCGCTGAAGGTGACTGTGTCGTACTGCAGCAGGGAGAAGAACTTGTAATGCACGCACGGCATGGCTGATGTTCCACTCGCTGGCTCGGTTCGAGTTCTAGAAGAAGAAATAAAGGTGAGGAGAACTTAGAACAAAGCACTTGTACCCAACCAAAAGCAGTGAAAACAGATTATAAAACCTAAACATCAAAACATTATGTTCTGATATGTTCATTATGTTCTGCTGGTAAGGACTTTGTGAGTCCCAGCTGGGAATGGCCTAACAGGCCCATGTGGGCCTAGGACTCAAAAGATGGTGCAAGTCCATCACAGAGAATGGGATTTTGCCATCTACGTGCCAGTACAGGCATCCAGAAGGTAACTGCTGCCTTTATGACACTATTCAGCAAAAATGTTTATTTTGTTTGGTGCTTCCAAGCTTACGCCAAGCGAATACGGCCAGGGGGTTCCTCTCTCTCTGAGGGCCATCTATTCAGAAGATGAAAAGCCAGGAAAACAATCCCCCGTCTCCGCAAAAGGAGGCTGGTGCTGTGTGAGGAGCCAGGGCTCTGACACGTGTACATTGACCCTCCTGCTCCGAGGGGGAGCCGCTGCCCACGGCTGGGCCACCCGCTGCCCCGCGCTGCACCTCAGGGACTTCACCTCGAGGAACTGCTCTGGCTTCCACAGTTATTAACCTCAGCTACTACTGCCGTGCTTGTCAGAAGCCATGCCGGGACACAACTACTGAACAAAACTGACCCAAGTCAGCAGGCGACATTTGGATGGGGCTTTGGAGCCCAACAATAATTAATTGGTCTCTTCCAAGCCCACCAAACCCTTAAGCACACGTACCGTTTTACTCAGGTGATAACCACGGGAGGGAGAGGCCACAGTCTCTCCAAATCACCTCGTATCTTTGCTGAAAAATCTGCAGGACCCCTTCAGCCCTGGCCATCTGACCTCAGTGAGACCACCGCTCACCTTGCCCCACGGAGACACCGCTCACATTCACCTGGGTTTTGTTTCAAAAGCTTCACACTACTTCCTTTACTCTTTGTCTCACCTGACTGTTGAACCTTTGTCTACCCTCACTGTTTGGCTGCTCTGAAACTCACAACCTGCAGCTCTGAAGCCAGACAACAACAAGGGGAAGGCCTGAGGCCAGCGGCCCCGCTCCCAGCACACGCCATCACCGCGGCGCAGGGGCCCGGGATGTGCAGAGGAGCCGGGTTCAAGGTGCCGACCTGCGCCCAATGGCTCCCTCCAGCCAAACCCCTCACCCAGAACCACCGCTCTGCCCGCGCTGAGCGCCGGGAAACACCTTCAGGGCTTCCAGCTGTTTGCAGTGCTCAATTCCACATCGTTATTCTTACAGAATTGAAAGGCCAGGGGCCGTGAAACGAGCGCAGCCACCCAGTTCACACGCAAGGGGTGACCCCGACTGCACCGTGGCCCCCGTGGCCCCCCTGCTGCCAACCCCTGGGACCGCGTGGGAGGGACAGCGACCGGACCGGCCCCTGGACCCCCCCCCTCTCCCCGGAGCCTCCCTGGACCAGCCCTGGGCCCTCTGGAGACCCCCTTGAGCCACTCCCGGCCCCCAGAGCCCACCCAGACCAGCCCTGGGCCCTCTGGAGTCCTCCAAGAGTGATCCTGGGCCCTCTGGAGCCCCCCTGAGCACCCCACCCGGAGCCCCCCAAGCCCATCCCCGGGCCCCCTGGAGCCCCCCCTGGCCCTGCTCACCACGGCGGCGGGCAGCTCAGGTCAAAGGGCTGGCGCTCTGGGCGCGGCAAGGGGCAGCCCTGCCGAGGAGCCTGTCGGATCTGGCTCTGGCTCTGTCCTCACCTGGGAGCTGCTGGTGGCACTGGTCGCCGTGTCCTGATGCCGCTCGCCATGGTCGTGATGCTGCTCGCCGTCTCCTCCTCCTCGCTGATCGCCTCCTCCTCACTGATCACCTCCTCCTCCTCCTCCTCAGTAATTGCCTCCTCCTCACTACTCGCCTCCTCCTCCTCCTCACTACTCACCACCTCCTCACTACTCGCCTCCTCCTCCTCAAATGAGCGCCGCTGCCCTGGCACTGCTGGTCGCATCCTGGGCATTATTAGGACACAATGGGGGCGGGGCTTCGCTCGGCCAATAGCAGCAGTGCTACTGCCCAGGTTGCTAGGAGCCAAATGGGGGCGGAGTTTCACTCAGCCAATAGCGGCAGTGCTGCCCTGGTTGCTAGGAAACCGGGTAGGGGCGGGGCTTCGCTCGGCCAATAGCAGCAGTGCTACTGCCCAGGTTGCTAGGAGCCAAATGGGGGCGGAGTTTCACTCAGCCAATAGCGGCAGTGCTGCCCTGGTTGCTAGGAAACCGGGCAGGGGCGGGGCTTCGCTCAGCCAATAGCAGCAGTGCTGCTGCCCAGGTTGCTAGGAGCCGGATGGGGGCGGGGCTACGCTCGGCCAATGGCGGCAGTGCTGCCCGGCCTTCTTTCTGTCTTTGCTGACTGAAGAATCGTAGTGATGGACAAGGAGCCTGCTGAGGTCCTGACCAGACCGACCCTGACAAAGCCTGGCACTGCCACACAGTGAGAGAGCTGTAAACGTCATTCACGGGAAAAGCTGTGGGGAAAGTCACGAATCATCTCCCATTCTGCAAGCCAAATTCTTGACTGTTTCCTCACTACTGCTGATTTAAGTGTAAATTGCTTCAAAATAACACTTAAAATTCCTAACTTTTCATACCAGTAGTTTCTTCGTGCCGTAAGAGAAACACTGTGCTGAGAAGGCACTATGAACATACAGCAATATTTACATATAGACATTTTGTCTTCCCTTAGATGAAGTTATTTTGTAATTTGAAACCTTAGCGGAAGGATTTTTGCTTTTCTCCTGATCAGACATTTAAGTGTCAGCCCCCTGCCACAGCTGCAGCAGAAGTATTCAAGCTGTTTCAGCACCAAATTAAACTTTCACTTTCCACTTGGCTCTTATTTTTTCCTTCCTCTTAATTTTTATATTTAAACAAAGAGTTTAAGTATTTGCTTACCTGGGGAAAAAAAGTGCTATCCTTCTCCTGTTATGATAAGCTACTGATCTGAAGGGCAGAAGGCTGAGACCCCCACGAAGATATTTAGAAGAGTGGGAAGAATTTGAGAGTCATAAGTTGGATGTTCTTTGGCTGGCCAAAACTGAGGAGGGGGAAGAAGACCTACAGGGAGCTCAAGGGAAGCACAAGAGAGCATCTGGGAGCCAGCAGCGTGATGGGGGCATGAGACAGCGCTGCACTGCCGTGTGTCAGGCACAGTGTTTTCAGCAACTGCAGAGGAGAGTTAATGCCACTGACGAGAGCACAGCTCGTCTGACGTGGTGGCCCTGCTGGTCCTTCACGTACCGGAAAGATGAACTGTCCCTGGAAGAACTGGCGAGGAGAGCTGCGGGGATCGCTGGGACATGGGAGATGGACACGCGTGCTGACGTCAGGAGTGCGGGATTTGCTTGGGCCAGAAAAGCAAGTGGGAGAAGAGTGGGGTGACTGCTGTAAATGCAGAAGAGGGAAATAACACTTAGGGAGAACAGTTACTAAGACTGAAGGGTGTGGGCACCAGAAAAAATGTGTAATGCCTGGCCCTGAGTAACTTTAAGCTGCAAACTGGAAGAAAACTCTTTAATGCTTAGAAGATTTGGGTTCTGCAAGAGCCTTCCAAGGGAAATAAAGAAAGGAGGAAGCAACCAGCCAACCCCTGACTGCTCACTATGGAGCTCAGTCACCTTTTGATGGGCCTGGAGATCTCTTCCAGTCTCTCCTTCCTCCAAATTAACTGCCTCTGCGGGCATTGCCTTTCAAGATACGTGTTCCCTCTTCACTTTTTAATTGCTCTGATGTCTTCTTGTTTGAAACACTGAACTGTTGCTGATCAAGTATTTTGATGGCAAAAAGCGCTATGCTGGCAGGATCGTTTCACTTGTGAATTGTGCTTAGGTACCAATTCACATAATGTGGTTTCATATAGCAAGAATTACACTTTTTAACCAGTTAACAAGCACGGGAAGGACTTTACCATGTTTGAACTCCTCTCCCGTTACCGCTGGCATTGATGCAGATCCCTTGTGTGCAGAGTTCTGCTGTGGAGAGCCTGGGGTGAGGATCCCCATTACACGGTACCGGTCTGAGGGGTTCATCTCGGATGTTAAAACAATTGCGCTTAGCATCAGTTTGGGTTAGAAAAAAGTTTAAAGGCTTCTGAATTCAATGTTTACACACCCTAGGGTCCTACAGTGGCAAACTAAGATTGCTGTCTTTGGGTTGTTTCAGCAGTGCAGGATTTGGCCATTCCCTCTATAAGAAAACCCAGTAACTGTCCATCTAAAACTCTGCCATGTAATTCAGGGTAGGACTGAATGCTGTCAATGTAAATCTTATATGAAGAACTACCTCTCGAAGTGTTACTTCCTTCTGCAAATTAAAATAAAGAATAGCTCTTACCATTTTGAAAAAAAAAAAAACCCAAACAAAAAACCAAAAAAACAAGAAGAACTTGTTCACAAGAGCAGAAGCCAAAGCATTTGGATAGAGCGGACATGTTCTTGCTACCAGCATTGCCCAGGAAACCCCACCATGAAATCCCAGCAGGTTGGAGTAAATGCCATGACCTAGAGCAGATACACTGGAGTTAGCCTGCAGTCTTCCAATACCCACGGATATCCCTTCAAATTTGCAGCACCAACTTCACAATCTATAGAATACTCAGTACACTTCAGCCTCCAAGTCAGTTGTTATTGCAGTGCGATGAGGCCAAAACTGTTGGTCCTTAACAGTGATGAGAAAAAGAATCGTTACCACACCACTCCCCAAAATACTGCTACTCTGAAATTTGCCTACACTGCTACAGCTACTGCTTCACTCCAACTTCCCTTAAGACAAAATTTCTGCCATTCTTCTAGTACCTGCTCTAGCCACATGCACAAACAATACTTTCTTATTCCTTATGGATCAAGCTTTTATACTTAACTTGGCTTTTTTACCATCTGTAGTCAGATTCCTGATAAGCAATAAAGCACCTTGTCTTGCAGGCACTCCCCTCTTCTCCCCACTCTACCCCCATTAAAAAACACACCCACTCTACCCCATGGACAGACCTTGAATCTAAACTAAAAAACTGGCTTTTGCTTGAAAACTGTCATTTAAATGGCTCTCCAAAGCTGAAGTACTTCTAATGGTCTTATCTTTTCAGCATGAGGTGCCTCTGAAAAGCTTAAAGATTACAAACAATCACCTTACTCACGTTTTGCCCACAGTTTAATCGCACGGAGCGTGAGCCAGAAGTTCTCCTCACTTGGCACTAGATGTAGCATTTCATCGGTAACTCTAAGAGAAAAGTTGAAGGACAGAAGTTCCTAGTAACAGGTACAGGTCCTTTTTATGCTACGCTGGATCAATAGCTTACAGTTTATCGTTCAAATCTATGAAAACAAGTTTGGATTACTCGCTTTGTAGTACGTTAAAAATTACAGATTACACATAACATACACATAACACCTGGGTGCCCCCCGATGTCCCCAAGGGTCCCAGGATCCACTTCACAGGCTGCTGACAACAGGGATCACCTCTAACTATCTGCACCCACCTGCTGTTAATAACCCAATGAACTCCCAGTGCCCCCATTCATCCCAGTGCCCTGCAGTGCAGCCCTGTCCCTCCACGTCCCGGGGCTCTTGGACACGCACCAGGGCTTGCACAAGTCCCGGGTATTGCACCAGCATTTGCACCAGCACCAAACATGGCACGTGCTTTTGTACAAGCCTGAGCACTGCACAGGCCTTTGCAAAATCTCCAAACTTTACACACGCGTTTGCACACGCGTTTGTACAAGTCCCAGACGTTGCAGGTAGGGTAGCCCTAAGCGGGAGGTCCCCTTTCACCCGCTTCCTGGGTGCCTGGGTCCTTCAGGGCAGCGCTGCGCCTGCAGCAACCTCCCCTCACTTGAGATGTAGTTTCAGCGCTCACCCAAGCAATGACAAAATCTTCTAATCGGTCATTATGCATGTACGAATCACCACACAACGCATTAATTCTCATTTTGGGGACAAAGAGCCATCTTCTAGATTTTCACACATCTCTGACCTTCAGAGATCCTTGCCTGCTGGTACTCTGCTCGTCACTAATACAATTGTTGTTTCTGCCTTCTGTGCCCGTTCCCTGAGGAAAAGAAGGGACCCGCGTGTGGTGGATTGATCTCAGCCAGATGCCCGGCAGCCAGAAAAAGCCCAACTCAGGGATGGAACAGCAGATTTCAGCGGAAGCCTTTGGAGCAAGGACAGAGGTGGTCGGGGCTGTGGGAAAGGAGGCGGGGAGGAGGGGTTGTTGAGAAGAATCACAGAATGACAGAATCACTCAGGTTGGAAAAGACCCTTGGGATCATTGCGTCCAACCATCAGCACTATTCCACAAAGTTCTCCCCTACACCACATCCCCCAACATCTCATCCAAACAACCCTTAAACACACCCAGGGATGGTGACTCCACCCCCTCCCTGGGCAGCCTATTCCACTCTCTGACCACTCTTTCTGGGAAACATTTTTTCCTCACGTCCAGTCTGAACCTCCCCTGTTGCAGTTTAAAGCCGTTCCCTCTTGTTCTGTCACTAATCACCTGTGAGAAGAGACCAGCACCAACCTCTCTACAACGTCCTTTCAGGGAGCTGTAGAGAGTGATGAGGTTTCCCCTCAGCCTTCTCCTCGCACTAAACAGTCCCAGCTCCTTCAATCTCTCCTCACAGGATTTATTCTCCAGGCCCTTCCCCAGCCTCGTTGCCCTCCTCTGCACTCGCTCCAGCACCTCGAGATCTCTCTCGTATTGAGGTGCCCAAAACTGGACACAACACTCCAGGTGTGGCCTCACCAGTGCAGAGCACAGGGGGACTATCACCTCCCTGCTTCTGCTGGTCACACTATTTCTAATCCAAGCCAGGATGCCGTTGGCTTTCTTGGCCACCTGGGCACACTGCTGGCTCATGTTCAGCTGCTTGTCAATGAGAACCCCCAGATCCTGCTCTTCCAGACAGCTCCAGCCACACCTCATGGGCTCAGAAAAGCAGAGCTGTAACTCGTACTGAGTGCCAAGAGTTGCTCAGCTAAGATATGTCAAACACTCGATAAAACAGCAGCTCTGGTTTGGGTTGTTTTTTTTTCCACTGGATGAATAATCTTTTCTATCAGGATGCAATCAGGAACCCAACTCCAATGTGGCTGGGACAGCCTTTCCTCTGATCAGGAACCTGGAAATCTCAGCTCAGCCACTCACAAGTTTCTTGCTCGCAGGGAGACTGCTTATAACAGCGCAGCAGATTAAACACAACAAGCAGTCACTGCAACAATCAAGGCAAACCCAGAGCTGCTGCTTGCCAGCAGAGCATTTTAATGGAGGGAGCGGAGCAAAGGATCCTCCTTTCACTGATCCCTTGAAAGATGCAACTGCTTTCCATCACTCATCTCCAGCCAGACTGAGAAGGCTGAAGGGGTTCAGTTCTTCCTGGAGTCAGGGCCAAATAACGGGCACTTGTCACCACACATCTGCACCTGGGACTTGTCCACATCTGACTGACACAACCACTGCAATAACACAGCGCAGCACCCAAAGTCTGTCCTCACACTTCACAACCACGCCTAGAGGGCACAGCTCATGGAACAGCAGGGCCAACCCTGAAACAGAGATCTGCCCAGGGCATGGGGGAGAACGGGGAGGAAGATGCAGGGCTGGAAGCACTGGGTTCCTGAAGCTAACAGCAGCACGGATGCAATCTAGACAAAAAGCTCTGCCTGCTGCATTCCCATGAGTAATTAGTGGGAGGTTTAGCTTTCTGTATTTGTAAGGTTGTCCTGTACCTTGCTAGAATATGGCTTGCTAGAGGGGTATGTCTCGTGCAGATCTGCAGTAGGGGATGTCCCAATTCACTCAGCCCTGGCACATCAAAGCTGTATCCTAAGGACAGAAAGCAGAGCTGAGCTGAGAGATGGGACCACTGTGAAAGCCACAGCCTGACGTCCAGGACAGAAGAGCAGAGGTCTCCAGTCTCCATCACAAGGGGCCACTCCCAAAGTGCCTCCTACCTTCTGGTCAGTAAAGCCGTAACTTACAGACCGGTGACATCTTTGAGAAAGGGTCTGAAACCTCCACTACGAACAGCAGACGAGCCCCAGATGTCTTCAGCACAGGGTTGGCTGGATTATTCACAGCCAGGGAATCAGCTAAATGCAGTTTAACTCATTTGCCTGCTTAATCCAGAGCACTTTTAAATCCCCATACACTGATCCAAGGTGCCAGAGGTATTTTAACCCTTGAGACCCCAAGATGCTAAACACTGGTTAAGAAAGCAATTTTAAATGTACAAATCTAATTTCCTTCAGTGTTTCAGTAACTGTGAATGAACTCCTCATCCATCCTGGCTACCAGCTCTTGCTACAAGGAGGATTCATTCGGCTCCATCTTGCTTAAAATACTGAGCTGAATCAGCAGATCTTGTCCTGGAGGAACAGGTAACCCTGCCCTGAACCTCTGTGCATCACGCAGCCCCAATCTGCCGCTGCAGATTAAGGGCCAGAAGCAAAACAGAAACAGAACAAAGAATAAACTGACAAACTGCTGGATTTGGAGACCTGGTAGCCCCCTCCCAAAAGACACCTCCAAAGACACCTGGGCTAAAGGATTGTTCCTTCAAGTACAAGAGGTAATACAGTAAACCCCCTTCTTTTCTCTGGGATTTGGTCACCAGAGAGCTGCCCATCAGCCCCTGGACAGACGAGCACACATCCTAATTAAAAGCAACACGTAAAAGCCCAAAGCAAAAAAAGCAGAGATTCATTGGTGGCATTTGGCAAGTGACAAAGATACAGCAGCTTTTGGGAACAGTTCTTTGAAGGGAAAGCCAGAGTTGATAGGCATCCCCGCTGGAAGGCTCTTACAGAGGAGAGTGTTAAACAGCGTCAACTGGCAGGTTTAAGCATTGTCTGGGAAATGTCAAACACTGTCAAGATACCACAGAGCCCTCTGCAGCCAAGCCCCAGCGAGGGACTCCTGTGGGATCATCTCTGAGAACACAGACTGATGGGCCACCAGCTCTGCCGACAGAAAACACCTTATCAGCAGCTGGTGCAGAGAGTACAGCGCCCTCAAAACCACCAAACCAGCCAGGTCAGCCCACCCAGACACCCAGCATCTCCCCGCAGTACCTGCAGCCACATCTGCAGCCCAGCCCTGCTGTCAGGATCCTCTCGGACTGGTCGGGTCAGCGGTCCCAGCCTTCCAAACCCCGGCCTTCTGGGAGCTGCACTCAGCCCAGTTTGGGGAAAAAAGATGAAGACGCCCCTTAACTCTATTTGGAGACTTCCAGGAATTCTCCCACCTCAGGGAAAAGGAAATGGAACGAAAATTCTGGTTCAGTTTTTCCAAAGCAAAATAAAACCCAACCACTGCAGCAGAGAGACAGCTGTCCCAGGAGTAGAGATCTTCAAAGCCCTGAAATAAATAGTCTTGCCTCTGGCTTCCAGCTGCATGGGATTGCTTTATAGCACCTTACACAAAACCCACCATAAAATACCTCCGACAAGTTACCAAACAAACAGCATTAAGGTTGTCCACAGGATCAGGCATTGGCTTCTAAACCCCCCATTCTTTGGTACCTTCAGCAAACCGCCAGCTCTGATTCAGCCCTCAGTTGGTTTTCTGAAAGGGTGACAAAAGCAGCTTCAGCAAGATCAGAGTCAGACCACAAAATCTGCTTCCTTTAGAGATCAGGCCCTGCTGTCTCTGAGCAGCTCAGATCCCCCAACAGCCGCTGGGCCTGCAGGAACTGAACAGCTCGAGTCTGACCAGGGGACGAGGCAAAGCCTGGGGAAGAAGGCCAGCTGTGAAACAGTTTGACAGAGAAGAGGGGAGAGAGAAAATGTGGGGCAATAGAGCTTTCAAACAGAGCTTTAAAAGAATCAGGGCTTCACGAACCCAATCCATGAACTAGAGGTTTTGTATCTGTACAGATGTTACTTTACTCGGAATGGCAGAACACTAAAATCCACTGCCCAGGGGGAACAGAGAAGCTTTGGAGATGAGCACAGAGCACAGCGCTGCCAACTCTTTAACAGCCAGCAGAGCACACCTCCTCCCGGGGGGGGCAGCTCTAACTGCCACACTGCTGCAGTGAGGACAGGGGAGGAGAGTCAGGACAGCTGCAAAAAGTTCATGAGACTTCTCAAAGGGGAAAAAAAGGAAACAGAAAATTACCCAGATCTTTTTACCAGGCTGTCTGTGACACAAGCCATCAAAACACGAGAGTGGGTGATGGACAGCTGGGGAGAACAGTCAGGATTCCACAAAACAGTTCAGACAGCCTGAAATCAGAATGAAAATGAATATTTGTGAAAAACATCTCTTAGTATTTTGCTTTGCCGAAGAGGTACCTCTGTGTCACAAGGTAAATATCCCATTCCGCTGCCCAGGTGCAGACCAAGACCACTCCTCTCCTGAAGGCGACTGCCACAGCCCCGAGGCAGGGTGAGGATGGACACCATCTCTTCTCCAGCTGGTGAACCTGGGGAAGCGCAGCTCCCTCTGATCCGACACACTGACTTTGGCAGGTATTTGAGTGGGCTGTGCTGCTCACACTCATGTATGGCAGGATGGGCTCATGGGCTTGTCAGAGCCACAGCGGAAGCCAAATCCAAAGCTCAGCCACCCTGACCTTCCTCTTCTGCTCTGGTTTCATAGAGAGTTCAGCACATTTCTGCCAGCCAAGAGCTTGGCCCAGGTCTTCCTCCTTGATCCCTGCTTTCTAACAAGCATCCCATTGCTGAGCCAGGATTTAAAAAAGGGGCACCCACACAGCTGAGGAGACCCAGGCTCCCACTCCCTCCTCCTGCCTTCCACAGCAGACCTAACACCAGGAAAAATAAGATCTGGGAGTCATCAGACGTAACATCTCGTTTATTCCTTACAGCTGACCCTGTTCTTTTCCCCATGTCATTATGGTCAAAATACAAGGTAATTAGTGTCCCCCCTGTGGGTACATTCTCCACAAGGTTTTGAAGGGCAGCTCGGAAGCAGAGCTCCATCTAAATGGAGCCAGCTCTGAGATCTGCATCCCAAAGCTCAGTGGGAAGTGGGCAAGCCAAGTCCTTGACTAAAGTCAGTCTTCCCCAAGAAGCCACCTAGGACACAATTTCCATGCCCTCTCCCTGTGCTCTAGCAATTCCCTTTGTCACATCAAAGGTCTGCGATGTCTGACAGTGCAATTCGACAAACTGCTCCCTCTTGTTGCTTTACAGCACTCCTGCTGTCACAGTATTGCCTCCAAAGCTCCCTGTTTCCCAACCAGAGCAAGGCTGCCCCAGCAGTCAAACATCAGAGAACAGGTTTACCTGACGCTTTACAGTCAGCTCCGGCACAGATCGAGCCCTGCACACTTTATGGTGCTACTGGAAGCTGGTGGCTACGGTTCAGGTAGCTGTGCATTTGGACAGGCACAGCCTCGTCCCACTGCCACAGCCCCGCACTCGGTCCCCTGAGCCTGAAGGCACATTCTTCATTGCCCTCCGAGTCCCAAACTCCAGAAGTTCCCATTCTTTCCTTCCTCCAGACCTTCACGTGCCCAGGCACTCTGCAGCATTTGAAACTATCATTATCCACTCAGATCCCTGCTTTACTGCCTGGACTGTGCCCCATCCCCTGACTCAGGCCGACACAGCCCTCCCCTCCTTTTACTGCCCGAGCATCCCTGAGTAACCCACCCCCACTGGGCTCACCTCTGTTTGAGAGAGCCCTCTCCTCCCCCCCAGCTTGCTACAGCCACTTTTCTAGCTCCCCTAGAGAGCAGAGTTCAGCCAAAAGCATGCAGCTTTCCTCATCTTCTTCTGGAAAGAAGTTGCATCCCTGATCCAGCGGTGATCCCACACCTTTCACAAGACCAGCTCTGCTGTGACAGCCCAGAACTAGATGTCTGTTCCACACTAACACAGGGGGGATGTAGTCCCCAACTAGTACCCCCAGCACACAGCAGTAACAGACAATTCTTAAATAATTCCCATTTCTTCATAGCAAGGAGGGGTGTGTTTTCTTACAACGGCTTTCCAGCCAGCTTACTACAGCACAGCAGTGGTCTACACTTAACTCACTTCCCAGTACTTGCTGACACATCACGCTGGGAACAGGTTTCCTGGGTCAGAAAAATCAGAGTCAGGTAAGATTCATTTGCTTTAATGTCCTGCCTCAAGAACTCCTTGTGCAAGGACTGCATGGTTAAAACTGATGCCAGGTTTATGGGATGTCCCACTGGGGCTCACGGATGGGTCAGCAGCAGAGGGTGTCACCAATTTCCAGAGCTGTGGCTGCCCTGACCAAGTTACCAGACTCAGCCACAAGCACCGTAGGAGCATAAGAGAGACAATCCCTGACCCAGAATAATCATGAACTGTGTTATCAGCATGAACTCAGATGAAGACATCTAGTTTTTGCCATGAAATACTTTATGCTTAAGGATCACAAAAATTGAGCAGACCAACTTCAGACAAAAGGCCAAGGCTAGAAAGGGACACCCTAAGACACAGTCAGAGAGACCCTGGCTGTAGTGAGGGAATAAACAAGTCAGACAGAAGCAAAACACCTCTGCCATTTACTTTCCAGAAATCCTCAACAACGGAGAATTATTCCACTAACCAAGGGCTTTTCTACACAATAACCTCTGCAGCCTGGGGCAATGCAGCCGTGCATTCGAGTACATGCACACCCAGTGTGCGCAGGCTGGCAGCTCAAACCTTTGCATACTTCTCTATTCATTGCTGCTGAAACATTTTGACTCCCCAACCCTACACTCTGGTTCTGTCCTAAAACCTAAATCCCCAACAGGAATTGCCTCAAAAGGTCGATCAGAGATGAGCCGGCTCCACCTGCTGCATGGCCTCCCCTGACCACCACACACAAAGCTCAAGCCCTCCCCAGCCTGTCCCAGCCAGCGCCCCAGGAAGGTGCTGTCAGACCTCTCCGCTCCCCTGACAGCCCCCGGCCAGCTCCCCGGCACAGGGCACACGCCGGCTGCAGGCCGCCAGCCAGCCTTAGGGACAGGGAGTCACTTCAGGAAAACTCACCTCTTCCCCAAAGACCAGGTTCTGCTCCGAACCCAAGTGACCGCCGCAAGCCCACAGCACCCTGCCTCTCCGCAGCACCCGAGGGGTGCAAACCCCAACCCGGAGCAGACACCAGCCCTGTCCCACCTGCTTCACACGGCATCCCTGCAGCCACAGGCACCTCCTGAAAGGGGGGAACCTGCGAGAGCAGTTTTTAAATGTGTTTCCACAAAGACCAGGCAGTTACAGAAAAGAGATTTCACAGGGACAAAACCAGGGAAAAGGAGGAGGAGGAAGTTGGTCTGCCTGGCTACATGAAATGGGGATGAGAACGAGCAGAGATGCAGGGCACAGCAGAACTGAACAGGAGCTTGAAGGTGACAGGAAGAAAAAACAGGCAAGATGAACTACACAGGTGTTCTGGACAGGAGCCTGGTTTTGTTTAGGTCTTTAGGTCTAAGGAAGTCTTCCTTATCAATTATTCTGATGATTAATTCTATTTCCACACGGGCATTTTGTCAACATTTAAGAAGATGCACTGGAGACCCCAGGAGAAGCCCCAACACTCACCTAGGAACGAGGTGACGATCTGCAGACTGACAGCACATCGGGCGGGACAAGCTGGCAAAGAAACACAGTGGCAACCGGTTACATCACGTTTCCAGCAATCCACAGCCACAGGCAGTGAAAAGCGACTATTCTATGCAGAGCTGGTGCAGAGCAGAGAGGTGGAGGTGAAGGAGCAGCTGACGGGGGAGGCTGAAGCAGTGCCACCCACGGCAGGAGCTCTGCCGGCTGTTTGCAGGCTCAGAGCAAGTGGTGCTGCCGGATTTCCCAACCAGAAGCACTCCCAGGATCCCAGCACACAGAAACTTGTCCTTTAATTGCTTTTCAATTACTTCTTGTACCTTCATTGTGTGAGACTTCTGCTCTGCCTGCAGATGTCAAGAGATACTTTTCTGAAAGCGGAGCAGGTGGTTCCAGCTTGAAACAAACAGGATTTGTCTTTTGGCAAAGGTGCAAATTAGAAGCTCAGCACAGAAACTGAACTTTGTCCAGAAAGCCAGAGGAGCAGCAGGGCTCTGCAAAGGGGCTGGGCTCCAGCACACCCCCCTGCTCACCCCCCCACATCTCTCCCAGCACCTCCGAGCTGGGAAAAACTGTCCCACAGCCCGAAGGCAAGAGCCCGCCTGGGCCAGCTCTCGCCCTCGGGCTTAATGCCGGTTTGTGATCAGCACCTCTTGGCTCTGGTAACTGGCACCCTCTGAAGCACCACTCTGAGGGGTTTCATCAGACTGAACCCACCCAGCCCAAATCACCACAGAGAGCAGAAAATATTAAATGTGTCACTGCTTTCACACTAGCAGTAAAAATAAAGGGCTAAAATTCACTTTCCCTGGGGTAACCTGACAGATAAACCCCACAGACACAACAGACCCTTACAGACAGCAAAACCCCACCAAGTTCAAGGTAAAAGGACAAGCACAGTCACACATCAGAACATCTGAACAGCCGGAACTGTGACAACAAATCCACAATTCAGAACCATGAAAAATTAATTGGGTTTTTAGACCAAAGCTTTCCCTTCCCCGGCGATCCCACCACCCCCTCCAGGGAAATCGGCCCCAGCCCCTGCACTCACCCACTGCTAGGCCGGGGACACCACCACTAGTGCTGGGGCTGGGGCTGGTGCTGGGGCTGGTGCCACCTTTTCAGGAGAAAAATTCCTTCAGCCATCCAGAACAAAGCGAGTGTTTTGAAAAGGAGGAATTCCCACTTGCTGGGTGAACCAAATCTCTGCCTGGAACATCCCTCAGTGCAGACCCCAGAGAGCTGCAGGACCTCCTGCCTAGGCCACCTCACTGCAGACCATAGAGCCCTGGCAGACTGTCGGCAGGAAGTAGGCCCTGTGGGGGCCAGGGGGACCCCCGGGGGGGCTCCAGCACGTTGTCCCCCCCAGCACCTGCCCACACTCCTGCCTGTGCCGTGAGGGGGGATTGGGGACCCGGGGGGATTATTGGGGGGGTGTTATTGGGGTTCTGTGGGAGTTGTGGGGGTTATTGGGGCCCTGGGGGGGGTATTTGGTTCCTAGAGAGAGTGTAATGGAGTCGGGGGGGGGGTGTATCCTGGAGGGGTTTGGGAGGGTTATTGGGGTCCTCGGGGGGGGTCTTGAGGGAGATATTGGTGTCTGAGGTGGGGGGATTGGGGACATCCTGGAGGGGGTTCTGGGGGAGGTATTGGGGTCCTGGGGGTGTCTTGAGGGAGGTATTGGGGTCTGGGGGAGGGTCTTGGTGCTGGGGAGTGTTATTGGGGCCATAGGGGAGTTGAGGGGGTTATTAGTGTCTGGGGGGGGTCAAATTGGCTCCTGGGGTCAGTTTCTGGGGAAGATATTGGGGTCCTGGGGGACAGTAATGAGGTACAAGAAGGGTCCAGTGGGGGCTAGTGGGGTCCTGTGGGGGATTTTGTGGGGTTATATTGGGGTCCTGGGGGTCTCCTGGGGGGGTAATGGGGCTTAGGGGAGTCCTGGGGGTGGGCTGGTAGGGTCCCGGGGAGGTATTTGGGGTCTTGGGGGGTAAAATGGAGAACTGGGGAGCGAACAGTATCTGGGGGGGCACTAATGAGATTGGGGGGGCTGTGGGTGTTTTGCAGGGACCTAGGGGTGGCAAATGTGGTTTGGGTGGGTTGCAGGGGGGAATTGGGGTCCCTGGGAATCGCCCCCAGAATCACCCTTGGTCCCCAGATCCGTGTTTGACCCCCAAATGCCCACTTTTACCACAGAATTCCCCCGTTTGACCCCCAAACCCAATTTTGACCCCCAAATCTCATATTTTGCCCCCCAAACTTATCTTGTTTGTCTTCCAAATCAGCCTCAGCACCACAGGAATTCTATTTTTCACCCAAAATCCATCTTGAATCTTAAAATCCCCCAGTTTCACCACAAAATCTGCTTTAGCACCCCCAAAGCCTCCTAGTTTCACCCCAAAATCCTCCTTGGACTTCAGAATCCCCTGATTTTACCTCAAAATTATTTAGTTTCACTGCCAAATCTCCTTCTTTCACCCCAAAAATCTCTCTTGGACCACCAGAATCCCACACTTTGATCCCAAAATTTGTTCCAGTTTTATCCCCAAATCGCCCAGTCTGACCCCAAAAACATCCCTGTATGCAAAATCCCTCATTTTCAGCCCCAAACCACCCTGTACCACAAATCACCCTGTTTCACCCCAAATCCCCCATATGCAAAATCACCCCTTTTCACCACAAACTTCACCACGCCCCAAATCCCTCCATTTCAACCCAAACCCCTAAATATCTCAATTTCAACCCTAAATTCCTGCCATGCCCCAAATCCTCCAATTTCATCCCAAAAATTTTTGTCTAAAAGCCACCAAGTTCACCCTGAAACTCCTTTGTTTTGCACACTTGGGGTGTCTGTTGAGATTTTGGGGGCTCCCCATGCCCCTGGTGACCATGTCCCCCCTTTCGGTCCCCCCAGGGCAGGAGAAGGAGGGGCCCTTGCTGGAGGGGACCCCACTGCGCCTCAAACCCCGCCGTGCCCACAAGCTCTGGGTGGAGCAGCAGCTCTGCTACAAGGAGATCCCCGAGGCCTGCGTGGGCTCCTGCCAGGCCAAATGCACCGTGAGTGTCCCCCCCATGTCCCCAGAATCTCAGGGGGTCCCCAACCTCTTTTTTGGGGACATCCTGGTGTCCCCAACTCATCACTCACCTCTTGGGTTGGTGGCCTCCCACTCTCCTCCCACCTTCAGTATTGCATTTATGGGTCCTGTTTCCACCGTGCCGTGTCCCCACCCCCCTGCCATGTCACTTGGGGTGTCCCCTTGTCCCTTTGGGTGACATCCCCATGTCTCCCTCCCCCCATCAAGCTCTCCAGAGCATCAGAGCCAACCCTCGTCTCTACCAGATGCTTCTACATTTCAGCACCTTCATCTGGGAAGGGGTGAGCCCTAGGTGTGTCCCCAACACGGGTGTGTCCCCAAAGGTGGAGTGGCCCTTGTGACACCCCCACACACTTTTTGGGGTCTCCCTTTCCCCCAGGTCCATGTCAACATGGTGCAGAACAACCTGGTGCTGCTCATCTACCTCATGGGGATGGTGAAGGCTCTGATGGACAACCCCACCCTCTACCTGGAGAAATACATGAGTCTGGGGGACACCACCCCCCCAGACTGTCCTCTCCCCTGGGACCCTCTGGGGGATGTCACCAGCCTGTCCTGGTCAGCAAGGGATGCTGTAAACCCCTCTGTGTCCCCCCTCTGTGTTCTGCCATGTCCCCAGTCTCCACCAGCTCATCCCCATCATCACGACATGCATTGGGAGCCACCAGCTGTGGGGCTGACCCCATGTCCCCCCGTGTCCCACGGTGCCCCTGTGTGTTGTGACAGCATCATGTTTCTCTTTGGGCTTCCTGGGGAGGGACTGCAGCCGTGCAAGACTGCTGGGGAGCTCAGTCTTCTTTTGGGATGTTCTGTGGGACAGGAGGACAATTGCTTTGAGCTGCCAGTATTTCTGGAAGGATTACCCATTTTTGCCTTCCATTTGGAATACTGTTCAGTGGCACTTGTTTTAAAAATAAAAATCGGGTGTGTGTAAATAGCTGTGTGCTAGTATACAGTGAATAATCTCCTGCATGGAGTGAATGGCTTTCTAATTAAAAATCTCCATTCAATATTACAAAAAGGGGTTCCCTTAAAGATCCAAGTGCTTGCTGATGGATTCCTGGCTGACAAAATCCCCTCCCAGCTTGCTTAAACATTAAACCCTCTTTCAAGTACCATTCAGATTATCTAGTGTGATTTCTTTCAATTAATCATAGTAGTCTAAAATGCGTATTGTTCTTAAAAACTAGGGTCAGAAGTTCATAGAAACATCTTCTGTGTCTGGTTTCAATGAGTTAAAGCTGTTGTTGTGTCAGGTGGAGGGTTTCTAATGCCGTTTTTTCCTCTCTCAGCAGGAGACGACCGTGGACATCTCACCTCCAGGAGCCAGGACGCCATGTCCGGGTTCCAGCCCGTGCTGTCCCCAGAGCTTGTGTCCTCGAGGTGAGCAGGGAGGGCGTCACCCCGCGAGGGGTTGGTGTGTTGCAGCAGTTGGTGCTGTGAGGGCTGGCAGGCGACCAGCGCTGTGAGGGCTGGGGGATGGCAGCGGGGTGGCAGCGGCTGTTGGGGTCCCTCATTTGCACAGCCCCGCCCCCACCCACTGGGGAATCTCTGGGTCCCTGGGGCAGGTTTTGAACGGTCCCTCCCAGTTGGGTCAACGGACCCAGCACAGCCAGGAGATGCGGTTGGAGCTGCTCGGCCTGGCAGAAATCCCTCGGTACCTGTGATTCAGAAGAGGTAAAATTTGAACTCTGCTCTTGGCCCTCACTGAAGCTGAGTCCAGTCTCTGTCTCATTTATTTTATCTTTTTTTCTCTGTAGTTTGTTCTTTTTTTTTTTTTTTTTAACAGAAAGGCGATTCTTAGACATTCAGTTGCAGAAGCTTCTGTTTGAAGATCACGCTTATATCTCCAGGTAGGTCTAATTAGATGCCTTTTCCTCTTCTGTTCATCCCTGATAAGCTCAGGCCCTCTCTGTTTGTCCTGTTTCTGAGGACCGCTGCCCGAGACGCCTGGCATTGCCCAGGGAGATTCTGCATCTCATTTTGCACCATGAATTTTGTTATTCAGCAGGAATGATGTATTTTTAGGACACAAGCTACCTAAATTGCACTGAAGTGAAAAGAGATAACACTGGAATATAATCAGAATATAAAAATTTTGAGGAAAAGATCCTTAAAAAGTTAGGTAAATTTATGAGCACAGCACTATTTTTTAGTTAGTATTTTTATCTATTTCAGATTTAAAGCTTGCATTTAAACAAATGTAGTTGAATTGATGTGGAAAACATGTTCAAATCACCAAATATTTCTTTCAAACGAGAATAAGCAACGTAGTAGCTACAAAGAGTATTTTGGCTTTAAAATGTTTCATATTTTTGAACCCAGATCTAAAAGTGGCCTAGGAAAACGATCTTTTAATTCTGTGTCACAAATGTTACGATCCACCCCCTTCTAAACCATTATTGTTGAAGTTGTGTGGTAGAGACGTAGGCAATCAGTGGTCGGGCTGTGGCCTCTCAGGACATGGATCTCCTTTTGTTCAGAAGACTCTCAGGCTGCAGCAAGCGCCCAGACGTCACAGTGAACACGGAGGGTCCGAAAGAGAAGTCAGCAAAATACGAAGGAGGAATGGGCAAGAAAAAGGCAGAAGCCTGAATCCCGTCTGTCCTAAACAATGAACTGCTCAGCTCTGTGCTGGCCGCACAGGCCACCAGCAGTTCAGGGTCTCGGGCACAAATCTTCTGCAGTTTGGTACTTACCTCCTTCCTCACAAACTAAAAATAAACCAATAAAAGGAGATGCCTGTTCCTTAGTTCAGTGAAGGGAAAAGCAACTTCTCTTGAGGTCTGTTTGCCTGTTTTGGAGGACGGGCCCGAGCCCGAAGGAGAAGAGTGCCCTGACAGCAGCTGCTGGGCAGGCTGAGGGGGTGCGGGGAGTCTGCTCCCGGGGGAGCTGCGCCACTGTGTGTAGCTCAGTCGCTGTTATTGGGGGTCTGAAGCCAGTTCCCAGCAGGCACACCGTAACTCCTTGCTCTCTCTCTCTGCCCGCTGACTGTCCCGGTACCGCTCCAGATGTGCAGCCAGTGGGACGCCCACCGCTAACGGGAGATTCTCACCTCAGGACACCGCAGCCCCAAGCTTCGCCCTGCGCTTGGCCCGTGAGGAGCCGCGGCTCCAGCTGCAAACCCCAGTGAGGGGGGGATGCGGGTGTGGGGCTTGTGCAGGGAGCGCCTGAGCCGCCGGGTGCTGGGCGGGGGCAGACCCGTGCCAGCCAATTCGCCTTTTAGCCCCAAACGCCTGTAGGCAGAGATGCCGGTCTCCTGGGGGCGGTGGGGACGTGCTCCTGCCTCTGGAAAAGGTGCCTGAGTTCCGGGCGTGAGAAGGGCGCTGGGGTTTAGAGGTCAGGGTTGAGGCAAGTGTGGAAGATGGCAATAGCTGTGATCTTTAGTCAAAAAATTTCTTTTTGTATATTCAAGCAGTTTTTTTCCTCTCCTCTGCTAATCCAGTATGGAATATGAGCCAAAGCAAGAAGCCGGCGCTATACACACTGCACACTCTTAAGTCTTTGTTTTAAAATATGTGTGAGGTCAAGCTAGGACATGCTTTGCAATCTGTGTATTTACTGCAGTGAATTTTCTGCTCTTCCTGGCTGTTTCCTGTGGTTTTCGTATTGCTTTACCTCCACAGAAAGAAATACAATCTGTATTATTGATGCCAGTGTTTACAACAGCTTTCTGATTCCCTGGTTAAAGTATTCTGAGCCTAATCCAGGCACGTGCATTGGTGGCTGGGAGAAAGCCAACAGGTCGTCACAGCAAATGTTCCCAGCTGAGTCCTGACGTGGCTTCTGCAGCGGGAGGACGGACGAAAAAAGGATGCTTATGATTCACTGTGATTTGCAAACAGTCTTTGAGTTCTAATTTCCATCATGTTTTTACTCTTCCCTTCTTTCCAGGGAGTGAAGCTGATTTCAGCTCTTCAAGAGGCATGTGCAGTATTTTAGTGCCTGAAGTCCACGTGTCTGCTGCTGGAAGCAAAAGATCTTCTTTTTCTCGCAAGTAAGCAAAGCAATTTTTCCTGGGTAGTGCAAGTGTTGCTAGTGCAGAGATAGACTGCTGTGTGAGGTCTTGCAGCTAAGACATACAGTATCAGTACTGTGAGTTTTAAAACTGTTTGGGTAACATTGTGCTCTCGGTCAGCACTTCCACTGATGAGAACTGTGATAGGAGAAAGGGAAAAAAAACCGCTGTGTTTGAAGAACCAAAAATGTTTTCATCAGGTCTTTTCACCTAAAATCAAATCCCCTCAAGGCACACATTGGACTTCCTCTTCCTTCTGCATTACCCACCAAGTGCACCCAGGTCCTTGGGCAAAAGTAATCCCACGCATGGGTTTACCTTTACACGAGGCAGGAATAACTGAGACTGTCTTCCCCAGCATATTTCTAATGCGCACTGCAGGGACTTTATCCCCATCTACAGTACGTAGGAGGTTTGATTGGGCAGGGCCAGCCTGCTTGGCAGATCCTCTGGTACTGACTAACCAGGTGGCTTTTGCTAAATGCACGTCCCAGTGTTTGAGAGTTCCACCCCCCTTTGCTCTCAGGGTAGTTTTTAGCAACCCATTGTATCGCTCAATTTTCCCAGAGGCTGGTGTGGGATCGGGGATGTGATACACCCCCCCAGTGCCATGTTCTTTGGCCCAAGTGTCTATGAGGTTATTTCGAAATGAGTCCCATTACCTGATTCAATCCTTTCTGGGGTGCCATCTTACCACAAGACTTGCTTCTCAAGACCTAAAATATTGTTCCAGGCAGTGGCATGGGACACAGCATAAGTTTCCAAGCAACCCGTGGCTGCTTCCACCATTGTAAGCACATAGAGTTTGCCGTGCCGAGTTTGTGGGAGCGTGATATAATCAATCTGCCAGGCCTCCCCATATTTATATTTTGACCATCGTCCTCCATACCAAAGGGGCTTTAACCATTTGGTTGCTTGATGGCAGCACATGTCTCACATTCATGGATCGCCTGTGCAATAACATCCATGGTTAAGTCCAGCCCTCGGTCATGAGCCCATCTATATGTTCCATCTCTTCCCTGATGGCCTGAGGAGTCATGGGCCCAGGGAGCCATAAATTGTTCACCCTTATGCTGCCAGTCCAGACCCACTCGAGCCACCTTAATCTTAATCCACCTGTTGGTTGTTCTGATGTTCTTCAGTGGCCCGGCTCTTGGGTACGTGAGCATCTACATGAGGTACTTTCACAGCCAGGTTCTCTACCCCAGCAGCAATGTCTCACCATCATTCAGCAGCACAGACGGGTTTGCCTCTGCGCTGCCAGTTGCTCTGTTTCCACTGCTGTAACCACCCCCACAGCACATTTGGCACTACCCATGAGTCAATAGAGACAGAGCACTGGCCACCTTTCTCGCTCAGTGATAGCCAAGGCCAGCTGGATGGCTTTCACCTCTGCACACTGACTCAGTAGGCATGGGCCAGGCCCCAGCACGTTGCAGTGAGCTGTGTCTCTCTGGAATTACCCAGGTGACACCATACGTTTTCCAAATATTTTACTAGTCTTTTGGGATTCTGCACCTGTTTGGGAGTGAAGTTCCAGTACACCGGAGGTGCCCACTCTCCTGGGCACTTTCCCATGCTGTCCCACACCCCCAGCCACTCATAATTCTCCAGCCTTGGGGTAGATCTCCAGGTGAGGAGTTGCTTAAGCCTGAACCACCTGCGGGACCACACTGGCTCCCAGCAGTAAGACGACCACGTAGTTGGATATTCAAAATTCCCCAAATTCTCAAACACAGCTGTAAATAGCCTCAGGAGCAGTGACTTCATTGTGCCATCAATCAGTGTTACACAGTTCAGCAAAACCAAAATCTTAATCCAACTGCCACAGGTGGTGAGCAGGAGCACGGGGACTATATATAGCAAATGAAATTTTAAGGAGCCAAGCGATCAACATTATGCCTAGCAACGGATAAGCCAATATAATGAATGCTTCTAACAAATGGTTATGACACACTGGCCCGATCTGCCGTTATCTCAACCCTTCGAGCCCCACGCTGGGCACCAAAAAGGACTGTCGTGGTTTGAACTTGGTCGGAGCCAAACACCACGCAGCCAGTTGCTCCCCCTCCCCCCGTCAGGGGAATGGGGGAAGAGAGTGGAGGGACACAAGGAAAACTCGTAGGTTGAGATAAAACAGTTCAGTGATTGTAGTAAAGCAAAAAAATAACAACAATGGAAAGTACAAATGGGTAATGCACAAGGTGACTGCTCACCACCCACCGACCAACAGCCCGCTCCCGGCCAGCGATCCTGACAGAACGAAGATCCCACCGTCACAAAACACAGCACTGCGGCTGTGCTCCCTCCCAGCTCGAGAAAATGAACTATCCCAGCTGAAACCAGGACACTGCTGTAGCAGATTAAAGCTACTCTGGGAGTATGGGAGAGAACTGGAGACAGGAGAGCAAATGCTCCAGGTGACCGCAAAGTAGAGACGGGGCAGTCTGTAGCATTTATGTCAGGACTGAAGCAGAAGGTCCAGGGTCCGTGCTGGGGTGTGTGAACCCTCTGGGATGAGCCGGGGGGTACAGGAAGGTCCTGAGGGGACATGATGGGGGGCTGGGGACACCCTGAGAGGAGCCATGGCCCAGTGGTGAGCTGGGTCCCTACCCCCTGCAGCAGAACCTCTGCCCCACCCAGCCTGGGTGACAGGTCACAATGTGACCCCCCTTTGTGACACCCCTTTGTGACACCGCTCCGTGTCACCCCACGGCACCGTATCTAAGCAGCGCAGCCCCGCAGTGTCTGACAAGACGGGGAAGGGACAGGGCAGGAGTGCAGCGAGGAGACTCCTGAGCACAGCCTGCATCTTTTCCCGTCGCTCCCTAAAGCTGAACCCCCCCCACTGTCCCTCAACCATTTTTGAGGATGGCAGAGAGACCCCTCAGCAGCCCCAGGGTGGTTTGGGAGGAGGTGCATGCTCTCCTGGAGAGCAGCTCTCCGCTGGAGCCCTGTGAGGTGACCACAGTCCTGCCACTGTGGATTGGTGAGTGAGGGGGCCGACGCCAGGACCCCGTTTCCCCCGTTTCAAGCTCTTTTCACCCTTTGGGAGGCTGGTTGGCCAAGATGGCCGTTGTCTTACCGACTCTTCCGTGTTTCTGTGTAGACGAGACACTGCCAGAGGAGATTCCAGAGGAACCGGGATGGGATTCTGAGAACACCTGGTTGCTTGCTTTACTCGTCAGCAGCAAGACAACAACGGTAACGAGCTCCCCCGTTGCTGGGACCCTTGTCCATGGCATCGGCTTGTGTGAGCAAAGGGACCCAGAGGTGGTCAAGCTGCTCAGCCAAGCTCAGCGTGACACGTCTTACCCCCCCGTCCCTCCTCCTGTAGGTGTTTGTGGAATACCTCTGGCCTTCTCAGAAGATGGACATTCATGTGGCCATCAAGGCCTTGACGGCAGATGATGTCCACAACAGGGAGACGGGCAGCAAGGTCGTGGACATGGCCATGACAGACCCTGTGTCCTGGCTAACAGATGTAAGTGCCCCGTGGCTGGACTGTCCTTCCGTGTCAAACCATGTCAAGTCTTGTTCTTCCTTCCTGCCCTAACCCAGTCTCTCGGGCACCCGAAGCCATGTCAAGGCAGCAGGGGGGGATGGGAAGGGCAGCACCATCCTCACCCATGTCCCTTCCAGGTGCCAGAAATCCTGAGATGCATCCACACAAATGTGGAGAAGATCCGCGCGGAGCCGGCCCAGCACGGCCTGGACTCACTGCTGCTGCTGCTGACCAAGTGGCGCCCCAGGGAGGTGGTCAGGAGCCTGTTGGACATCTCTCCAATGTGTGACAGGTACCGGCCCCGACAGCCTTGAGGGCTCGTTCCCCATGGGGAGAGTGGCCCAGAGACTCTCTGGCTGTCAGACCCACAGAAAACTGCAGGATATCCCCAAGGAGCAGGGCTCTCCATCCCACCATGCTTCCTCCTTCGGCCAGAGCTGGCCAAAGCGGAGCCCCTGCCCCATGGGGAACAGAACCTCACCCCACTCTGCCTCCCCGGGCACCCTGAAATGAGGGGTGTGGGCAGGGCCGGGGTCTGGAGGAGCCGAGGCAGCTCTGCTGACCGAGTTGGCTCTGGCTCCGCAGCGCTGCCGTGGCCACGTGGGAGGTGATGATCTCCGTGCCCTGGGCTTTGCAGAGAGTCACGTCAGAGCTGCTCGGCGTGCTGCAGGACTGGCGGCTGCGCAGGGTGTTCAGCTCCACCGCAGAGGATGCCTGCATCTACCCCTTGGCTGTGAGTGACCACGCTCAGCTCCAGCGCTCTGCCTTCCCCCTCCTCCTCCTCCTCCTCCCAGACCCCTGTGCCACACACTCGGGCCCACCCGATCCTGGTTTGGCCCCACCAAGCCTGTCCCAGTGCAGGCAGCACTCTGCCTTCCACCCTGCCTGCATCCCCCTGCCCGGCTCTGGCCCCGGGACAGAGATGTGGGGACTTGGAGGTGGCTTCAAGGGGAGAGGAGACCCTTGCCATGGGCCGTACCGGCACGGGGGAGAGAGCCCCACAGCTCTGCTGGTCTCTCACTACTGTCTCCATTTTAGCTTCTGGTCAGCTGTGACATTGACAACAAGCAGTTTGCTGACCTCTACAAAACCCAGAGGTACCTGAGGCGTCCCAGCCCGGTGATGCTCTCGCTGGTTCTCACGGGCCTCGTGACACTGTCAAAAACACCCGAAATGGTGAGTGGGGGGGTCGGCAAGGGGAGCCAAGTTGGTAACCGGGGTCTGGGGGATGCGGTGGCTTGGCCCCGGCCGGGAGGATGCGGAGTGGAGCCCTCCCTGCTCTGGAGGGGCTGGGGGGTGCCTGGGGGGGTCTTTTGCCACAAGAAGGTGACCAGTGTGTTCCATACAGGCCAGGAAAATGCTGGTGCTGCTGCCCGACATCATGGAGAACCTGCCGGCAGCCAACAGCAATGTCAGGATGAAGGCCCTGATGCTCTTCATGAACGTGATTCATCACATGAAGAGGGAAGAGGCCAACCTCATCGCTCTGAGGCTGGTGGAGAAGCTCCTGCTCCTCTTCGATGATGTAAGGCGGGAGCCGGAGCTGAGGCGATGGGTGAAGGACCTTCAGCCCGGCCCTGCGGGCAGCATTTGGGCAGGGGTGTCCCCCTGGCTCCTCTTGCGTGGCCTTTTGGGGCTCTTCCCACTCTCCTCCCGTGGCCTTTCCGGGCTCTTCCCCTCCCCGCTCCTCTTCCATGGCCTTTCAGGGCTCTGGGGCCATTGAGCCGCAGCTGCAGGTCTGGCCGATGGCTCCTGCGTTCAGGATCCGACCCTGGAGCAGCTCCTCTCCCTCCAGCCACACTAAAGCCCCTGCTCCCCATGGGCGAGGAGCGGCTGGTGCTGAGCTCCCTCTGTCCTCCTCCCTGCCAGGAGTCCAGCCAGGTGCGGGAGCTCTCCATCCGCCTCTTCAAAGATGTGATGAAGACCGCGGTGGGGAGAAACACCAAAGAAATGGTGAAGAAAGTGAAGGGTGCGCTGCTGCCGCTGTTCTTCCACACCAATGAGAAGATCGAGAGCGTGGCCAAGGTCAGAGATCAGTGACTGGTGTCGCAGGGAAGGGCGTGCTGACACCACGGGGGTGGCCTGGCCATGAGGGACAATGGGATTGTGTGTCACTGCAGGGTCCCGCTGTGCTGGTCCCACCTCCACTGGCCTCCTTCCCCCCTGCTGCAGAGCTGGAGGGGGAGGTGGGGGCCCCCCCAGCCCAGAGGAAGGGTCCCTGCAGCCCCAGCACCACCAGGGCTGGAGAACTGGGCACAGACATTTCCCTGCTCAGCAGTGGCCCGTGGCCACTGACCACACTAGTCCCCACGGGCTTTGTGTGCTTTGAGCCCCCATCCCTGTCCCCCAGGGCTGTGCCCAACGACCCCCTGTGTGTCGGGACCAGCTCCCAGAGTGCAGGATGACCCCAGGAATGAAGGGGGATCCAATCCCGGGATGGCTCCGTCCCTGCAGCTCAAAGCCAGGCCCAGAGGAGGAGGATGTCAGGTCTTCTTCCCTGGGCTCTGGTGCCATCTCCCAGCCTCTGCTTCTCCACAGGCTTCCCAGGACACCCTCCGTGCCTGTGCAGAGTTCCTGGGCTGGAGGAGGCTCAGCTTCCTGGCCGAGACAGGGCAGACACCCCTGATCGGAGAGTGCTTGGTGAGGACAACCCCCAAAGCCCCTGGCCGGGCTGGATGGGGGCTGCAGCCGTGCCGTGGGGGGGGCTGTGCTGCTCTGCATTGCTGCCCTGCTCCAGCCCCGCTGCTCCAGCTGCATCCTCCTTCCCTGCCCTCCAGCACGCACCCCCCAAGGGCTCTTCTCCAGGAGACCCCAGCCCATCTGGGCCCTGGCAGCAGGACGGAGGGGTCTCAGCACCCCCAGACCCCTCTGCCTGCGATTGTCTCTGGCCCTCAGCCCCACGGGGCTCCTGGCTGGGAGACGGGAGTCACTGGGAGGGAGCAGGGTGCTGGCAGGAGGGACTGGTCTGGACGGCTGCGGAGGGTCCGTAGCAGCCCCGTGCCCTTGTGCTCCCTCAGATAACGCACAAGAGGAACAGCGTGTACAAGTATCTGCTCCAGAGCCTGCCCTACGTGGAGAACCCTCAGGCCAGCGTGCGAGAGGCGGCCGTCAGGTTCATTGGTGAGTTCCCGGGGACCCATTTCTGGCCGCCCAGCCCCAGTCCCCACTGGTGGGGCTCACTGGGGGTCTTGCTGGGTCCCAGCACCCTCAGGTGCTGTCCTTGCTGGGGGACAGCCCTGCCGAGGGGGACCAGAGCTCTGACAGGAGCTCTGTGCCCCAGGGCTTGCTGCACGGCACCCGAGGATCCTCAGGCTGGAGAAGCTGTGGGAGATCTGCCACAGTGGTGAGTAGGGGCAGTGCTGTGCTGGCAGGGGCTGGTGGGGCAGGGGACAGAGCCTGGGCTCCTGGGGTCTCTGCGGGCAGGGGGGGTTCACCTCTGCTCTGTTTCCTTCTCTTGCAGCCCTCCAGCCCTTGGAGAATGATGCTGAGCACTCGATCAGGTCCCTGGCAGCTCAGACCATCCTCATCCTGACAGCTCTAAAGCAGAAGCCAAGGTCAGGATGGAGCCTGCGGTCGTTGTGCTGCTGCGCCTGATGAGCCTCGGAGAGGTGCAATTCTCAGGGAAAGGCCGTACTTCAATAAATCTCTTTTTTAAATCAAGCTGGAGCAACAAGCTCAGTCCCACGGTGTCCTTCCCACAGGGACCCCCCCAAGCAGTGTCCCTCTGCCGCTGCCCACAGGGCCACACACCCGCACCCGGGGTGTCCTGCGAGACCACAAAGCCCAGAGAGGAGGAGGAAGAGGAGGAGGAGGAGGGAAGCTTTAGCCCATCCTGCCCCTCCTGAGGGGTCTCAGGGCACAAAAAGGCACCCACACACCAAGCTGGCACGTCGCCATTTGTCCCAGCACCAAAATCCTCTCCTGTACTGGGGAGCTGGGCTGGTTTTGACTGGGCACTGGTCGGTTGGTGGTCAGCAGTTGGTTTCATTGCCATCATTTGTCCTTCTTAGGTTTCATTTCTGTCTCTTTGATAATTTTTCCTTTTCATGACAATTTTTTATTATTGATGTTATTTTAGTTCAGTTATTGAACTGTTCTTATCTCAACCCACCACCTCTCTCACTTTTCCCCTTCCAATTCTCCTCCCCCCATCCTGCTGGGGGGGAAGGTGCTTAGCTGCCAACTGGGGTTAAACCATGACACCAAGTGGCAATTTTGCCTTCTCAAAAAAAAAAAAAAATCCCTTCAGGTACTAGCAGTAGCGTTCCCTTACTGGGTGCAAGACAGCACTAGAGAATTAATAGAATTGGAGAATCAGAATAATTCTGGTTGGAAAAAACCTTTAAAGCCACCGAGTCCGGCCGTGAACCCAACACTGGTGAACCCACCACTAAACCGCGTCCCGAGTGCCACGTCTATGCGTCTGTTAAATACCCCCAGGGCTGGGGACGCCACCACCTCCCTGGGCAGTCTGTCCTGGTGCGCGACAACCTTCGCGGTGAAGAAATTCTTCCCGCTTTTTGCTCTGGTGTTCGGAGAACGCAATAGCGGAGGGGTGAAGGAAGTATCTGACCAGGGACAGAGAGAGGGGGAGAGAGGGGGGGGAAGAGACAGAGGAGAAGTGAGGGATGAAGAAAGGGAAGGATGGAAGAGGGAAAGAGAGGACAGAGGGGACAGAGCGGGGAGAGGAGCCCGTGTGCCGGGCTGGGGGGGCGTGAGGAGCACCCAGCTCACTCCCCACGGACAAGAGCTGCTCCCTCTCCCGGGGTGGGGGTGGCCTTTGGTGGCCGCTGCCCCAGCACGGGTCCGCAGCACGATCTGTAAACAGCAGCTGTAATTCCCACCAGAATCCGCTCACCCTAACACGTATCGGCACGCCCGTGATGAGGAATTCAAGGGAAAACACCCCAAGGAAAATTAGAAGAAACATTTGTCAAAGGGTGGCTGGAGGTGGAAGAACGGGCGGCGGTTAAGGAAAGGGGATGTGAAGAACAGCACCTGGTGACAACCAGGAGGGGCGAGACCTGTCAAAGACTCATTTCTTTAATTAATTATTTATTCACTGCATGCTGGTTTATCGCTGCCTAAACAATGTTAAAAAGAAGGGAAGCTGCTGCCGTGGGGAAAAGATTTTTTTTTTTTATTACACACATTTTCTTCTTCGCCAGACAGCAGAAACATGGCCACTGACAGACCCACCTCCGTCACTCTCCTGATCAGGGGGATCTGATTTCCCGACGGGCCGGGCAGTCAGGAGTCTCTGGGTGCGCTGCAGGGCTGGAACAATCCAGCACAGGTCGGAGCAGCAGAAGTGGGGGTGCGTGTGCTGCACACACACATGGGACAGCGCCAGCGGTGCTGAGGAGCAGAGAGAGGAGGAGGATGACTGGGAGGGCAAAGCAGAGCCCAGTGACACCCTGGCTGGAGACAAGCCTCTGGAGAAGGCGGGGAGCTCCGCGGCGCCTGCCAAGCAAGCCCGCCCCAAGAACTCCTTCCTGATGGGGCCGCATCCAGCCTTGGGACGGGGCAGTGCCTACGAGTGTCCCCAGAACAACATCCCCAAGCGCCTGCTGCTCGCACCCCTGAGACCACCCCTGGGGCACCGCGGGGGCTCTGCCAGTGAGGCACTGCTGCACCCCTGGGAGCTCCTGACGGGGAACGTGCTGCGCTGCCTCCTCTGCCCCGGGAGCACCCCAACACCAGCCGGGTCCCCACTTCCTGCGCAGCCTCTGACCCGCTCCGCTGGCATGCTGCTCCAGCTCAGAGGCGCAGCAGGGGATCAATAAATACCCAATAGAAATAATATTTATATTATTATAAAGAAATAGATAAATACCCTGAAGAAATACCCAATAAATTAGTTTGGTTTAAGCAATCCCGTGTCCGTGAGTGCCTGGGCAGCACTGTGCTGGGGAATGTCACCCCTTGGCTCCATCTCTGCTCTGTAACAAACAGATGAAGTTTGTTGTTGAATTTACATTTGCAGTGGTTACACTCGGACGTTTAGTGCCTCCTTCTCTTCTCTCTCTTCTCCTGGTGTTCCCCACATGCCCTCCTCCCCGCCTCCTTTCCCACAGCCCCGACCACCTCTGTCCTTGCTCCCAAGGCCGCCTCTGAAATCAGCTGTTCCATCCCCGGGTCGGGCTCTTCCTGGCTGAGATCAACCCACCACATGCAGGTCCCTTCTTTCCTCAGGGAAAGAGCACAGAAGGCACAAACAAAAGTCATTAGATTAGTAACGAGCAGAGTACCAGCAGGCAAGGATCTCTGGCGTTCAGGGATGTGTGAAAATGTCTCTTTGTCCCCAAAAGGAGAATTAAGGCGCTGTGTGGTGATTTGTGTCCCTACAGCGAGTGATGAGAAGATTTCGCCATCTTCTGGGCGCCCGCTTAAGCTCCATCTTAAGTAAGCGGAGGTTGCTGCAGGTGTGACGTTGCCCCCAGCATCTGGGAGGAGGAGGAGGGGGTGGCCGAGGGGGGTCAGGGGTGTTTGGGAAACACCCCCCCCTCCCCAAATGGCCAAATCCCCAACCCCCAGCTACTCACTGAGGGCGAGGCAGGAGCAGACCCACTGCAGCACCGCCACGGTCTGGAGCCAGCGGTGAAGGGGGAGCCGGAGCGGGGTGAAGTGAAGGGGCACGGCGGCGGGGGGGGCACTGGGACTGGGGGTTCAGTGGGAGCAGGGAGGGGCACTGGGAGCTGGAGGAAGAGGGGCGGGGAACTGGGAGCTGCTGGTTTTAATGGAGCTGGTCCCACCCCAACCCCTGCCCTCCCCTGGGCAGGGGGGGGCAAAGGGTCGGATAATGGTGGGGCTTGTGCGAGTGGGTGTGAAAAAGTTGGGGCTTGTGTAAAGGCTTGTGCGAGCTTTGGGGCTGGGGAAAGGCTCGTGCAATGTTTGGGACTTGTGCAAAGGCCTGTGCAAAGTTTGGAGCTTGTGCAAAGGCCTGTGCGATGCTCAGGCTTGTACAAACGCACGTGCCACGTCTGGGGCTGGTGCAAATGCAGGTGCAACACTCGGGACTTGTGCAAAGCCCCATGTGCACAAGTGCAGAGCCCTGGTGCGGGTGCAAGAGCCCCAGGATGTGGAGGGACAGGGCTGCACTGCGGGGCACTGGGATAAACCGCAGGGCACTGGGCGGCTCGGGGGGGCACTGGGATGAACTTGGGGGCACTCGGAGTTTATTGGGTTATTAACAGTGCGCAGGTGCAGGTATTAACAGGGGGTCCCCGGGGGGGGCAGCCCAGGAAGGGGGACCCAGGGCCCTTAGGGGACAACGAGGGGCACCCAGGTCACACCCTGTCATCGCCCCCCAAGGGGTCCTATCCAGCACACTGGGGGACACTGGAGATATTGGGGGGGGGAAATGGGAAAACTGGGGGACATCCAGGGACACTCTGGGGACCCCCAGACCACCCTCTATGTCCCCATAGAGGGATCGCGGGATACTGGGAGGGGCCACAGGGACAGTGGGGGACCCCCAGGCCACCCTCTATGTCCTCATAGGAGCAGTCCTGTGACACTACTGAGGGGACACAGGGACAGTGGGGACCCCCAGGCCACCCCCCATCCCCATAGAGGGGTCCAAGGAACACGTGGGGACCTCTAAGTCACACAGCGACACTGCAGGGGGGACATGAGGACACTGGTAGACCCCCAGGCCACCCCCTGTCCCATAGAGGGGTCCCAGGAGACTGGGAGACACTGGGAGGGACACTGGGGGACCCTCAAGCAACCCCACATCCCCATAGAGAGGTTCTGGGACACTTGGGAACACTGGGGACGGACTGACATGGGGACAGCAGAGGACCCCCAGGCAACCCCCTGTCTCCATAGAGAGGTCCCAGGATACTGGGGGGTGATACAGGGACAGTGGGGGACCCCCAGGCCACCCCCTGTCCCCAGCATCAGGGTCCCAGTAGGGTCACTGGACAGACTAGGGGCACTGTGCCACCACCCGGGGGTCCTCTTGGCTTTCCTGGCAGAGGAGGGGGGTGGTTGTGGGCTGTCCCAGGCTCTGATTTGGGTGGTGCCAGGGGAGGTGGCCGTGGGCACCTGGCTGGAGCTGAAGGTCATCACCTGGGGGGCAGGGGGACAGTGTAGGCCATAATCCTCTGTCCTGACTGTGATTCCCTTGGCAAAAAGAAGTCACACTTGCAAAGGTAACAGGGAGTTCAAAAAAATTTTTTCTAAGTTTATTTAACTTTATGGATAAAGAACACCTGAGCAGCGCTGTCATTCCCTTGCACACAAAGCCTTTTTAAGTCATGAAAAATAAATTAATTCCAGGCTTTGTCGATAAAACTCATCGGGCAACTGGACAGCTGAGTTGTTGTTTGACCTCATCTAAAAGCCTTTAGAGAAAGAAAGGCTTAAAAGATTTGCAAGGGAGGCACTGGAGCATTGAAACACAGATTCTCTCTTAGAAATTCCCTGCAAGGGAAGGTCACAGAGTGTCCCTCGCTCCACAAACAACAGGTCCAGAATCAGCTTTGCCATTTAAGCCTCTGCTTCCTCTTGTGCTCCTCCTCATCCCAGAGAGCTCACCGATAGCAGGGCGTTTGCTCAAGTTTAGCCCAGGACAGCCAGCACGGTGAGCCAGGGAGGAGGCAGTATGGCACTGACACACAAAAGACCTGCGTGCGGCCATTTTTAAAGCTGGGAAGTCAGGAGCCAGGTCTGCAAAGAAACAATGCACAGAGGACGGCCAGGACTCCACCAGCCATGGCGTTCAGTCAGCTCTCGTCCTGCCTCCTCCATAACAGGATATAACCACGCTGTCAAAATTGACTGTTCCGACACATACAATATTTTGCTCCAGTAACACTGCAGAGAGCCCTCGCTTCTCCAGGGGCAGGTATCTGCAAGTCCTGCTTCCTGACCCTCACCTCACCCAGCCTTGGCAGCACCTCGCCAAAGCTCACAGCTCCAATTGCATATGCCCTGCACTATGGGAAACTGCCACTAACTTTGCCTGTGTCGCCTTCTGCCACTAAGGGAAATCAGAAGCGCCTTCACAGATGAAGGCAGGTGGGCACAAAACAAAACGGCACAAAACTTTGTGGGTCCTGTGACTTTTTACATGGATCTCAAAGTGAAGAGTCAGAGCTCATATCCTGGAACCTCAATTTCCCTGCCCCACCTTCAGAAACTGGGGGTCCAGAAGTCGGATGGTCAGGTTTAATTAACTGAGCACACTTATGCCACAAAAAGACAGGGGTGGGAAGAAAAAAGGTGCATTCTCTTAATGAACAGAGCACCATTTGCAACAGAAATAGCGAAGCTTAGTAATTTACAGAAATCTTGTGGAGAAAAAATGATGGGATCCCAAGACAGCAAGTCATCCCCAAGAACTGCAGGACAGAGGAGGTATGAATGTCACCAGCTGCCATTAAAAAGCAAACAGCCCAAGGGATGAGGTGGCAGGAGCAGCAAGGGGAGAGGAAGCACTTGCAGGAACCAAGATTATACCCAAGGCAGGGACTGTCTGCTGAACTCAAGAGCGGGACCAAAGAGCTGAGCTGTAACCTGTTAAAACAGAGTTTATAGAGGAAGAGAGTAAAGAGGGGGGTGGGTGAGTTGAAAACAGTCAAATAAGCAGAGAGGGTCAAGAAAACAGGTATTTCATCCGGCAGCATGCAAATACTTTGCTCTCAAATGCAACACCTCAATGCAAACTGCTCAGACTGTCAGAAAAACCATCAAGTTAAATTTCAGAGAGGATACACCCAATAGCTTAGTCCTCAACTTCAGAATACTTGAGAATTACACCAGAAATCTTGTCCCAAGACACCTTTTTTCCTCCTGGCCTCTAAAAATGATCTCCAGTTTTGAAAGCATATTGCAACAGTCAAGGCTTAATCCAGGTTTATGGCATAAGATATTTCATGCAGACAGCACATGGCTTCATCCCAAGTAAAAACCTGTGTCAGTGGGCTGGTCATTGGACTTTTAATTTTTTTTTTTTTTTTTTTAATATATAGAAGTTACTTATTATCTTAGCAAAAAAATTTAAAATCTGAAATTTGACTTTCAAGAAACAGAATTAGAAGCACCTGAATTAAATTAGCTTGCCTTATCTCACCTTTTTTTGGGGGTGTGGAGGTGAAATAGCCAGCAGAACAGAAAGCAGTGTTTCCAATTTTGAAAGTTCCTTTTAGCAAAGCAGAGTTCTCCAGCCCAGTATCTGGCAATAAGGTCATCCTGCAAAATTGTCTTTCATTTCTTCAGATTTTGACATATCTTTGAGATATAATGTACTGATTCTCCACGAGTTTTCTCTCTTGCAAAGAGAGATTTTTGAGCATATCAAGTGATATCAAAAGCATTCATAAAGCATCAATGTTTTGTTTGCAGTAAAAACCTTAGTCTGAATAACAAAGTGAATTTTCAGGAACTTGTAAAAAGTTGTATTCAAAGCAAAGATGCCACCACCGGCTACAGAACACCATGGCTCCCTCTGTCCCTGTAAAAACCAAGCTATGAAAGTTGGCCAAGTGATGAAATGCCTAACAACTGAATCTTTATCACCATTTAAGATTGGTTTAATTACTGCACCATCAACCACTTTGCTGAAAGCTTCCTGCAAGTCTTCAGTAACCAACCAAATGAGTAACTGTGGTGTTATTTACTACTGCCAGCAAGACTTAACATGTGTGCACATTTCTTTTGACATATCAAAGGGACTCCATTTTAGGTCATACTTTAACTCAAGAAACTCCTGAAATGTTGATTTAGAAGCCAGGCTGGAGTTTTTGTGCTGGAGCCACTGCAGAGCCTGTAGTGCCTCCTCCCAATGACCCCAGCACCGAAGGCAGCAACGAGGGTCAGAAATACTCACAGCACTGGATGTGTGCAGGTAACAGGACACCATCGCCCTCTTGATTGCAATGTCCTTCTCCCTCAGAGATGGCTGCTTCTCCTTGCTTATGTTCGTATCCAGCTGTCGAAGAAAAGCACACCAGCTTTTTAACACCCTTATTCTCAGAGCAGTGCTCAACAAGCAAGACCCATTGAACACTTAGAGCATAGATTATTACAAAAATATGGTCATGGCAAATATGACTGCTATTAAACTCATTCAATATTATTTGGATTTTAGTCTCATTAGAAAGCTAAAATCCACTGGAAGAGAACCAGAGATGCAGCTCTAACCAAAACCTGCTTCCAGCCTTTTGAGGCAAGTTTACTCTTCCCCGCTCCCTAAATACTGCCCCAAGCAAAGCAAGTGCAGATTGAAGAATCCAGCCTGGAGAACCAGAAATGTCCCAAGCAAGCCACTGGTGAACAGCTCATTCTGATCTGAGAAAGAGCAGGCCAAACGATAAAAGCAGAGTCCCCTCAAAGAAGAGGCACATGCAAGCAGAAGAGGTGAAGCAGGCCTTTGGAAGACTTCAGAAATCATCTCCATTCCTCAACTTGCTGCAGAGAAATTGCCACAGAAAGCAGGTAAGACTAGCGCATGGAGAGAGGGAATACGACATCAGCTTACCAGCCTCTGCTCGCAGACCGCCTTGTGCTTTCCAATGTGTCTGTCCCCAGGCAGAGACACCCGTACCGGCAGAGGAGGTGCTCAGACCTGCATCGGACTTTTCCCTTCCCTTCTTTACCCTCGTACTGGGGAATCATCCTGGCTGGTGGGAGAAACAAAGCAAGAGTCAGTAATCATTCATGGCCTGCGTGCTAGCCCAAAAGTCACAGCAGGCATCCTGCCTGCACTCCTGCCCCTGGTTATCCCAGGCACCCACCGCAGGAGCAAGCGGCACTCAGTGCTGGCAGCATCAGGGTCCTCAGCCTGGGCACTACCTGCACCAAACAGGACGCTGCTGAAATTTAAAGTCAGAGAGGAGATTAATTCAGTTTTGTAGTGCCCCCAGCTTTTGATCCATGCTCAGGTAAGGCTGCTGGTTAAATGGACGTGAGGAAAGCAGAGACAGAAGCGTGCACTGCAGCCCAAACCTAAGGAGCAGAACGAGAGGATCCTACAAAACCGAATGGCCTTTCACAAGCAGCAGCTGCACGCAACAGGCGTGTGCCACTAAGGAGAGAATTCCCTCCACAGTAAAGCCTTAGAGTAAGCTCTGCCCCGAGCAAGAAGGCGCCCTGTGTATGACACTGTCTGTCAGGGAAACAGCCAGCACAAAAAGGTGGTCACATGCAGGAAAGAAGAAGCCGCCAGTCTTACTTCATCTGCCACGATGCTGCTTCAAAGCCTGTGAGAGAAGGCAAGGAGAAAGTGGGAAATAAATCAGTGACAAAAAATGCTTCAGACAAAAGAGGACAAGGGGAATTTAAAAAAAGGAGGTAGGCAGGGATCACACAGGTTTTCCCCCTACGCTTTCAGTGTGAACAGCGGTCAGAAATGCTGAGTTTCTGCATCCTGCATGTGGTGTCTGGTACAAGTTCCTCCAACATCAACACCTCTGAGCGCTGGGGCAGGTCAAAGCAATCCCAGCAATGGATTCAGTTCCTCTTCCCTCTCTCCTCAGCACAGGAAGCTGTCCCATATTAAAGCTCTGTCTAATGCCACATACTGGCAAGCTCTGGAGAAAAGAGACAATCCCACCGTGGTGTGTACCCTGCAGCCAGGAGGGTGCTGCTGCTTTTTCCTATGCGATGCCTTCACTCCCTTCCACAGCAGACAGAAGCACAAATTGAACAATTATGTGTGATGGTGCAAATAGGTAAGAATCAACGCCCCAGCTTCTAGGTCTTCCTGCTCAGCAGGGCTGAATGGCAAAAAAGCAGCGCAGCAGGCAGTGCACTCCCGGGAAGCAGGTCCCCGGTAACACAACCCCCTCTCCAGCCTGACTCGGTGCATCCCCACCACCACAGCAGCGCACCAACTGCAGAAGCGGATGTTTCTGGTCCCCTGGCCATGCTGTTGACTTGCAGGATGCACATGACGGCCATCCCCACCGCACACGGGGTCCAGTTCTCCACAGGACCGGGGCTGCAGCCGAGGGCAGGACACGGCCCCGCTGCAGGCCCGGCAGCCACAGACCTGCCTCGGGTGCAACGTCCCACAGCAGGGCAGGCGGGGCAGGAGCCCCGGGGAGGGACCTGCAGCCCAACAGCACACAGAGCACACAAATGGCACCGTTAGAGGATTGCATCACGTTGCACACACACCCTGGACATAACTTGGAAAAACTAAGATATAAAGGGGCTATTTTAATGCTGCATGATCCATAGAACAGAGGCAGAAATCCTCTAATGTGGTGATCCTTATCTCAAGGATGTGAAATATTCCAAAATCCTGTAATTAAAGAATTCTCCTTTTATTGATAAAAGATAATGCAGAATTTCAGTTCTCACTTTAATAAAGTACCCTTCCTCCAAGCGCAAGAGGGCAGGCAAGGAGAGCGGGGTCCAGATGCATGGACCTGCACACCTTTGTTCTCAGACGAGGCTTCCTCACAGGGATGCAGCCACCAAGACAAAACAGAGCAGCTGAAGCCTCCCACATGTCACATCTCACCCAAAGCAAGGACAGAAAGCCTGCACCCAGCTGTCCAACCCCCAAATGTGAACTGAGGCTCCTGCCCCAGACCAGACCAGACCATGGCCAGACATGCTGGGCAGGAGGTAGAGGCGGAGTTACAGCACTGCTGCTCGGCTGCAAGGACCTGCTCCACCTGGGACTGTAACAGGGGCAGGCTGCCTGCTCCTGGAAATTTGAGCAGAATAGGTAGGGATTTCCAACAACAACTCCAGATCTGCCAAAGGCCTACCGTCAGCTGAGGAACAACAGCCCAGACAGCCAGAGACACTCCTTGCCTGGGTCCCTTACTAAGCTTGCTGCACCCCCAGAACAAGAACCTTGTCCTGCATTTATTGCTGTGGCTGAAATTGCCATCCCTAAAGTAGGAACTCACTGCAGGGCTTAGACATGAATAAGTAAACAAAGCTTGCCACCATTTCCACCACGCACCAGGTGTCTACTCCTGTTCTGAAGCAGGGTGTCTACCATTTCGAATTACACCTCTCTGCAAACAGGCCCACCTCTGAGCAACAGGGCCAGGACAGGGTTATTTGCTGTCACAAATGTGATACTCTCACTTATGCATATCTTATGAACACATGCTTGGTTACACTTGAAATGAGATTAGAATGCTCAACTAGTGGACGCAGAATGATAGAATAAACCAATTTGTGCTACGAGCATGTATATGCAGAGTATGGGAGCAGATTACCAACCAGTAATCCTCCTGACAAGAGATTTTTCTGCAAAGCTTAAGCTTTTCATGAGGAAGTTTTAAATTTGAGAGAAAATCATTAGTCTTTGACCAATCAGAAATACTTGACACAGTAGCTCCAAATCAGATTTCCTTTCCTGAAACAGCTTGGAAAATTTCATGTCAAGTTTCATGAAAAAGCGGAAAGTTTTTCCCAAATCACCTCCACTGCCTTATGAAAATTAGAGTTTTGGCTCATACACACCACTGTGGGCCAGGCTGGCCAGAGGGGTTGCAACACACAAACCCGCACACCATTTCTGTCGGACGTTGCTGCAGGGACCCTCATGCAGGTGGTAACAGGGAGGAAGGCACAGCCTGGGACCAGGAGGGGGAAAGCGTGAGAGGGCAGCAAGTGTGCCACAAACCAAAGTATGTCTTTAACATTGTAGTGACTCACCCACATTGAAAGACATCAAAACTGAGGAATAACACAAAGTGCTTTGATTTCAGGAGAACCAGATTATTTCTAAATTAATTTCCACCATGAAAATTTTCAAACTTAATCTGTGGGGTTTTGAAAAGTTTCCCCAGGAAAACTCCAGGACAGGAATAGTCATCTTCCCCACCTCTACTCCAGCACTGAACAAGGAAGCGTGGCATTGCATCAACAATTTCTGCAACCACTTGCAAGAACACCAGGTATTCGTCAAACCACTGTTATGGCAACTTGGACTTGGGAGGGTCTTACACTTCAGGAAACAAGGTGGGAAGTCTGAACCAAAAAGCTAAATAAGGAAAAGCCTTGGTGATGAAGTCATAGGCTGCCACAACATTGCCTGGAATAGCTCCACCTCGGGACCAGCCCACTTTGATTTTCCATGGGCAAATGAAGTTATTCAGTTTTAACACATACTAACTCATTAGTATGAAAGCAGATTCTCCCATGCACTGGGGACCGCATCTTAGGAAGAGAGACAAGCAGTTCCCTGTTTCTCACCCTCTCAAGAACAACCCTCCACACGATGCTAAAGCCCACCACATCCCACTATCAGAAGACAGGAATAACAAGCTCCCTGTCCATGGACTGAGACATTGCCTGTTCTCACTGCCCACTGTTCACATTGCTGCCCCTGTGCACTCGTACTTCTAACGTGCCTTCTTAAGAGAAAGGCTGCAGCCCTAGCTTTCAAGGGAATTACGAAGTCAGGGATGAGGAGTGACAGCTGTGTCACTGACAAGTCACTTCTGACACTGGAGGAGCAGCACATTAAAGCTGTGGGAGCAGGGGAGAGGATCTCTTGCTGAATGGATTACACAGCACGAGGTGTTGCAAATTCTCTGAGCCTTTCCTTGCTCCCTCCATTTCCTTGCCTCCTCACCCCCCCTTCATTCACTATCACCTTCACATTAATACAAGTGAATTTGAAGGCTAGTATGAAAATTTTGAAGCAGATCAAAATCCAAACCCACTTTTGCCCATAATATTCTACCACTCCCCCTACTTACCTAGTCCTGCCCCAGCTTCTGCTCTTTTACTTGCTTTTCTCCAAAACAGAAGCATGTCACATCCTAGAGAGGGGGGAAACCACCCAAACCCAAAAAACAGTAGTCTTTTAAAGAAAGTCCAAAAGGCAGCAGGAGGTACAGTGCAGAACAGCCTTTTCAGGAAGAGGAATTCCAGGGAGAGTTTTCTGCCCACAAAGCACCAGGGTCCCTGGGAAGAAATCTGATCAAGACTACAGCCTCTGAAGACCCTTGTTCCCCTCCTTTGTTCTTACTCAGGGTTTACACCTAAGGCTTGAGCGTCCTGGCTCTGCTGCAGCTGTAGACCCTTGCACAGATCCAGCACAGCCTGAACTGCATTACTGCCCCACAGGGCTCTAATTGCCCCCAAGCAATTCAGTGAGAGTGGACTGAAACCCCCAGACTCAGGCAGCCACTCTGATATGGACCATCATTTAACCACACCTGACACACTGAAGGATCCCTGGGGTTTCCCATTAGATACCAAACCTGGGAAATTCCTCTAACACATCAATAACCAACAAACAAAAATCTCCTTACTTGTGAGAGCTACAGTAGGATCCCAGCATCAAGCTGCCGTTGTGTGCTGGCACTACAGCTTCTAGTCTGTCCAGCATCTGTACAAACGTGTGCAGCATTTACCCACAGAGAGAACCGTGACAATGGAAGAGACAGCTCCTGTGCACAAAGATCATACAGGAAAAAAAAAGGCTTCTAGGCTGATGGAAAATCAGACTGCGACTATTCAACCTCTGGCTAGAAGCTACATAAAAGCAAACTGCTTTGGGGAACATCAAAAATATCCATGACTTTCTCAAACTCTTCATCGCCCCATCTGAGAGTCCAGAATCAAGGATCTCCTAAAGCCTCCTTTCACAGGCACAGCCCTGAAAAAAAACCCCACTGCTTCTCTACTAGTGTGCAAACAGAATATGAAAAGTTTAACTCTGAACTCTATGTGGAGAGTTTCTGAAATTAGACAAGTCATTTTAATGAAGACAGACCTTTTGCCTTGCACCTGGTGACTGGCAGGGATGTGGACCCAGCATCCCAGACCAGAGAGCAGCAATGGATGCAGGAACACCCCTCCTTCTCCCTTCTTCTTGGGAGAACTACAATTCAGACACTGGACCCAATAATGACAAAATACATCTCTTCACATCAGTTTTCTGTATGTTCAGGTTAGTTCTTTTATAGTCAGACACAGAAATCGGGAACGATCTCTTCTTCCTTTGCTGAAGCAAGTAGACTTTTAAGTATTGCTAAATAATGCAGAAGCAACCAAAAAAATTATAGCAGGTACTTTTATCCTCACATGAAGCGTATCACTGAAGTGCTTCTCATATTAAATTCTCTTCTCTACTCTAAGGGATCCCCATTTTCTGAGCTCCCAAGGAAAACTCCAGAGCTATTTATGGATTTTCAAAGAAAAGAAAATGTCCTTCACCCGCCATTTAAAAACCAAACCAAAACAAATGTACTCCAGCTATGAATTGAGAACATTTACAAAATACTGTAAAGACAAATTAACCAAAGAGCAAACATGAATGGGAAAACTTGAGAGGGGAATGAGAAGCACCACACAAGTAAAACTACCCCAAGGGCATAACAGCTCCACCAAGGACCACAAGCCCTGACAGCCCTTGGACGAGTTTCCCTCCCCCAGATGCAAACACCTGTCACTGCACTGTGCCCAGACCAAGGATGCAAAAATGCAATGGATGCACAGGAGACCCCAGGAGAAGCCCCAACACTCACCTAGGAACGAGGTGACGATCTGCAGACTGACAGCACATCGGGCGGGACAAGCTGGCAAAGAAACACAGTGGCAACCGGTTACATCACGTTTACAGCAATCCACAGCCACAGGCAGTGAAAAGCGACTATTCTATGCAGAGCTGGTGCAGAGCAGAGAGGTGGAGGTGAAGCAGCAGCTGACGGGGGAGGCTGAAGCAGTGCCACCCACGGCAGGAGCTCTGCCGGCTGTTTGCAGGCTCAGAGCAAGTGGTGCTGCCGGATTTCCCAACCAGAAGCACTCCCAGGATCCCAGCACACAGAAACTTGTCCTTTAATTACTTTTCAATCACTTCTTGTACCTTCATTGTGTGAGGTTTCTGCTCTGCCTGCAGATGTCAAGAGACTCTTTTCTGAAAGCTGAGCAGGTTGTTCCCACTTGAAAAAACCAGGATGTGTCTTTTGGCAAAGGTGCAAATTAGAAGCTCAGCACAGAAACTGAACTTTGTCCAGAAAGCCAGAGGAGCAGCAGGGCTCTGCAAAGGGGCTGGGCTCCAGCACACCCCCCTGCTCACCCCCCCACATCTCTCCCAGCACCTCCGAGCTGGGAAAAACTGTCCCACAGCCCGAAGGCAAGAGCCCGCCTGGGCCAGCTCTCGCCCTCGGGCTTAATGCCGGTTTGTGATCAGCACCTCTTGGCTCTGGTAACTGGCACCCTCTGAAGCACCACTCTGAGGGGTTTCATCAGACTGAACCCACCCAGCCCAAATCACCACAGAGAGCAGAAAATATTAAATGTGTCACTGCTTTCACACTAGCAGTAAAAATAAAGGGCTAAAATTCACTTTCCCTGGGGTAACCTGACAGATAAACCCCACAGACACAACAGACCCTTACAGACAGCAAAACCCCACCAAGTTCAAGGTAAAAGGACAAGCACAGTCACACATCAGAACATCTGAACAGCCTGAACTGTGACAAGAAACCTTTTTTTTGAAAAAAAATTCAGAACCATGAAAAATTAATTGGGTTTTTAGACGAAAGCTTTCCCTTCCCCGGCGATCCCACCACCCCCTCCAGGGAAATCGGCCCCAGCCCCTGCACTCACCCACTGCTAGGCCGGGGACACCACCACTAGTGCTGGGGCTGGGGCTGGTGCTGGGGCTGGTGCCACCTTTGCAGGAGAAAAATTCCTTCAGCCATCCAGAACAAAGCGAGTGTTTGAAAAGGAGGAATTCCCACTTGCTGGGTGAACCAAATCTCTGCCTGGAACATCCCTCAGTGCAGACCCCAGAGAGCTGGAGGACCTCCTGCCTAGGCCTCCTCACTGCAGACCATAGAGCCCTGGCAGACTGTCGGCAGGAAGTAGGCCCTGTGGGGGCCAGGGGGACCCCTGGGGGGGCTCCAGCACGTTGTCCCCCCCAGCACCTGCCCACACTCCTGCCTGTGCCGTGAGTGGGGATTGGGGACCCAGGGGGATTATTGGGGGGGTGTTATTGGGGTTCTGTGGGAGTTGTGGGGGTTATTGGGGCCCTGGGGGGGGTATTTGGTTCCTAGAGGGAGTGTAATGGAGTCGGGGGGTGGGGGGTATATCCTGGAGGGGTTTGGGAGGGTTATTGGGGTCCTCGGGGGGGGTCTTGAGGGAGATATTGGTGTCTGAGGTGGGGGGATTGGGGACATCCTGGAGGGGGTTCTGGGGGAGGTATTGGGGTCCTGGGGGTGTCTTGAGGGAGGTATTGGTGGAGAGTCTTGGTACTTGGGGGGTGTTATTGGGGTCATGGGGGAGTTCAGGGGGTTATTAGTGTCGGGGGGGAGGGGAGTGTCTAATGGGCTGCTGGGGGTGGTTTCTGGGGAAGATATTGGGGTCCTGGGGGACATTAATGGGGTGCAAGAATTGTCCAGTGGGGGCTACTGGGGTACTGAGAGGGATCTTGTGGGTGATACACCCCCCCATAACATTTCAAAATACCTCTTATATCCTCCATATCCCCCCAAACCACCCCATATCCCACCAAATCACCCCCAAACCCCCATATCCCCCCAAATCACCCCAAAACACCCCATATCCCCTAAATCAACCCCAAAGCCTCCCCATAACCCCCCAAACCCCCATATCTCACCAAATCCACCCAGATCACCTCAAAACTTTCCCGTAACACGCCCAAACCCCCCATATCCTTCCAAAATAACCCTTATATCCCCCATATCCCCCAAACATCCCCATATCCCCCAAGTCTCCCCCACATATCCCATCCAAACCCCCCATATACCACCAAATCACCCCCAAAACCCCCTATATGCCCCCAAATCACCCCCATATACCCCCAACCCCACCATATACCCCCATAGGACTGCAAACCCCCCATATATCCCCAAATCACCCCTAAAATTCCCCATACACCCCCATATCCCCCATATCCCCCAAAGCCCCCATAAACCCCAAATCACCCCAAAACACCCCCATATCCCCTCAACCACCCCCATATCACCCCCAAACTTACTATACCCGCTAAACCTCCTCTATATCTCAAAATCAACCCACAACCCCCCCATATCCCCTAAATCACCCCCCAGACCTCCCCATATGCCCCCAAACCCCCTCATATCTCACCAAATCCCCCCTAAATCCCCCATATCTCCCCAAATACACCCAAATCAACCCCAAAACCTCCCCATATGGCCCCAAACCCACTCATATCCCCCCAACTCACCCCGAAAACCCCTTATATACCCTAAATCAACCCCCAAACCTCCCCATATGGCCCCAAACCCACCCATATCCCCCCAAATCACCCCAAAAACTACCCATATCCCCCCAAATCACCCCACAATATCCCCCCAACCCCCCCATATCCCCCCAAATCATTCCTAAACCCTCCCTTATGCCCCCAAATCACACCATAGCTCCAACACTCCCCATACCCCACCAAATCATCCCCAAACCCACTCATATCCCCCCAAATCACCTCCCATATCCCCCAAATCACCCCAAAACCCCCCATATCCCCCCAAATCACCCCCAAACTTCCTCATATCCCCCATATTACCCCCAAACATCCTGTATATTCCCAGATCACACCAATACCTCCCCACATCTCCCAAATCACCACCAAAACCTCCCCATATGCCCCCAAAATCCCCCATATCCACCCAACCCCCCCAAACCCCTCCATATCTCCCCATATCCCCACAAATCATCTCAAAACCTGCCCATTACACCCCAAAACCCCCATATACTTCCAAAGTCCCCCTTATATCCCCCATATCCCCCCAAACCCCCACATATCTCACCAAATCACCCCCAAATAAACCATATCTCCCAAACCACACCCCCATATCCCCAAAAACCCCCCAAACCCCCAAATAGCCCTAAAACACCCCCATATACCCCCATATCCCCCATATGACCCCAAAGCCACCCATATCCCAACAAATCACCCCAAAATTCCCCATATCCCCTAAATCACCCCCAAAACCTCCCCATATCCCCCACAAACCCCCCCATATCCCCCCAAATCCCCCCATATGCCCCCAAAGCACCACCCCATATCCCCCCAAACACCCCCATATCCCACCAAATCACCCCCCAAAACCCCCATATCCCCCCAATCACCCCAAAACACCCTATGTCCCCTAAATCAACCCCAAAACTTCCCCATATCCCCCCAAACCCCCATATCTCCCCAAATCCACCCTGATCACCTCAAAACCTCCCCATATCACAGCAAAACCCCCAATATCCTTCAAAATAACACTTATATCCCCCCATATCCCCCCAAACCCCCCATATCCCCCCAAATAACCCCCCATATCACCCCCAACCCCCCATATCCCACCAAATCACGCCCCAAACCACCCATATCGCTGAAAATCACCCCCCATATCCCCCCAACCCCCCATATCACACCATATCACCCCAAACCCCCCCATATCCCCCAAATCACCCCCATAACTCCCTCAACTGCTCCCATATCCCCCCAAATCACACCAAAACCCCCCATATCCCCCCAAATCACTCCAAAACTTTCCCATATCGCCCCATATCCCCCAGATCACTGCAAAGCACTCCATAACACCCCAGATCTCCCCAAAAACCCTCAATTTCTCATAACACCCCCATATCACCCCCAAACCCACTATACCCCCCAAACCCCCTCTATATCCCCCAAATCACCCCTAACCCCCCCCATATCCCCTAAATCACTCCCAAAACCTCCCCATATCCCCCCAAACACCCCATATGCCCCCAAACCATCCCAAACCATTACATATCTCCCCAAATCCCCACAAATCACCTCAAAACCTCCCCATATCACCCCAAAACCCCATATCCTTCCAAAATACCCCTTATATCCTCCATAGCCCCCCAAACCCCCATATCCCACCAAATCACCCCAAACCCATCATATTCCCCCAAATCACCCCAAAACTTCCCCATATATACCCATATCCCCCCAAATCCCCCCCAAACCCCCCATATCTCCCCAAATCCACCCTGATCACCTCAAAACCTTCCCATATCACCCCCAAACCCCTATATCCTTCCAAAATACCCTTATATCCCCCCAAAACCCCCCTGATCCCCCCAAATCACCCCCACATTTCCCCCCCAAACACCCCCATATCCAACCAAATCACATTAAAACCCCCCATAGACCCTCAAATCACACCCCCATATCCCCCAAACCCCCCCATATCAGAGAGAGCACAGAGAGCTGGAGGACCTCCTGCCTAGGCCGCCTCACTGCAGACCATAGAGCCCTGGCAGACTGTCGGCAGGAAGTAGGCCCTGTGGGGGCCAGGGGGACCCCCGGGGGGGCTCCAGCACGTTGTCCCCCCCCAGCACCTGCCCACACTCCTGCCTGTGCCGTGAGTGGGGACTGGGGACCCGGGGGGATTATTGGGGGAGTTGTATTGAGGTTCTGTGGGAGTTGTGGGGGTTATTGGGGTCCTGGGGGGGGGTATTTGGGTCCTAGAGGGAGTGTAATGGAGTCAGGGGTGGGTGGGTATCCTGGAGGGGTTTGGGAGGGTTATTGGGGTCCTCGGGGGGGGTCTTGAGGGAGATATTGGTGTCTGAGGTGGGGGGATTGGGGACGTCCTGGAGGGGGTTCTGGGGGAGGTATTGGGGTCCTGGGGGTGTCTTGAGGGAGGTATTGGGGTCTGGGGGAGGGTCTTGGTTCTTGGGGAGTGTTATTGGGGTACTGGGGGTCTCCTGGGGGGGCTAATGGGGCCTCGGGGAGTCCTGGGGGTGGGCTGGTAGGGTCCTGGGGAGATATTTGGGGTCTTGGGGGGTAAAATGGAGAACTGGGGGGCCAATAGGATCTGTGGGGGCACTAATGAGGTTGGGGGGGTTTGGGTGGGCTGAGGGTGTTTTGGAGGGACCTGGGGGTGGCAAATGGGGTTTGGGTGGGTTGCAGGGGGGAATTGGGATTCCTGGGGGTCCCAGGGGTACCTGTGTGTCCCGTCCCCCCCCCCCCCCCACAACAGGTGCTGCTGCCCCAGGGGTACCCCGAGAACGTCAGCCCCAACTACCTCCAGTACCAGTGCTGGGACACCGTGGGGGTGGGGGATGGCACCTCCACCATCACCGGGGCCACCCTCACCTGGGTGCTGCGGGGTGAGTCCCCACGATCCCAAGCCCCCCCTTTTCATCCCAAAATGTCCCTTGGACCCCAGATTGATGTTTAACCACCAAATCTCCCCGTTTTACCCCAGAATTTCTGTTTGACCTGATTCGCAGAAACAGACTCTACAACTCGCAGAGATTTATAAAGCACCAATCTGGCACCAGGGTGCAAGGGGATTTCTCCACAAAGCTTTCACCCCAACAGCACATTTTACCAGAAACTTATCGAGTGTGGATATACATATTCATTGGATTACATAACACAAATATCCATATGTGTAAGTGAGGCTGGGTTAGCTCTAGAGGCTGGCGTCAGCAGTTTATGTTCTCTTTGCACCTGCGCATTGCCTCCTGGGGGGCGTCTCCGGGGGTCTGTTGGAGGAAGGCTCACAGTCCTCCTCACCTCGTACTTTTCCTTGGAGCATGTGCAGGTTCTCTCCGTCAATTTCTTGAACAACAAGAGTGGTTCCCACTGGTTTACCACCTCTATCTTATCTAAAAGCACCAGTCTATTAGTTTCTACCGCCCATACATGGCTATCTATCCACTACAAAGACTAAACTTGCTAGAACCCATCTGCTTTCCAAGGACATGTCTCTTATTTTTGCTCAACATAGTAGTTCTTGCTAAGTTTCCACAGAACAGTCAGGGCAAGCAGGATTATCAAGCAATATTCAGAAATCATTATAAGTTGCTGTAAGTTGCTATAAGTAAATAAGGTGCAAAGCAGGTGATCATTTTCTTGTATCAGTACACTTCTCCCCTGCCCGTGGTTTGAGAATGTGTCAGCTGTATCAGAAAACAAGGTTGTCCCTAGGAGCCTTGCCTTAATCTTAGGTCTAGTAAGGGGCAGGAAGAGGAAGGAGCAGCCTGAAGGCTAAGGCAGTTGAAGGTGATGTGGAAAGGCTTCTGTCAGCGCCTTTGCCATGGTGTCCCTCTGGATGCACTTTAGAACCTCTAGTTCATTCTGCCCTGGTCCTGTTCCTCTCTGGCCACTCAGCCCCAGACGTTGCGGAAGGGACGCACGCTGTCAGCTTGACATCAAGTGAGTAGGAGCTGCGCTGTGAACGTGCAGACTGCTTTGTAAAATCACCCCCGGGTGATGTATTGCGCACCTCGCCTGTGACACTGAGCTCCTGAGAAGTGTTCCTCTTAGCCTGGTCTTCCTCGTGCAGACATTTGGACAGACTTCATGTGCACAGCGCATGAGCCTTTGCTGGGATGACTGTCCCCTGAGAACAGACTCTCAGTGGGCTGCGGCACCGTTCTGACAAGGGGTCTGCAGCACTGAAAACTGTCCCATAAGGTATCTGACAGCCCCTCAGGCACCGTAGAAAATCAAAATAAGGGGGGCTAGTGCATGCTGTCGGATGTGGACAGAACTTTTTCGATTTCTCTGGATGTTAACCAGTGGTAAGATAGCGACAGAAATCTCTGACTTTTCTTCCTCACGGCCAAGGGAAGTGCCTTACCAGCACTGACACTGACGGCTCGTTGTGCACTGCTGGTTCATTACAGCACAGGATCAGCCTCTGAATCTCTTGGCCAAGGAACTTTTTAAAGCCAGTATTAGACCGTACTAGTGCCATACTGCTTGTAACTTACTAACATTTATTTTTGGTTTGGAAGCAACTCGGTCATTATACTAAGGAGTTTAGCAGTGTAAATTCTGTAGTTTATCACAGTTTAAGAAGAACATGAAAGTAGCAAAAAATATTTTCTTACAGAGTTATCTGCTCCTTTACAGGCAGTGGAAGATGTGTCTGTACCAGTTGTCAAGTTTGAGTTTGATGGCTTTGAGGTAAGCGTTTTGCTTTTTTTCTTGCTTTGGAACAGGAGAACTTCTCCAGGGAGCTGTGACCATGCTGTTTTACAAGGTTATTGGTACCTTAGAGTGTATTTAGGAAACTGTAATTAAATGGCCTGACCACAGCCGATCCCAGGAGAAGAGGCTGCAGTAAAATGGGAGCTGATAGGAAAATAAGCCCCCAGGAAGCTTGGCAGGTGGGGGGGCATCAGAGACAACCCTTTCTGCCCTGTGCTTAGAGCGGGGGAGCCTGCTGGAACGGCACTTATCTGCCAGGGACTGTGCAGAGTGGGAGCAGAGGCAGTGCCCTTGCTGACTCCTCCCAGCTCTGACCAGCTGGCTTTCGACAGAGGGATGCGTATGGGGTAGTTCACGGTGTGAATCATGTCAGCAGACTAAATGCTTTGTTGCAAATCAAAAATGAAGTGATCATGAGACAAGCAATCTGGAAAATGGCAAGTAAAAGTACTCACGAGACTCCTGCCTGGGTTTGTCAGCTGCAGGAATCCTTGTATCTTGACTGCCTCTTATACGGTGACTGCAGACCTGCGTGCTGTAGTACCTAAGCAAGTCACTGCTTGGTACCACTCTCATGAAGTCACTTGTTCCGTGACCTTCTTGTGGCCTTTGTCTGGTGCAGACATTCACAGAAAAACTTTCTTGCCTCAGACGGTGCTATGAGCCAGACGCTTCAGGATCAAAAGGGCTTACTGCATAGAGAAAGTGCTCTCTCCTTTGCTGAAGTACAGCTGAGGTGACTGAACTTACGTCTTAATTCTATAATTAATTTTAACTTCCCTTTTAATGGAAATTCTAAGTTTAGAGTAATCTTTTTCAACTTAAAACCCCCTTCCTTTCCCTAGCTTAAAAGGAAAGGGGGTTTTGTAAAGTTCTCTTAAAAAGAAAGGGGGTAAATGACGGGTGTTATAAATAAAATATGGAACTTCTAGCAATTTTCTTGAGTTTTTTGGCAAATAAATCTCTTGGGAGATGTACCTATAGTCACATAGTTCTAAATACAAATGTTAACCACTCTTTTTAGACTTGACTAACTGTCCCCCACTGGTGTGCTGTTCACAAACAGTGCAGCATTCTAACTCACGGTTGGCACTTTTTTTCCTCTTAAGATTGATCTGGGGTTTGCAAGACCGTCTGTGCAAACTGTTTCTGATAATCTTGATCTCGGAGATGACTGGCAGCTGAGAAGCCTGGATAGGAGATGTGTATGAAGCGCAAATGGTGAGCATATTTACACATCTTTAAGAAGAAAGTGTTACTGAAGTTGGTCTAGAATGCACATGACACAACTCCAGTTTCTGTACGAGGTGCATAAGCTGATCTCCTGTGTACTTGAGATCTGAGGAGGTGGCAAGTGGGTGTAAATTTAGATGTTTCAAGGAGCTGTGTGTTTAGATAGAGCTGTATTTCATGTTTCTTGGATCAGGGTGTGTGCACTGTTCCACGTTGCCTCAGAGACTGCTTCAGATGAATAGGTGGAGCACTTGATAGAGGAGAATGTGTGGTAGTTCATTAAAAAAAGGAAGATATTTAAAATACCCAAAGCCTAACTTGCTCGCTGTTTAACAGTGACTGGTTTAATTGTTCCTGGCTGTTGAAGAAACCTGGCTGTCGGAATCCTCTAGAAAGGCCTTATTAAAAATGGTTGGCGGTAGTCTATAAACTATGACAAAGCTGTTGAGGGCACCAGTTACCTGTAGGGATACGGAATGTTATGTGTAATCTGTAATTTTTAACGTACTACAAAGCGAGTAATCCAAACTTGTTTTCATAGATTTGAACGATAAACTGTAAGCTATTGATCCAGCGTAGCATAAAAAGGACCTGTACCTGTTACTAGGAACTTCTGTCCTTCAACTTTTCTCTTAGAGTTACCGATGAAATGCTACATCTAGTGCCAAGTGAGGAGAACTTCTGGCTCACGCTCCGTGTGATTAAGCTGTGGGCAAAACGTGAGTAAGGTGATTGTTTGTAATCTTTAAGCTTTTCAGAGGCACCTCATGCTGAAAAGATAAGACCATTAGAAGTACTTCAGCCATGGAGAGCCATTTAAATGACAGTTTTCAAGCAAAAGCCAGTTTTTTAGTTTAGATTCAAGGTCTGTCCATGGGGTAGAGTGGGTGTGTTTTTTAATGGGGGTAGAGTGGGGAGAAGAGGGGAGTGCCTGCAAGACAAGGTGCTTTATTGCTTATCAGGAACCTGACTACAGATGGTAAAAAAGCCAAGTTAAGTATAAAAGCTTGATCCATAAGGAATAAGAAAGTATTGTTTGTGCATGTGGCTAGAGCAGGTACTAGAAGAATGGCAGAAATTTTGTCTTAAGGGAAGTTGGAGTGAAGCAGTAGCTGTAGCAGTAGGCAAATTTCAGAGTAGCAGTATTTTGGGGAGTGGTGTGGTAACGATTCTTTTTCTCATCACTGTTAAGGACCAACAGTTTTGGCCTCATCGCACTGCAATAACAACTGACTTGGAGGCTGAAGTGTACTGAGTATTCTATAGATTGTGAAGTTGGTGCTGCAAATTTGAAGGGATATCCATGGGTATTGGAAGACTGCAGGCTAACTCCAGTGTGTCCGCTCTAGGTCATGGCATTTACTCCAACCTGCTGGGATTTCATGGTGGGGTTTCCTGGGCAATGCTGGTAGCAAGAACATGTCCGCTCTATCCAAATGCTTTGGCTTCTGCTCTTGTGAACAAGTTCTTCTTGTTTTTTTGGTTTTTTGTTTGGGTTTTTTTTTTTTTCAAAATGGTAAGAGCTATTCTTTATTTTAATTTGCAGAAGGAAGTAACACTTCGAGAGGTAGTTCTTCATATAAGATTTACATTGACAGCATTCAGTCCTACCCTGAATTACATGGCAGAGTTTTAGATGGACAGTTACTGGGTTTTCTTATAGAGGGAATGGCCAAATCCTGCACTGCTGAAACAACCCAAAGACAGCAATCTTAGTTTGCCACTGTAGGACCCTAGGGTGTGTAAACATTGAATTCAGAAGCCTTTAAACTTTTTTCTAACCCAAACTGATGCTAAGCGCAATTGTTTTAACATCCGAGATGAACCCCTCAGACCGGTACCGTGTAATGGGGATCCTCACCCCAGGCTCTCCACAGCAGAACTCTGCACACAAGGGATCTGCATCAACGCCAGCGGTAACGGGAGAGGAGTTCAAACATGGTAAAGTCCTTCCCGTGCTTGTTAACTGGTTAAAAAGTGTAATTCTTGCTATATGAAACCACATTATCTGAGTTGGTACCTAAGCACAATTCACAAGTGAAACGATCCTGCCAGCATAGCGCTTTTTGCCATCAAAATACTTGATCAGCAACAGTTCAGTGTTTCAAACAAGAAGACATCAGAGCAATTAAAAAGTGAAGAGGGAACACGTATCTTGAAAGGCAATGCCCGCAGAGGCAGTTAATTTGGAGGAAGGAGAGACTGGAAGAGATCTCCAGGCCCATCAAAAGGTGACTGAGCTCCATAGTGAGCAGTCAGGGGTTGGCTGGTTGCTTCCTCCTTTCTTTATTTCCCTTGGAAGGCTCTTGCAGAACCCAAATCTTCTAAGCATTAAAGAGTTTTCTTCCAGTTTGCAGCTTAAAGTTACTCAGGGCCAGGCATTACACATTTTTTCTGGTGCCCACACCCTTCAGTCTTAGTAACTGTTCTCCCTAAGTGTTATTTCCCTCTTCTGCATTTACAGCAGTCACCCCACTCTTCTCCCACTTGCTTTTCTGGCCCAAGCAAATCCCGCACTCCTGACGTCAGCACGCGTGTCCATCTCCCATGTCCCAGCGATCCCCGCAGCTCTCCTCGCCAGTTCTTCCAGGGACAGTTCATCTTTCCGGTACGTGAAGGACCAGCAGGGCCACCACGTCAGACGAGCTGTGCTCTCGTCAGTGGCATTAACTCTCCTCTGCAGTTGCTGAAAACACTGTGCCTGACACACGGCAGTGCAGCGCTGTCTCATGCCCCCATCACGCTGCTGGCTCCCAGATGCTCTCTTGTGCTTCCCTTGAGCTCCCTGTAGGTCTTCTTCCCCCTCCTCAGTTTTGGCCAGCCAAAGAACATCCAACTTATGACTCTCAAATTCTTCCCACTCTTCTAAATATCTTCGTGGGGGTCTCAGCCTTCTGCCCTTCAGATCAGTAGCTTATCATAACAGGAGAAGGATAGCACTTTTTTTCCCCAGGTAAGCAAATACTTAAACTCTTTGTTTAAATATAAAAATTAAGAGGAAGGAAAAAATAAGAGCCAAGTGGAAAGTGAAAGTTTAATTTGGTGCTGAAACAGCTTGAATACTTCTGCTGCAGCTGTGGCAGGGGGCTGACACTTAAATGTCTGATCAGGAGAAAAGCAAAAATCCTTCCGCTAAGGTTTCAAATTACAAAATAACTTCATCTAAGGGAAGACAAAATGTCTATATGTAAATATTGCTGTATGTTCATAGTGCCTTCTCAGCACAGTGTTTCTCTTACGGCACGAAGAAACTACTGGTATGAAAAGTTAGGAATTTTAAGTGTTATTTTGAAGCAATTTACACTTAAATCAGCAGTAGTGAGGAAACAGTCAAGAATTTGGCTTGCAGAATGGGAGATGATTCGTGACTTTCCCCACAGCTTTTCCCGTGAATGACGTTTACAGCTCTCTCACTGTGTGGCAGTGCCAGGCTTTGTCAGGGTCGGTCTGGTCAGGACCTCAGCAGGCTCCTTGTCCATCACTGCGATTCTTCAGTCAGCAAAGACAGAAAGAAGGCCGGGCAGCACTGCCGCCATTGGCCGAGCGTAGCCCCGCCCCCATCCGGCTCCTAGCAACCTGGGCAGCAGCACTGCTGCTATTGGCTGAGCGAAGCCCCGCCCCTGCCCGGTTTCCTAGCAACCAGGGCAGCACTGCCGCTATTGGCTGAGTGAAACTCCGCCCCCATTTGGCTCCTAGCAACCTGGGCAGTAGCACTGCTGCTATTGGCCGAGCGAAGCCCCGCCCCTACCCGGTTTCCTAGCAACCAGGGCAGCACTGCCGCTATTGGCTGAGTGAAACTCCGCCCCCATTTGGCTCCTAGCAACCTGGGCAGTAGCACTGCTGCTATTGGCCGAGGGAAGCCCCGCCCCCATTGTGTCCTAATAATGCCCAGGATGCGACCAGCAGTGCCAGGGCAGCGGCGCTCATTTGAGGAGGAGGAGGCGAGTAGTGAGGAGGTGGTGAGTAGTGAGGAGGAGGAGGAGGCGAGTAGTGAGGAGGAGGCAATTACTGAGGAGGAGGAGGAGGAGGTGATCAGTGAGGAGGAGGCGATCAGCGAGGAGGAGGAGACGGCGAGCAGCATCACGACCATGGCAAGCGGCATCAGGACACGGCGACCAGTGCCACCAGCAGCTCCCAGGTGAGGACAGAGCCAGAGCCAGATCCGACAGGCTCCTCGGCAGGGCTGCCCCTTGCCGCGCCCAGAGCGCCAGCCCTTTGACCTGAGCTGCCCGCCGCCGTGGTGAGCAGGGCCAGGGGGGGCTCCAGGGGGCCCGGGGATGGGCTTGGGGGGCTCCGGGTGGGGTGCTCAGGGGGGCTCCAGAGGGCCCAGGATCACTCTTGGAGGACTCCAGAGGGCCCAGGGCTGGTCTGGGTGGGCTCTGGGGGCCGGGAGTGGCTCAAGGGGGTCTCCAGAGGGCCCAGGGCTGGTCCAGGGAGGCTCCGGGGAGAGGGGGGGGGTCCAGGGGCCGGTCCGGTCGCTGTCCCTCCCACGCGGTCCCAGGGGTTGGCAGCAGGGGGGCCACGGGGGCCACGGTGCAGTCGGGGTCACCCCTTGCGTGTGAACTGGGTGGCTGCGCTCGTTTCACGGCCCCTGGCCTTTCAATTCTGTAAGAATAACGATGTGGAATTGAGCACTGCAAACAGCTGGAAGCCCTGAAGGTGTTTCCCGGCGCTCAGCGCGGGCAGAGCGGTGGTTCTGGGTGAGGGGTTTGGCTGGAGGGAGCCATTGGGCGCAGGTCGGCACCTTGAACCCGGCTCCTCTGCACATCCCGGGCCCCTGCGCCGCGGTGACGGCGTGTGCTGGGAGCGGGGCCGCTGGCCTCAGGCCTTCCCCTTGTTGTTGTCTGGCTTCAGAGCTGCAGGTTGTGAGTTTCAGAGCAGCCAAACAGTGAGGGTAGACAAAGGTTCAACAGTCAGGTGAGACAAAGAGTAAAGGAAGTAGTGTGAAGCTTTTGAAACAAAACCCAGGTGAATGTGAGCGGTGTCTCCGTGGGGCAAGGTGAGCGGTGGTCTCACTGAGGTCAGATGGCCAGGGCTGAAGGGGTCCTGCAGATTTTTCAGCAAAGATACGAGGTGATTTGGAGAGACTGTGGCCTCTCCCTCCCGTGGTTATCACCTGAGTAAAACGGTACGTGTGCTTAAGGGTTTGGTGGGCTTGGAAGAGACCAATTAATTATTGTTGGGCTCCAAAGCCCCATCCAAATGTCGCCTGCTGACTTGGGTCAGTTTTGTTCAGTAGTTGTGTCCCGGCATGGCTTCTGACAAGCACGGCAGTAGTAGCTGAGGTTAATAACTGTGGAAGCCAGAGCAGTTCCTCGAGGTGAAGTCCCTGAGGCGCAGCGCGGGGCAGCGGGTGGCCCAGCCGTGGGCAGCGGCTCCCCCTCGGAGCAGGAGGGTCAATGTACACGTGTCAGAGCCCTGGCTCCTCACACAGCACCAGCCTCCTTTTGCGGAGACGGGGGATTGTTTTCCTGGCTTTTCATCTTCTGAATAGATGGCCCTCAGAGAGAGAGGAACCCCCTGGCCGTATTCGCTTGGCGTAAGCTTGGAAGCACCAAACAAAATAAACATTTTTGCTGAATAGTGTCATAAAGGCAGCAGTTACCTTCTGGATGCCTGTACTGGCACGTAGATGGCAAAATCCCATTCTCTGTGATGGACTTGCACCATCTTTTGAGTCCTAGGCCCACATGGGCCTGTTAGGCCATTCCCAGCTGGGACTCACAAAGTCCTTACCAGCAGAACATAATGAACATATCAGAACATAATGTTTTGATGTTTAGGTTTTATAATCTGTTTTCACTGCTTTTGGTTGGGTACAAGTGCTTTGTTCTAAGTTCTCCTCACCTTTATTTCTTCTTCTAGAACTCGAACCGAGCCAGCGAGTGGAACATCAGCCATGCCGTGCGTGCATTACAAGTTCTTCTCCCTGCTGCAGTACGACACGGTCACCTTCAGCGGCCTCAACATCTCCCTGGGCCACCTGAAGCGCCAGATCATGGGCCGCCACAAGCTGAAGGTGACCAACTGCGAGCTGCAGATATCCAACGCCCAGACCGGAGAAGGTGCGTGGGGGCGGCGGGCACGGGGCCTCGGGCACTGCCCGGCTGGCGGCGGCCACGGCCTGCGGGAGCCACACTCTGCTCTCTGTGGCTTGTCCCCACGTGGCGTGAGTCAGCCTGGGGCCCGTCCCGCCGGCGTGCGGGGAACCGGGAGGGCAAGTGGCGCCAGCGATTCAGTGAGGTGGGAAGGGACAGTGCGATTCGGCCACCGTCGGTAGCTGTGGCTTGTGCGGGGACCTCACAGAGCCGTTCCGATCTGTTGTTAGACACGGAGCTGGGCGTAGGAGACTACGTGGTCGATGTGCAACGTCTAGTGCTTGCAAAAGCCCAGTAGCCACTTACCGGCCATCACTGGCAGTAAAACAAGTTTTGTGCTAGAAGGGAGTGGGAATCAACAATGGTGTTGGCTCCAGCTTTGTTGAACATTTCTGTTGGAGCTCTGCTTGGACAAGTGTGAAAAGTAGCCCTGTTGAGCGTGATGTCGCTGCTCAATCTGCAGATGTGGAGTCGTGGCGAGGCAGAGTGACACTGGTAGTTGCCAAGGCCCCGCAGCTACACGGGATGTTGCTGCCTGCGGGGAACAGGCTCCTGCTGGCAGATGCCAGTTTTGTCTGAGAGCTGTTAGACTAAGCTGGCAGCTGTTAAATTCAAAGGGAGCAAACAGAAATTTCCAGGGACTTCAGGACTAATGCTCCAGCTTTAGTCCTTTCCTATTTAAAACCAAAAAAGTTAACTTTTAAGTCTACATTGTTTGACTTCACCAGATTTCATCATTGACACAGATTTCATCACCAAAATGAACTCAATTAATTGACGTGAAGGAAAAATAAATGTATGAAAGCCAACAGGTGTCAGGTCCCTTCACAGAACTACCTCGGCAGCGCACTCCGCTGTTTGTAAACCCTCTTCCACAAATCCTCTGCCTCAGTGACCCAGCTGGTGGGATGCTTCAAGTCCCACATACAAATATGTGCCGTGATAAGTGTCCTGCGCAAGTAAAGCCTTTACTTCACCAGGTTATTGTCACTCTTCAGTTTTCAGTTGATCCATTTCAATGTGTACTGATTGACTTTTAAGGGGAATTCATTTTTCTATCAGTCTGGTATTAGATGGCTGGAGGTCTCCTCCCTGTGCACTTCACAAGTGGATTGAAAACAAGCATCCCTCCCTCTGTCTATATATATCTCATGCAAGGACAGTCTATTCAGAAGGCAGATGTCAATGCTTCTAATGGTCAGTGAATTGTCATAAAATACAAAAAGAGGACCCATTCCTCTCTTTGCATCATACACCTGTTGTGCATGTTCCAGCTGACCTCTGCACGCTTGCAGAATTGGCGAATAAGTGCACTGGCTGCTGTCCTCATATACACAGCCTCCCTCGAGGAGAGGTGCTGCCACCTGCAATCCTCTGCAGACCTACCAGAACCCTCAGCTGGGCACAGGCGTAGCAAACTCCTGCCTTTTTGTGGAGCCACTGTTACTTATCCTGTGCCTCTGAAATCTCAGTCCAGTGGTTTGTGATCTGGACCAGAAAGAACACTCTGTATGACTCCGTTCAGCAGGTGGAAACAGCTGCTTTGGGCTTCCAGAGCTGCAGCTGGCATCATCTCCCCGTTGCTTGTCAGCCTCAGTGCTCTTTGAGCTCCTCCGACATCAAAAAGTCCCATCTCAGGCCTTTCCTGACAGGTGGCTGTGTAATGGTGAGATTCCCCATTTGAGCAGAGCTCTAGGCGTTGGTTTCAGGGTATGACTTCTGTAAAAGCTTTGGGTTTTGTCATTAGTAGTACTTTCACAGCAACTTTGGCTTTCGGGCCATTGTTCTGATTCGGCCTCCATAGGTAACGGCTTTTAATAGTTAAAACTGTAGGCAGATCACAGGGCATGGCTGCTGATGGTGCTTTAAAACATTTAGTCATATCCAGCTTGTGCAAGTACAATATATAAACCATTCTCATGGAGACGTCTTTACATGTGAGACTCACTCATGGGAGATCTTCACATTTGAGGCTCACTCAGTCAAAGCGTCTCAGGTAGCTCCTCCTCTTCAAAAGACGAACACGGTGTAAGCCAAGGCAAAGCATGGAGACCTTCAGGCACGCTCTGGTTTCAAAAGGCTTTTCAGAAGACTTGTCTTCGTAATTAATTTCGTTTGAGTCTCTCTGCTCTGCAAAAAGTGAATTGAAAGAATTCACGTCCCTTTGGCTTATTCAAGCTAGATGATTAGCTTAAGAGAGGAGACACCACTTTAGTTGGAGCCAGTTCTGCCCTACGTGTGAAAGCAAGCTCAAAAAACCCCTCAGGTTCCTGTGATCCAAACTCCAGCACTGCCAGTTCCGTTTGCATTCGCATGTACAGCCCTGAGCAGCTGACAGTGTGGCTGTCGATGGACGAAGCCCCGAGAAGCAGAGAGCTGGCGGCTCTCTTCTGTGTTCTGTCAGTCCCCAGCACTCGCAGCCCAGGGGAATCGTTTTTAGGGAACAGCTCGGAAAGCAGCGGCGCAGAGTTTTCATGCTTTAGCCGAGCGCCTGCTTTGTTGCAGGGTAAGCTGGTCAGACTTTAGAATCTGGTTTACGCAGGTGAGACTTTGCTGTGGTTTGTTCCTCTCCAAAGATCTCTCGGGTTTGTAGCCTAACAGAAGCAAAAGCAACTTGAGCTAGGTCAGGAAAGAACCTCAGGCATGAGCAGACTCTCCTTTAGTGACCTCTGAGACCATTTTGCTGCTGGCATCCAAAGTGTTTGAAAAGAATGGAAAAGGTTTTGCTGCTGGTGTTTGATTCTCAAACCTGAAGACTTCTTGAAAGGTTCTGTTAGTGTGTTGAGACGACGGGAGTGCCATGTCACATACAAAATTTTGCTTTTCTGTCTGTGAAGGGGTTCTCTCAAGTGCTATGTAATTACACATTAATATACATTCTTACGAACTGACTAATGTTTTCTTCTGTATTGGTGTTGTTTTCAGAATACACCGATGATAACAGCCTGATTCCTAAGAACTCCTCGGTGATTGTTAGAAGAGTCCCTGTTAGAGGAGTCAAAACTACCAGCAAAACACGATTTATGTAAGTACCCATAAAGCACTGTAGTCTGTGAGGGGTTGCAGTGTGTTAACTTTTTGTATGGAGATTAGTTTACAGAGGCATTCGGAGTGTATCTTTCTTCTTTTTACTGCTTTTACAGTAAAGAGAGATACGCATGTTCCCCTCTCAGAAGAGTCTGTCAGTGTTTGACTGTGTCTTGCATGTGGGGGAGGCGGGGTGGGATATGGCAGGTATTCTTATGCCTCAGATCTGGCTTTCTGGCATACTGGCTACAGAGGAAAGACCAAGGGTCGCTGTTTGGATGGTTGATTATTTAAGAGCACAAAGCTGTAGCACAGACTTCATCGTTTTGATACTTACACAGCAGAGACAAAATATCTGAGGACTTCCTCTGGCACTGTTGTGTTCTAGAGCTGTAAGTCGGACAGTAATTGCTGACAAACTAGAAATGGGATTTTTTTTTTTTTAGTTGCACTGAATGTGCCAAGAGAGAACAGTTTATGTATACAAATACATTTCCACGTTCACTAGACTATCAGAACATAATGCCTTGATGTTCAGGTTTTATAATCTGTTTTCACTGCTTTTGGTTGGGTACAAGTGCTTTGTTCTAAGCTCTCATCACCTTTATTTCTTCCTCTAGAACTCGAACCGAGCCAGTGAGTGGAACACCAAAAGCGGTATGTAAAAACACAACCTCACACTTTTTTTCTACACATTGCACTTAATTCTAAACAACGTAGCCTCGTATTAATCTCCCAAACATTAACTTAATCTGTTCTGCAGCAAGACATAGTATATGTTGTAGAGACCATGTATTTGATTCACAGCACAGTGAAAACTGAGTAATGCCACCATTTGCACAGTTCTAATGTGAATATTGGTATTTGTGCCTAGTGATGCATTGTGTTTCATATTGAATATGCTGGAATATTTCCTGAATGACTTTGTGTTGTACAGATAATGTAGGATTGGTTTTAGATCAGGTAGGTTCAAGGTTTGCACAATTCAATGGTGCTGTGTTCTACATCTGTCTGTCTAGAGCTAGTATGTTTGTATAGGCTGTCGTGTGCTCTTTGTTTCTTGCAATTAAAATTGTTTGGAGTGTATTTTTTCCATTTTCACATTGTATCACTTAGCTTTTGTTTTTAAATACTTTCTTTGCCTAACAGTTTGGGAAGATGTTATCAAAACCCACTGAGAAACCATTGTTGTTCTACTTGGTACTGTTTCTTACTTTTGACTTGGCAGTTCAAACAAATCCCAAAATCAACGTAGCCCATACATTTTGAGGACAGTTCTGTGCAGCTAAGATTCCTTTTCGTGTCCTGAAATACTTGGGTATTTGTTCCTAAAGCTGTATAACTGAAGTGCTATTGTTTGGCCTCCTCTGAGTACTTAAAGGTCTCTAACGGATTGCTGTGAGTTTAAATGTTGTTGCTACCTGAAGTGGCATTCCTAAGTTCTGCATTTGATCTTTCTGTTTTATCCGATGAAACGGTTTAGTTTCACAGTTTGTCTGCAAATGCAAATATCTAAAACCCAGCGCACCGAGTTCAGCTGCTTCTCATGAACCACGTTGGCCCTCTGAAGCTGTCATAGGTTTGGACTTTGTTTTGAACCAATACAATTACATTAGGTTGGACATGTCTCTTTCCGTGACACTCGGAGGATAGAGTGCAGACTTTCAGACTACAGTAGAGGTTAACTTTTGCTATGTTTCGATTGTACAACTTGAATATGTGTTTAATTTTTTGTGAACAGATTGAGGACTCTTCTGCACCCACTCCTCTGGCCCAGCTCATTAAGGTATGTGTATATTCTTGTCAAAGACTTAAAAAAACCCCACCACCACCAACAAAAAACCCCACTGGCTTCATATTTTTAAGTCTTGTACGGTGATGTATAACTGGATAACTGCTGTAATGTGAACAAAACTTAATTTTTAATAATTTACAGTATTGGTTTTAACTTTAGAATGTGTGTATATTTCCGTAGCACCCTGTAAAGAGTAGTTCCCAGTTTGGGAGGACAGAAGGGGAGTCCCTCAACACAATGTTGCACTATTGCTCATCTTCAAGACATAAAGAAGCAGCACTTCAGGACCTGTTTACTGTTTCTCAGACCTTTTGTTAATTTTGTGTTGGAGACCGACACAATTTTCACAGAAGAATTTAACTGGCTGCAAGTTATGGACATTTCGGGGGGGGTTGCAACAGCCAAAATAGAAGCGTTTGTGTAACACGGACAATTGCGTGGCTACGGTTGAGTTTCTAGTCACTGCAGTTATAGAGCCGCTCTCTGAATGCTGCACAGTTTCATAACTTGTAGTCTATGGAGAGTGGACAACACACCCTAATTTGTTTGAACGCAGACTGTAAATTGTGTAAATGTGCCTAATTGTTTGCAGGAATATCCCAATGTGTTAGTGCAGTGTATTAGCAGAGGTGGCCTTCTGAAGCTGCTGTAATGCCATGGTTTGCTGTGGAACTGCTTGCATTTTTTGCTCAACAATGTGTCACTTTGTCTGGGAAAGCACTAGTGGTTGCACTTTGTGAAAAGGCGTAGTGTGAGCCTGTCAAATTACTGGTCTTAAAGAACAGAGGAGGCAGGGCCTCGTGCAGAGGGGCTAGTTCTTTCTTCTGAAAATAAAGGCTGGAGTTCGAGAAATCTCTTCCCACTCTCCTCTTCCCTCTCTCACTGCAGAATTAAATTGTGTACATTTGGGGAAAAAACCCCAACAGTTACTTTGGAAGGTAGTCACCAGAAGAAATTGTTGGTTCTGTAAACTCATGTGAAGTTTGACTCTAAAATGTGAAAAACTGTCCAAGTGCTGTACACATTAAAGCTTTTGAGAAAATGTAGGTATTTCAGAAAAATGCAGGAATGTAACGTAAAGCAGCTCCAAACTGTTATACTCCAACCTCCTCAGTGCAGACAGGCTTGGCATGGAGGCAATGTGTTGACAAGTTTTCTGCTTTGTTATTACCTTGTAGGAAATTCCGTATTTGAATTATGGTCTGTGCCTAGCAATGGTTTGTGGGGTTTGGATGTGTCTTGTAAACTGTCTGGGTTTAAACAAATTGGTCAAGTATCTGTAAAGTTTTCTGTAAATGGTAACGGAAGGGGTTTCATAGATGTCGGTCTGGATTATGTTACTGTTGTGTCTATAAAACAACCATTTCATAAACTGTTGAAACTAGTGGGTTGCTTTTGCATATAAACTCAAAACCATGAGTGGTTGCTCTGAATGATGGGTGCTTGGAGGTCCGTGTCCTTTACATCCCTCCCTTAGACCCTGCTGGGATCTGGACTAGTGTGTAATGAGAACATTTGAACAAATGCTACTTACAAAAAATCAGCTGGCTTTGGTAATTTGAAGGTCTAGTTCTGCGTAAGGTTTCTATTACAATTTGTGTGTTAGAAGGGCACAGCAAACAGGAAAAAATCTGCAGGTTGTGCTGACCATAGTTAAATCACTTACCGTGAAGAAGTGAGTAGGCAGGGGACATGCAGTCTGGGCTGCCTACAGCACACCATGGTCCAATTTCTGCTGGAAAGAATCTTTTGTCTTGCTGAGGAATTATAAAAAGCTTGATTCCTCTTAATGCTTCTGTGTCTGAAGCTGAATTTCGGTGAGCAAAAGCAACTTCCCTGACTCTTAAGTTGTGTGTCCTTTTAATGCTGCAAAGTGTAAACACGGATACTTGCATACATCTCCATTAAATGTACAGCGGAGATTTTCTCCTTCAAATAATCTGGAGCTCAGGAATCCATTTAAAAATACTGGATAATGTAATTTTTTCTACGCAGAGCTTCAGTCTGCTTGGAAGACATTTGGATTGGTTACACAAGTCTTTATGTAAGGTACAAACAGAGCCTCAGGTTTTGAGTGCCCAAGAATGCTCCTTCCAAGCAGGTTAACGGGCACAGAGACACCATGTGATGGCGTAAGGGCTCCCCAGAACATCTCTGGGACAACTCTGGCTCATAGAAGCAGCTGCTTTCCTGCAACCTCAGCTACTGCTGGGCTGCTTTTTACAGGGTTGGGTGAGTCTTTGGCTGGGGGAGCTTAAACGTGTTTCTAATGTGCGTGTCCAATAATTACCTGTTAAACAGACCGGCAATCTGGCTGAAGCCAACGCTTCCGAGGAAGATAAAATACGAGCTATGATGATCCAGTCTTGCCGTCAGTACGATCCAATCAAGTAAGTGTTGGCAAAGTCCTACCTGTTCTTTGAAGACTATGGAAACATTGTAGAGATGGTTGTTGGAACAAGAGAGACGCATACATACCATTTTCTTTTTTTCCCAAAAACCTTTTAGTTACGTGAAGAAACCCTTGGGTCCACCTCCACCGTCCTATATTTGCTTTCGCTGTGGAAAACCTGGGCACTATATAAAGAACTGCCCAACAAATGGGGTAAGATTGTGGGGGGCTTCTGGTGTCACTTGGTTTTTCACTTGTTTTACCTTGGCAGTTACACAGCAGTTACATGAATACCCCTATTAGGAATTGTTTCTCTTGGGCTGAAGTACAGAGGTTCTATGGCAGTGGTGCAAAGCCCTTCAAAATTCCAGGGAAAGCTGGGATTTTCAATGGGAAATTTTCTTTCTTCGAGGGCATAGTCATTATATATGTGCATAGATCTTTCTCTGTGAACTTTAATGTATATTTTTATATATTTCAATGTTACTGCAAATTTTTCTCATCTTAACTCTTTTTAATGACAGTTTGCAGTTTTTAGTATTTTGTAGAAAAAGATGACGTTTCTCTTGACCCCATCTATTGAATATTTGCGTGTTATAATTACACAAGTCTCTGGTTGAGTATTCATGCCATTTAACGTTACTCACTGAACGTACGTGCATCAGCTCTGAATTCAACCTTCATCTGTAGGTGGTGAATATCAGTGTCCCCAGTGGCCGATCCAGAGCCCTGCATTAAGCTCTCCCTCTGAACTGCGCTTTGGAGGAGGAGGGGGTTTGTGCCTCTCCTCTGAGGGGATGGGGAGCTGAGGGATATTTCACCCTTAAGGACCCTGAAGTTGAGCCAAAGAATGTCGACTGCGTTCAGAACACTGCTCGAGCCTTTGGAGCATCCTGGCTATATTCATTTAGGAAAAAGAGTATTTCGGTCGAGCAACCCTTAGGCTAGGTAAAAGGAGAGGATTAAAGGCCTTTCCTGCTTAAAATAGTGGTTGAAATGTCGTTTTAAGTGTGGGTCTTAAGATGAGCTATGTCTGCATTTCTTTTCTTAACAGGACAGTAATTTTCAGTCTGTTCCCAGACTTAAAAAGTGCACAGGAATTCCCAGGAGTTTCATGGTGGAGGTGGAAGATCCCAATACCAAGGGCGCTATGCTGACGAAGACTGGAAGATATGCAATACCAATTATTAATGCGTGAGTATGGAATTAGCTGGTCTGACCAAAAAGTGAAGGAGAGAAGCCACGTGTCAGTGTCTGAGTGGCAATGCCACCAAGCTGGCCAGCATCTGTAATTACGGGGGAAGAAGCACTGTCATTGTATCTTAACCTTAAAACCTGTGATGATTTCTAATATTAAAATAGGGCAGTGCTGCTGCTCACGCCCCTGAACGTTGGTTAAGCTTGTGGTATGCTAAGAATCCGTATTTCTGCAAAACATTTCAGTCGTGTTTACAGTGGCGTCATTCTTTTTGAAAGCTCCTTTTGCTTCTGCTTTATCTTGCTAAGGCTTCTTGCAGAATTTAACAAACAGCTGTTGGACTGAGATTCCCTCTGCCTCTGACATTTATCAGATCCCATGTGTGAAGCAGAGGGATGTTTACCTGTTGCTGTAAACTAAGAAAATCCTGCTGTGTGCTGACAAGAGTGGCTGTTTTAAAATGCACTCGGTAGCAGCTCTGTTTTTCCGTCATGGATCTCCTTTTGCAGAAGCTCTAACATAGACTTCTTCCATTTATAAAACATAATTACACAGAGACTGACTTTATCCTGAGCCTGCGATTGACATTTACCCTCTGGCAAAGGAGAGGTGGGATTCATTTCACCTGGTTTCTAGCTGTCAGAAAATGATTTCTCTAGTCTGAGCTAATTTCTTAGTTGATCCAATGAATGGAAGAGTTCTGCAGAAGGAAAATTGTTCCCCCCTCCCTTTTCTAGCACTCTGGCTATAGAAAAGTAGTTTAAACTAAATGTCTGTATTTTTGAAGGCTAATGTGGAGTGAGAATGACACCTACTGTCTTCATTGGATAAAATCCAAAGCTTGGGAAAGTTCTCCTTTATCCATCTTTAACTTTTTTTCTTTTTCCTTCCCCATCCCCCCTCCAGGGAAGCTTATGCCAGAGGAAAGAAGGAAAAGCCTCCCTTTTTACCCGAGGAGCCATCTTCTTCCTCCCTTTCCTCAGACGATCCTATTCCGGAGGAGCTGTTATGTTCCATTTGTAAAGAAATCATGGCTGATGCAGTCATTATTCCCTGCTGTAGAAACAGTTACTGTGACGAGTGTAAGTGTTACTGCCATGTTTGCTAATTCAAAACATCACACCTGATCTTCTGACAGCAGAAAGATCATAACATTCCTTTGTTACCAGCTCTGTTTAATACTAAAGTGTACCCTGAATAGGAAAGGACTCTTCTTGTAGAAAGGAAAAAACAAAGGCAGAAGGCTTTTTTCCCTTTTTATGCATCTAGTTAAATCCTCTTTCCATGCAGAAGGATGAGTACGAGAAGAGTGCGTAATGCTGCAGCTGATTACAGTGTTAGTTATCAAATGCATTGAGTTTGTGCACAGTCCTTTCTCTCATACAAAACTATAGAGCCAACGCTGGTGACTTACTGTGGTCTGCAGCAAATGGCTCGTTAGGCATTTAATCCACATTCTTCTCCACGGGAGAGTTGGTTAAAACCGTCAGAACTTGAACCTACTAATGGTTTTTGGAGATGTGTCTTATTCATGAACCTTGAGGTTGGGGACTTCTCACTGTGCTGGACAGTGGAGAACAGACCAGTCAGAACATCAAGACACGGCCTGCTCTACATCTTCAAATGCTACAATAGTGCAATAGCAAAACTGGGCAGCTATTTCCTGCATACTAGAAATTTTTTACACTGCTGAACATTTATAGCTTCATGCTCTCAGTTCGGAACCATATTCGCCCATTAACCATCTACAGGCCTTTATAATTGATTAGAACCCAGACAATGTCCTTAGTTTAGCTAAAACCTATTTTGATGATTCTGATTATACCCAGGTATTAGAACGGCATTACTGGACTCTGAGGAACATACATGCCCAACATGTCATCAGGCAGGTGTTTCTCCCGACACTTTAGTTGCCAACAAGTGCCTACGCCAGGTAATGCAGTGACTTTTAGATAAACTGTTTGTAAGAAAAGTCTAGTCAGTCAGTTAGCTGAAAGGGAAGAAAATATTAATGTACACCTCCTTAAACAAGGCTAAATGGAATAAGGCTAAATTTACTTTGTAAATACATTCCCTGTTGTTACAGAAGCTGACAACTCTTGAGCGACAATCTGGCAAATTCAGGTCACACTTGTGTTCAACAGGATTGCCTCAGTTTCAAATTCAGTGTTAACACCGGAGTGCTTTACATACAGATAGTCTGAGTTACCAGCCATTAACACCAGTGTTTAATGGGATGCGTTCATGTATCACAGAAGGGTTTGGCTTGGAAGGGACCTTAAAGCCCATCCAGTCCAACCCCCCTGCCACAGGCAGGGACACCTTCCACTAGCCCAGGTGGCCCAAAGCCCCGTCCAACCTGGCCTTGAACCCTTCCAGGGAGGGGGCAGCCTCAGCTTCTCTGGGCAACCTGTGCCAGGGCCTCACCACCCTCACAGGGAAGAATTTCTTCCTTAGATCTAATCTGAATATATCCGTATGTTGGTTTATTTTAGGATGGAGAGTATATACGGGAATACACAAGTAATTCTACTCTGTGGAGGCTTTTGTTCATTGAGCTACTGAAGGTTCATGTTACCTCTTTGTAAATATTTTTCTGCCTCTAGGCTGTGAACAACTTCAAAAATGGAACTGGGTATGCACAGGTGATCCGTAAGCAGAGGCGGCAGCAGCAGCAGCCACCAGCACATCCACCAGCTCTGACCCCTCCTGCTGCGCTGGTGGCTGCCAGGGGACGTCCTCAATCTTCCCCCCTGTCAATCCATGGTTTGCGGGAAGAGAAGGTAGGTTTTCTTCCAGCATGTGCAGTGATTTTCGTATTTTAGTAGAGCTTATTTTCCAACTGTTTGCACTGATTCACAAGGGCTATCTGGTTCCTGGACTGAGACAGCCAGCATTGCCGAGTCTTCTGGGCTACCAAGGACGATCGATACCCACAACTGGTAAGTAACTGTAACTTACAAATTTCGCTTAAAAAAATTATCTTGAGGTAAACTGAAAGGGATTTTTTTTCTCTCCCCATGCCAAAAGGTCATCCAGTGAGAGCCGGCAAAATTCGCTCGGCAAGTGGCAGACCAGACTGGGAAGTGTAAGTATGCTACAGAAATTCAATATATTGCTGCTTGTAACCTGTTAAACGAGGCCGTAACACATAACGGACACAACAGCTGATTTATAAGGGAATAAGTATGCACAGATCGTTGTGGAGAATACATGTGGTAACTAATTTTTAAATGGCTTAATTTGAATTGGCCTTCACAAAGGGGATCTGTGCTCTCAGGAAGATTATTTAAAATAAAACTCCAGTACATGATTGAAAAGAGGACTCTGAAGAATGAAGTCTTTCTGAGGCAATCATAATTACGTGTGAAAATGAAACCTAATTAAAGGATCAGATGGAAAGGCACCCTCTTGATTACTGAATAGGGCTGAAGAAATTGATTTCCCAATAGAAATCAGCCTCCAATATTCTTTTTTTAACAACTTAGTTAATACTGATTGAGCAAACTACTGGAAAAGGCAAGGCTGTTACTTTACTATTTAGTCATCTCAAGCAGCCAAGCTGCTTTCTCTCGGTTGGAGAGAGAGGAGTCTCTTTTGGTTTATTGCAGCATCGTTAGTCCTTCCTTTTGGTATCTCTGTGTTATAGATCGATTGTAAGGGTGAACTGTGTGTATAAAATCTTAAAGATAAGTCAAAACAAAAACCAGGGTCCATCCCACAGATTGTCTAAAACCTCAAGTTCAGTATGCAAAAAATAACAATTCAGGGCCAAGAACGGGCCAAAGACGTCACCATGAGGCAGCAACCTAGGAAGCATGTGCGGAAGATGTTAAAAGAAGTTTGAGAGAAGATGAGTAAATGTCTGTGCAGTACTTTGAAGATCAGAACTGTGATGTATTAAGCGTGTCAAGGTGTGGCAGAAGAGCGCTTGGCACGTGTCTCTTTTAGCACGGGCAGCCTCCGGCCACAGTTGCCAAACTGACTATAAGAAGGGGAGACTGAGGGATTTGTTGGGGGTGAGGATGTGGAAGGCAAGTATGAGGACCAAGAAATGAGCGTAGTCTCAAATGAACAAAAAGCAGGGAGAAAAATGCTTAAGTTGAGAACAAGAAGTGCTCGCCACCACGCTCCTCCTCCATTCACTTTCCTCTTTAAAATCAGGGCAGAGTGTAACAAGCAGTGACTGGTGTTTTGGGGTTTCTTTAGAAGCTCAAATCGCGGACGCCCGCACAGTGAATGTACCCAGAGGACTCAGGCCCCAGCACTACCAGCATCAACACGCTCTCTGTGCCTGTGCCTCCATCTCCCTTGTATCCTCCACCACCCTCCGCACTTCCTCTTCCCCCGGGGGTACCACCACAACCGTTTCCTCCTCGGTTTCCACCTGGGCAGCCTCCATCTGCTGGGTGCACTCTCCCTCCTCCAGGATATCTCCCAGCTCCTGCAGACACGTCACCAGCTTGAGGACCAGCAGCAGTTCCAATGGCTCATTCAAATGCCATCCCAACGACACAAGCACCTCCTTTGGAGAATCATAGAATCACTGAGGTTGGAAAAAACCTCTAAGATCATCGAGTCCAACCGTTAACCCAACACTGCCAAGTCCACCACTAAACCATGTCCCTCAGCGCCACATCTACCCGTGGATGGTGACTCAACCACCTCCTTGGGCAGCCTGTTCCAATGCTGACAACCCTTTCAGTGGAGAAATGTTCCCCAATAGCTGATCTAAACCTCCCCTGGTGCAACTGGAGGCCGCTGCTTCTCCTCCTATCGCTTGTTACTGGGGAAAAGAGACCAACACCCACCTTGCTACAACGTCCTTTCGGGTAGTTGTAGAGGGTGTTGAGGTCTCCCCGCAGCCTCCTTCTCTCCAGGCTAAACACCCCCAGTTCCCTCAGCCGCTCCTCACAGGACTTGCTCTCTAGACCCTTCACCACCTTCGTTGCTCTTCTCTGGACGCGCTCCAGCCCCTCAGTGTCTGACTTGTAGTGAGGGGCCCAAAACTGAACACGGTATTCGAGGAGCGGCCTCACCAGAGCCGAGGACAGGGGGACCGTCGCTCCCCTGGTCCTGCTGCGATTTCTGACACAAGCAGGATGCCTTTGGCCTCCCTTGTCTAGGGAGGAGTTTGACAGAGCACAACGAGACTTAAAGAAGAGTGGGGGTTTGGCTCAATGAAGTTGGGCTGTTTTTCATGTTTGTGTTTCGATGGCCTGTCGGACGGCAGTTACACTCGAGTGCATCTGACATCAGCAAAACTGACAGAGTGTTTGCTCCAATAGACTTTCTGGGTGCAGATGGCAAACATGCAAAACTAAAACAAGACAAATGTCATCCTAAAACTTTCCCTAAGACTTGTAGGAATTCTAAACTGGTTTTGCTTAAATAGCATGTCCACCTTTGCATCTGCAAGCAGTATGCATTTTCTCATACTGGCCATGTTTTGTTTCTTGGTGTCTTTTTGTGATAAAGGTCAAGCTGTAATTGTAATAAAGGTCAAACTTATCTTAACAGGGAAAAGAAAAAGTCCAGACTCGATGAGTTTACACATGGTTCAGGAGCGGATGGAATCTAAAGACTCCAAAGGAGCGCAGGCGTTCCTTTTCCAGGTAACTGCTTTACATGTCCTTAATGGAGGAGCAGGCTGGCTAGAGGAATCGGGAGGATCTCCACTGCCCTCTCCAGGTGGATGGGATGATTCCAGGGATTAGCAGGGAGAGGAGTTCTGTATGTGGGGTACTAGCTCAGCTACGGCAGAGATTACAGTTGACTGAGAGTTACAATTTGGCAGCAGTAGCTGAGGAGCAGGTGTCTCTTTCACTGAAGCTTCTCTGCAGTGACACCCTTCACCTCCTGACAGCTGTGAGGAGGCCAGAACCTGAAGAGGTCTAGTGCCTGGGTTTTCTGTGTCTCCCTGTTCTGAGTGTAACCGTTACCTCAAAGCTCTTGGGAGGAGATATGGGAGAGAAATTGTATTCACCTCCTCTTTTGTTTATCTCCTGTGGGTACACGGGGAGACGTTAACCTGGACTGCAAACTGGTGGCTTTCCTAGGAATTTCATTGGAGCAGATGGAGCAGAGGAGCCAGGAGTCATGCGGCCTCACTTCGGAAGGCGTGCGCCTTGCTGTCTGCCAGCGCTGGTGGATTTGGGCCTCTGCCGAAACCCTGCTGTGGAGCAGTTTGCTAACAACTGGCTACGTGAGAAAGGGCACAGCACCGAGGAACTGCTGACAACGGCGACGTGATGGGAGAATACCGAAAAGTATCAAAGAAGAACAAAGAACAGAAGCAGGACTATGTAGAAGGCCTTGCAGAAATCATAAGGGGAGAGATTGGTATTTAACCTTAGCAACCAATGTATCTAACCTTAGCAACCTATAAGGAGCTTGCTTTTTGCAATATGTATGAACTAATTATTGTGGATATAAAAGAAGTGTGAGTACTAATAAAGTTGAGCCTTTGTGCATTAAATGATGGCTGGGCTCCCTCTGCGTTCTTTCAACAAATGGTGACCCCGACGTGATACGTGCCAAAGGACGTATCAGGCACCACGAAGGATAAAGACCAGAGAAGGTTGTTCAGGTCCTTAAGCAGCGAGGACGGCGAAAGGCGACTAAAAAGGCCCGCGCCCAGGGTGTCACAAGAGGTGAGCCCTGCTGATACGTGCTGCCGAGACCTGGAAAGGCTGCAACGGAAAAATTCAGGTATGGACAGGCAAGCAGCATATGATTTATTTGCATCCTGGCTGGCACAACGCCGGGTTGAGGGAATAGATGTAAAAAAGGATCTTCAGGGGCTTTTAGCTTATGGGGTAGAGCAAGGTTGTTTTATTAATCCACATACAGTTCATGAGTTATCGGAATGGAGAAAATTTGGAGATAAGTTATGGGAATTAACATTGAATGATGATAAGACAGCAAAAAAGTTGGGAAAGTTATGGAGGGTGGTTCATAATGAATTGCTCAGGTATCAGGCTGAAAAAAGAGCTGCACAGGGCGCAATTGCGGCAAAAGAGAAAAACACCAGATATGGGGAGGAGGAAACTAAGTGGCCATTACCGCCTACGTTTCGTGAGCTTGTTTTACCACCTTTACGTTCCGAAGAGACGGGACAGGAAAGCTCAGAACGAGTTCTCCCTACCGCTCCCCCCGCTTCTGCCCTGAGTAGCCCTGACGCGTCCAGCCAGACTGTGACGCCGGAAAGCGAGAATTCTACTCCTGGCTCAGAAGATGGGCTGGGGATAGAGATCGCTAAAGAAAGGTGTCGGGCTTGGAATGCATTGGCACGAGAAGGGTTAGAAAAAGGGGATGAGGAGATGACTCAGATGGCGACAGCAATGGCTTTTCCAGTTCAGTTTCAGCCGAACCCAGCTGGTGGACTAAATGCTACTGTTACGGCATTAGATTGGAAGCTTTTATCACAATTGCGCTCTACAGTGAGTTCTTATGGTGTTACTGGTGAACCGACTCGTCAAATGTTAGATTATCTCTGGAGCACTCAACTTCTTTTGCCTGCAGATTGTCGGGGTATAGCAAAGTTAATTTTCTCTCCTAGTCAGTGGTTGTTGTTTAATGCGCATTGGCAAGCGAAAGTGTTAGAATCGATAGCGGTACAGCGGCAAGCAGGAGATCCATTACAAGGGGTTACAATGGATGAATTAATGGGGTTAGGACCTTATGCTAGAGTAGAAGCTCAAGCATTGCTTGGTCCGGATAAGGTGAGAGAGGCAATGAGGTTAGTGAGAGAAGCCATAGAGCAAGTGAAAGAGCCAGGCGGAGTTCCAATGTATATGGGAATTAAGCAAGGGAGAGAAGAGACTTTGGGCAGTTTTGTAGATAAGTTGGTAAATGCAATTGAAAGAGCAAGAGTACCTCTCTACATGCAGGGTGCTCTCTTAAAACAATGTATTTCACAAAATGGCAATCCTGCTACAAAGAGTTTATTGAATACATTAAGGGCACATTGGACTGTAGAGGAGGCACTTGAAAAAGCGTCATCGATACCTACTGGACCTCAGGCTTTTCTTGTAGAGGCAATAAAGAAATTAGGGGAAGGAATGAAAGAACAGGCTCAGGCTACTCAAAGTCAGGTTATGGCAGCCCTTGCGCCTCTCCAGACTTCAGCAGCAACAGCAGTTAAAGTGCAAACACCTAAAAAGGGGCAGCTGCGGTGTTACCGATGCGGAGCTCCAGGGCATGTACGAAAGAGTTGTACAGCCAGAAATGTATGGTGTCAAACTTGCCGATCTAACTCCCATAATGAGGTGGCTTGCTGCAGACGGTCGGGAAACTCCACACGGAGCGCGTTCGCCGGCCGCCGCGCAACGACCAAAATTGCAGCCGCAGCGCAGTCCTTCAACCCGCCACCCGGGGAAGTCTCGGGTTGGACCTGGCAGCAGCAGTAGATGTTATTCTGTTAACAAATAATCCTCAAACAATATCTACGAATGTACGAGGACCTATCATTATTAATGGGAGAACCATGGGAGCTTTATTATTAGGAAGATCATCGGCATCACAATGTGGACTATTTGTTTTACCGGGAGTTATTGATGCAGATTATGAAGGTGAAATCTATATTATGGCATATACACTGAATCCACCAGTAAAGATTGCACAGGGACAACGGATTGCACAGCTGGTGCCTCTGCCACAAGTGACTCAAACAATACGACCAGTAACTGAGGAGAGTCGCGGAAATAAAGGCTTCGGATCCACAGGAAGCCTGACCCTGCTAACACTGAATCTGAGTACGAGACCTAGGAAGACTGTTCACCTGTCATTTCAAGGTAACGCAATAACTGTGGAAGGATTGTTAGACACAGGTGCAGATTCCAGCATACTGTCGCCTTCTTCTTGGCCACAAGGCTGGCCGTTACAAGAGCATACCACTACCATCACTGGCGTGGGTGGTTTAACTTTAGCTAATCGAACGCCGCCCCTACAATTAACAATTGAAGGACAAACAGTCACAGCGGTGCTTGCTGTAGTGCAATTACCTCCAGGGGTAAATTGCTTAATTGGAAGAGATGTGTTAGCACAAATGGGAATAGTTTTGACAAATGATCACCATTTATTCTAATGGCCATTGCTTGGACTTTCCCGATCCCTATAACTTGGACATCTGACAATCCAATATGGGTAAAGCAGTGGCCACTAAAAAGGGAAAGTCTTGAGCAAGCACACTTGCTAGTACAAGAACAATATCAGCAAGGACATTTAAGATTATCTACTAGTCCTTGGAATACTCCGATATTTGTCATAAAGAAGAAATCAGGCAAATATCGACTTTTGCATGACCTTAGAGAAGTAAACAAACAAATGGAACCAATGGGGGCTTTACAACCAGGTATGCCGAATCCAGCTATGTTACCTTATGAATGGCCTATATTGATTGTGGACTTAAAAGATTGTTTCTTTACGATTCCGCTTCATGAAAAGGACATGCGCCGATTTGCTTTCACTTTACCGGCAATAAATAGAGAAGGGCCAGATCAACGGTTTGAATGGACAGTTTTACCGCAAGGAATGAGAAATAGTCCAACTTTATGTCAGATTTTTGTAGATGCAGCCTTACAGCCATTACGTCAAAAATGGACTGATGTTATAATTTATCACTATATGGATGATATATTATTTGCACAGAAAGAACCATTTACAGAAGCACAGATAAAAGAAATTGTAAACACCCTTGCAAAGCAAAGATTAGTAATTGCACCAGAAAAGATACAAAAAACAGCTCCATGGAAGTATTTGGGATTGTCTTTGACGAAACAAATAGTAGCACCACAAAAATTGACAATTAATCCTGAAATTTCAACACTGCATGATGCTCAGAAGCTATTAGGAGATTTACAATGGCTAAAACCTATAGTGGGCATCCCAAACGAGCTTTTACAACAATTACGACCACTGTTAAAAGGAAATGATCCTGCACAGGTAGTGTCTTTATCAGCAGATCAGAAGCAAGTGCTACAACAGATTATGGATCGTATTACTTCTGGACAAGTGCGTCGGAGAGACGCTGAGCTCCCCCTGGACATACTTATGTGGATGGGTTCACAGCATTTGCTCGGAGCTATTACGCAGTCTAAAAAGAAAACGGGGGAGACATGGGTGCTAGAATGGATCACGCCAGCATTACAACAATCAAAATCTTTACTTCAAAAAATTGAGGCATTAGCAAATTTAGTAAAGAAAGGTCGTGTGCGAGTTATTCAAATAAGTGGAAGAGAACCTCAATTCATATACTGTCCAATGCAGAAGGAAACCATGCAGTGGTACCTGGCAAATAGCACAGCATTGCAGGAAGCCATGTTAAATGGGCCAATGATGTTGTCAACTGATCAATTATCTATGGAACCTTTGAGATGGTTGGGACAATTACATTGGATTGAACAGCCAAAAAGACAACAGGCGCCGATCCCGAATGCCATCACAGTTTATACAGATGCAGGAAAGAAATCTCAGACAGCAGCTATAACGTGGCAGGAAGATAATACATGGAGACACGAGATATTAAAAGCCACAGCACAAGACACACTACAAACTTTGGAACTGTTGGCAGTAGTTTGGGCGATGGTTAAGTTTAATGAACCATTGAATATTGTAACTGATTCTATGTATGTAGCGGGAATAGTAGCAAGGATAGAAGATGCAGAAGTCAGGGAAGTACAAAATAAGCGTCTCTATGAGTTGTTCTTACAATTACAGAGGGCCATAAAAATAAGGGAACAACCGTATGCTGTAATTCATGTTAGAAGTCATAAATGGGATATAGGACTTGGGGAAGGTAATGCTCGAGCGGACAAATTGGTATCCACTGTTGTACATGTTCCTATGCCGAAAGACAAATTGGCAAAAGAAGCACATGACATATTCCATCAGAATGCAAAAGGGCTAAAAACACAGTTTGGCATCACAATGGCGGAAGCAACGGCCATAGTAAAAACATGCCCTGTTTGTAGTTTTCACAATAAAGGGGTTGGTATTGGAATAGGAGTCAATCCTAGAGGGACGAAATCTAATGAAGTATGGCAAATGGATGTGACTCACATACAAAGTTTTGGTAGACTTAAATATGTACATGTTACTATAGATACTTATAGCAAATATATATGGGCCTCTGCGCAGAGTGGAGAAAAGGCCACACAGGTAATCAGACACTTAACATGTTGTTTTGCAATAATGGGAGTCCCGAATACTATAAAGACAGACAATGGACCAGCATATGTCGGAAGTCGAGTGCAAAGATTTTTAAACAAGTGGGGAGTGAAGCATGTAACAGGGATACCGCATTCTCCCACAGGACAGGCCATAGTTGAGAGAGCAAATGGTACCTTGAAACGTTATGTAGCAAAATATCAGGAAATACAGGATGTACAGGAAAGATTAGCAAAAACATTATTTGTAATGAATCACTTGTGTATATTTGGAGACACAGAACAACCACCAGCTATGTTACATTATGAGAAGGCAAAAGTAAGTGAGGGAAGGAAAGAGATATGGGTAAATTATAAGGATCCAAAAGATGGATTGTGGAAAGGACCAGCTAAAGTGGTAATATGGGGAAGGGGATATCTTTGTGTTTCTACACCAACAGGCACCACATGGGTTCCAGCGAGATGGGCAAAACCTGCCGCACCTCCCAATGACGCCAGAGGAGAGACAAGCTCATCGACAGCGACTGAAGATTCAGCCGGTTCTAGCGCGGATTGAGAGTCTACTCGGACATTCACTTTACTGGGCAACGCTGCCAGATGTTTGGGGAATTATTGAATGGTTAAATGTTAGTGTGACAAGGGTTAGTCACGCTTGCTTAAGCTGCCAGAGTCAAGACCATAAGGCCTGGGTAAAACTATTCTGTGGGGGGTGTGAGAAAAGGTATTGGATACATCAAACACAGCTATATTTTGGGTCAAGGTGCATTAATTGTCGTAATGCATGGATTCATGATAATCCACTGAGTGCACTTGCAAGGTTAACAGGACAGCCAGCTCAAGAGTGTCTATATCTGTGGGAAAATCAGGAGTCATTATTTTTGTCAGCGGCTGTTTGGTGGCTACAGCATCACGAACAGCGGCTAGTGCAAGAATCAAAATCTGTGTACTTACAGACTGAGTGTTTCATACATAGTACTATCCCTACATGGATGCAGGTTACTCCCCGTAGGTGGGGACAGACACAGAGACGATATCTGACAATAGGGAAAAAGGTAAAACAATGGAACAAATAGGTATAATTTGTCTTTACATCCTTACACTAAGTGGAGCAATAGATGCATTGATGAGGTTTAGTCAGCCAAGGGAAAATGTGTGGGTAACGTTGGCCAACTTGACAGGACAGTCATCACTCTGTTTGGCTTTAGGAAGTATCAACCATCCTTTCCGTACTTGTTTGGTTGGACTTCCAGTGTGGAAACCTGGAGAGTTTTGTAGTTATGTTGTGAATCAGACACTATGCAGTGAGGCTTATACAGAGGATGATGGGAAACATCAGTGTGAGCTTATATTATCACTAAATACAACATTAGAATCCCCACCTGAGGAATTGGAACTTTTTGGAAGTGCAAATGCTAGCATAACAACTGAAAGAATTGGAAAATGGGTCAGCTTTCTGCCAAGACAGGAACACCTTAATACACACAGGAAGATGTGGGCTTCATTAGATTCAGCGTTAGACCCTGGTAGTGTGTATGAGCAACTATATTCAAGCTGTAATGGTAGCAACATAACAACAGCAAGAGAGCTACCAACAGGAATCTTTTTAATATGTGGTGACAGAGCCTGGAATGGTATACCGATACATCCACAGGGAGGTCCCTGTTACCTGGGACGACTAAGTTTATTTCACCCGAATATGTCTGCCTTAATGAAACTTACTAACAGAACCAGGACGCAGCGGTCCATACACGAACTAGATTGTAGTGGGATAGGAGAGCCACGATTCTGGACAGAATTTACACAGGTGTTAGTTGCAACTATTTTGCCAGGAGGAGCGGCTAATAAGGCCATGAACTTAGCAAAACAGATAGGATGTTGGGCAAAAGATGAGCTTAATCGCACTTCTGAAATTTTAGATCGGCTTACAGCAGATGTAGAAAGTGTTAACCATGCAGTATTACAAGATAGAGCAGCTATTGATTTTTTGCTTTTAGCACAAGGCCATGGATGTGAGGAATTTGAAGGAATGTGTTGCATGAACCTGACAGACAATTATTCTTCAGTCCATGCAAAGATTAAGAAATTGCAGGAAGGTCTGCACAGCTTGAAACAAGTAGATGGATTAGGGATTGAAAGCTGGTTAAAAGAATGGGGGCTTTCAGGATGGTTAATATCTCTGATCAAGTCTATAGGGGTCATGATCTTGGTAATTGTGGTTGTGCTTTTGATGTTGCCATGTATTGTCAGTCTTCTGCAAAGGGCCCTGCAGAAGACTGCCTCTGCAATATTTTTAGCACAAGTGCAAAAGGAAAACGGGGGAGATGTGGAGCAGTTTGCTAACAACTGGCTACGTGAGAAAGGGCACAGCACCGAGGAACTGCTGACAACGGCGACGTGATGGGAGAATACCGAAAAGTATCAAAGAAGAACAAAGAACAGAAGCAGGACTATGTAGAAGGCCTTGCAGAAATCATAAGGGGAGAGATTGGTATTTAACCTTAGCAACCAATGTATCTAACCTTAGCAACCTATAAGGAGCTTGCTTTTTGCAATATGTATGAACTAATTATTGTGGATATAAAAGAAGTGTGAGTACTAATAAAGTTGAGCCTTTGTGCATTAAATGATGGCTGGGCTCCCTCTGCGTTCTTTCAACACCCTGCTCCTGCTCCTTGAGCTCTACTGGCTGCGCAGGCGGAGGAGCGCTGACTGTGACAGCGGCAGCCAGCGGGGAAGCTCCAGCGATGCTGAGGAGGAGGGAGAGGACGATGACTGGGAGGGCAAAGCAGACCCCAATGACACCTTGGGTCAAGCCAACCCTCGAGTGGGGACCCCCGCTGCATCTGCCAAGCCCTTCCCAAGAAGTCCTTTCTGACAGGGATGCATCCAGCCTAGGGATGGGGCAGCGCCTACGAACACCTGAGCACCCCCAAGAGCAACATCACCAACCGCCTGCTGCTGGTGCCCCTGAGACCACCCCTCGGGCACGTCTTCCACCAGAGCTGGTCACTGTGGGGGATCCGCCAGCGAGGCACTCCTGCATCCCCGGGGAGCACCTGCCGGACAACGTGCTGTGCTTCCTCCTCTGCCCCGTGACGAGCCGAACAGAAGCCAGGTCCCCGCTTCCTACGCAGCCTCTGCGTCTTCGTATAGCCTCTGCATCTCAAAATCCAATAAAAGGGCTTGTTTTAAGAAATCCTGTGTCCGTGAGAGTAGGGCATTCTCTGCCTGGCTTTCCTGAGCGCTTTGCAGCCTCTCCAGCCCAACAGCAAACCTGGGGCTCTGCGCGCGCATTGGCCCTGAACAAGCATTCTTGCCACATCCAGCAAAACAATCCAAACACTTGTCCCTTGCAGGCACACAGAAGGTGGTGGAAGGGAATTCTCTTGCTGGCTTTCCCGAGTGCCTTGCAGCCTGTCCAGCCCAACAGCAAATCTGGGTCTGTGCGCTTGCTTTGGCCCTGAACTGGTGTTACCGGCAGGGCTTTGGATTTTTCAATCATGGCTTAATATTCCAGTGATTATATTTAAAGAAGTCAATTATATAATTCAACTAAAATAAGTATGTGTTTTATTAAGAAACCCTATTTTTAAAATATATTTCAGTTTTATAAAAACCCTGAATTACACATTTCTTATAGAAATACATCACTGGAAATCAGCTAGACAATAACCAATGTTTCTGGAATGTCAGTACACTCAAATTGATGGTCAGTCTGTAAAGAAAAAAATTCTTGAGGATTGTCCTGTGTTTGTTCTTCTGGGATACTACCCTTCTGGATCATTCTAGAGGCATTCCAAGAGACACCTGCACTGGGCCAAGGCAATGTAAGGAATAATCGGATTGCCTAATTACTCAATATGGTTGGATATCCTGTGTTCACAAAATTCCCTTGTTTCTCACTGCCTCCCAACTTCAGCTTCAGTGACAGAGAAATAAAACCCACCTCTGCTCTGAGGGTTGAATTTCTACTTCATAACTGCTGTAATATACAAATGATTTTGATTTATATTAAGAATTAAGTTTGGGACTGAGTTTATGCACCTCTGATACGTTGGCAGCTATCCAGCAAATACCTCGAGTTGTGTTCACTCTTTTAGATGTCAGAGTAGACACTGAGGAGGAAACACATTTCTCAGATGTTTCTCTTTGACAATGGACAAGTGTTGGAAACACTTAAAGTTAAATCTTGATGCCCAGAACACAGTAGAGTTTTGGGTTTGAGTTCAGTGGAAAGAGAATGTGTCCCTGAAAGCAGTTAGCGGAGCGGCCAGGACAAGCAAATTTGTTTTGCTAACACAGTTCAGCAATGCTAGAAAACACTTTTCAAAAAGATTTAAACTTCCTCTGGACAGGACCAATGAAGCTTCCTTCAGAGCCCATCAGCACCATTTGTTTACAATCAGCCAGAGGGACTGCTGTCTAGTGACAGGAGACACTGTCCAATCCTCGTGGAAATCAGCAGCACCTGCTGTGTGAGTGGGTAAGCAAAACCAACAAGGTGTCGTGAGAGCTCTTTTGCAGCAGCAGGTGTTTTATGTGAGTCAAATCAGAGTAGGAATAGCTTTCCTTGATGAGTCTTCAGTGTCTGTCCTCATCTGTAACTCCATGGGGCTGAGTAAAGTCCTTTACCTCAGCAATACTGCTGCCTGTAAATTCAAGTAATAAGACTCTGGGAATATCTCTGTGTGACCGTTGGAAAGAAATGAATTGTTTAATATTAAGCACTTGTTTCCAAACTGCCCAAAACTATGTCAGGATAAGCAAAGCATATAACTGTCCTTCACCACTGTTGATTAAAGCTTAGATTATTTCAGCTGGTCAAAACAATTTGTCTTGCCATTGATATTCCCGTGGCAGAGAGCAGAGCTCGTGTGCAGAAAGCAATTCCAGCATCATCCAGAAGGTTCCGTGTTCAGCACTTGGTACTCTGTGCTGGGCTCCCTGCAAACCATCAGGAAAGAAAGGGAAATTCAGCACTCTTCCTTCTCTTTTACCAGTCTGCAATATTTTATTAAATTACATTGTGTGTAATTAAATTACACTGTGTGTAATTATTGAGCAAGTATGTTCTTGTGCCTTTGGGAAGTAGATATTTCTGTGCCACCTGCACACACGCTTCAGCAAGCTGCAGGTTTCTACGGAGATACCTGCCTTTTCTGCTAGCCTAGGAGTGGAGTATTTAGCACCGGCTCGAGCAAGTAGTGCAAAGAGGCTGTAGGAATGTCACTTAGGAATGTGCAATACTTAGGGTAAGTATGATTTACAGGGTTCTGGGAATCTTTGACCTGCAGAACTGAAGGAGCAATAAACAAGTGAGTATACTGGGACGTGAAACACTTCTGGCAGTTCTTAAAGTCATCTTGTATCCACTTCTCATTTTCTGTTGCTTAGATTTACCTTGGAGACATATAGTAAGAATAATAACTAATCGTCTGGTTTTTCTTCTCTTCTTAATTCTAATTGACATGCAAACACTCACCACAGATTTTCCAGCTTTTCGCACCATTACAGCTAACAAAAAGTCATGAAATGTACATAAAGGCTAGCCTCTCCCCCAGCTGGTCACCCCAACGAGCCAGAAGTACTCAGCACTGTTGTCTTTGCAGACGAGAGGAGCACCGCTGTCCCCCTGCAGCGGAGGAGACAGTGGGTGGTGTGGAGGTCGAAGCTGATAAGGCTGCCCGAATAGCACAGGGTGCAGCTGGAGGGGGGAGCCCTGTGGAGACAGGACGGCTCTGCTCTGGGGTACCTGGTCAAGTTTCGAGGGCCTTTTGTCTGGTGAATGACCTTTGCTTCATTATCCACGAAATGCATATTAAAGTTAACACCCCTGAACATGCTAACGAGGGCTGACATGATCATGCTAATTGCATCATCCCATGAAACACCTCACCCCTCCCCGTACATGGGATACGTAGGTATGTGGGTCGACCTAGGGGACGGACCCAAGGGAAGTGGGTATAAATCAAGGGGGAGCAAAAGGGGGGGGGGGGGGGGGGCAGGGCTGAGAGTGCAGTGAAGCGAAGAACATGGATGGCTCCTGGAACCCTGGCTGGCGGGATCGACGCAGGAACCCAGACCGGTGATCTCTATCCCTCTGTTCTCTCCATCTCCCGCCTTTCCTTTTTCCCCTTCTCTTCACTACCATTAAGCAAGGCAAGGCACACCGTATTGCTTGCCATGACCCGTTATATACTTAGCCAATTATCGTGTATCCAGTTAGAACACTGTGGGAAGTTAATAAATGGTTGGACTTTGCGATTTCTCTCACCGTTGTCTGCTCCGTTGGGGATTTACGAATCTGAGTCACTTGTCTCCCTCATCTGAGTGGGACATGACAGTCTGACACAGTACATAGATAGTTATGGGTTGCTCCTAAAGTTCGTTGACTCTTAAATCAAATTTCACTGTACACTCATCAGGTGAGGAACGAAGCCACACTGCACCCAACCACAGAGACTCCGCACCAACCAAAGGCACGGGCAGAACCCGGCAAGAAACTCAACCTGTGCAGCGTGTTGGAGCTGGAAGCACCGAGCTAGCCCAGGGCTACAGCAACCACCACTGCCAAACCCCGCTGAAACTGCCAACCCCGCTGCGTTTTTACGTGTGTCCTGATGAGACGCTTCTGCCTTTCTCTCCTACGTCGTGTTCCTTAGTACAGGAATATGCACATGGTTAATCTTGAACAGGCTGTTACATTATTCAGCTATGCAAACCAGAGAGGGACCGAGAGAGAGAGAGATGTGTAGATGAACTAAACTACAAAATAATATCATTGACTACAAAGCAGAAGACCCAGAGACTGGCTGTCGGTTTTGTAAGGACAAAAGCAGATGCAAGAAGTACACGGAAGCGTTGGCAGGTGGAAACCTAGCACGAGACTAGAGATTCGTGACCTGTCACTAGAAGGCAGCGGATGCTCTCAGAGCTGATCTGACATGTGCCAAGACATTTAATGTGGGATCTCCCGGTGCAGATGGGGTGAGCAGCCACCTTTATTGTGCTGGTGACAGGGGCCAGCACTTGGGGCTGACGCATGACCGCTCAGAAGCGTTCTCCGGGCTGGCTGATGGTTTTTGTGCCCGACGCTCTAACGGTGCGCGATGTCGGATCCTGTCTGGCCCCAGGTGGCCGGAGCCTCTCCTGTTCTCAAGCACTGAAGTACCACAGGACAACCCTGATGCTGCATGTCTGGCAGAGCTGGAGCTGCTCCTCTCAAGTGCCAGGGTGCAAAGGGGTCTGCTCCTGCCTTGCCCTCAGTGAGTAGCTGGGGGATTGGGGATTTGGCACTTTGGGGAGGGGGGGGTGTTTCCCAAATCCCCTTGACCCCTCTTTGCCACCCCCTCCACCCCCAGATGCTTGGGTCCTGCAGGGCAACCTCCCCTTACTTAAGATGGAGCTTAAGTGGGCACCCAAGAGATGGCAAAATCTTCTGATCAGTCACTACACGTATACGAATCACCACACACACCGCATTAATTCTCATTTTGGGGACAAAGAGCCATCTTCTAGATTTTCAGCACATCACGGAACTTCAGAGATCCTTGCCTACTGGCACTCTGCTCGTTACTATCAGCATTGCTTTTGTTTGTACCTTCTGTGCTCTTTCCCTGAGGAAAAGAAGGGAACCGCTTGTGGTGGGTTGATCTCAGCCAGATGCCCGGCAGCCAGAAAAGAGCCCGACCCAGGGATGGAACAGCTGCTTTCAGCGGAAGCCTTTGAAGCAAGGACAGAGGTGATCCGGGCCATGGGAAAGGAGGCGGGGAGGAGGGGTTGTGGAGAACACCAGAAGAAGAAGAGAGAAGAGAAGGAGGCACTAAACGTCTTAAGTGCAACCACTGCAAACGTAAATTCAAGAACAAACTTCATCTGTTTAAGAGGTAACATTCCCCAACAAAGTTGCCCAGACAATCACGGACACAGGATTTCTTAAAACAAGCCTATTTATTGGATATTTACGTAGGGTAAATCCCTCCTGCGCCTCCAAGCAGGAGGAGCATCACAGCTGTGAGCAGATGCAGAGGCTGTGTGGGAAGCGGGGACCCGGCTGGTGTTCAGCTCGTCACGGGGCAGAGGAGGAAGCACAGCACGTACTCCGGAAGGTGATCCACAGGGATGCAGCAGCGCCTCGCTGGCAGATCCCCCCGGTGCCCAGCTCTGGTGGAAGACGTGCCCGAGGGGTGGTCTCAGGGGCACCAGCAGCAGGCGGTTGGTGATGTTGTTCTTGGGGGTGCTCAGGTGTTTGTAGGCGCTGCCCCATCCCTAGGCTGGATGCATCCCCGTCAGAAAGGAGTTCTTGGGAAGGGCTGGCAGATGCAGTGGAGGTCCCCACATTATCTTGAGGCTTGCCTTGGCCCAAGGTGTCACTGGGCTCTGCTTTGCCCTCCCAGCCATCCTCCTCTCTCTTCTCCTCGGCATCGCTGGAGCTTCCCCGCTGGCTGCCGCTGTCGCAGTCAGCGCTCCTCCGCCTGCGCAGCCAGTAGAGCTCAAGGAGCAGGAGCAGGGCTTCAGCAGAGGCCCAGAACCACCAGTGCTGGCAGACAGCGGGGAGCACGTCTTCTGGACTGAGGATGCATGACTCCTGGCTCCTCTGCTCCATCTGCTCCATCAGCCAGGCCATCTCCTGCCGCTGCTGCTCCTCACGCTGCCGCAGGAGCTCTTGTGTGGCCGTGTCACTCTGGTCACCCCCTCTCAGAGCGTGTTGCAGGACGCTCAGCAGGGTCAGGACGCGGGTGATACGCACAGCCATGGTCTGGAGGAGGAGGGGGAGAAGGGGCTCAGTGGGGCTGGGTGGGAGGGAGGTGGCGGCTGGGGCAGCAGGGGAGAATATGCCGGGGCCCGGGGACGGGTGGGAGAGGGGGTGAGAGAATTTGGAGACAATAAGGAGAAGGGTGGTGAGCGCTGCAGGGACGGGGACATCTCCCCACAGACCCCGGGCACTGGCCGTGGCTGGCAGCCCCGGCACCCCTGCGCCCAGCCCCGAGGGTGGCACCTGCCCTGTCCCAGGTGCCCCCCGCAGTGGCTGCGACCTCGCCCCGGCTGTAGAACCCCCCCTGAGGGGCCAGAGCTTCTGCCCCGGCCCTCGTCCGGCCCAGCCTTCCCCCCGCCGGCCTCACTCACCGCTGGCCCGAGCTGGACTGCAGCGGGTGCTGCCGGCTGGCACCCTGGTGACATCCCTCGGTGACTTCTCCTCTGTGATGTCACAGGCACCAGAGCCCCATGGGGACACCCGCCCCTCAGGCCACGGCCACTGCCCCCGGCTCTGCAGCCCCTGCAGCGGGAAAAGCACAACCCCCCTGGCAGGACAGAGCTCCCAGGGCCTCTCCACGTGCCCGGCTGAGCCCCGGGGTTGCGCTCCCGGCTCCCCCCATGGCCCAGCACCACCACCAGCAGCAGCTGCAGCAGCAGCCAGGAGCCTTTGGGGAGAAGTTATTTCTCACGCTGTCACACGTGTGCGTGTAGCACACGCACCCACACCTCTGCTGCTCTGACCTGCGTTGGATTGTTATACCCCTGCATTGCACCCAGAGACTCCTGACTGCCCGGCCCGTGGGGAAATCAGATCCCCCTGATCAGGAGAGTGACGGAGGCGGGTCTGTCAGTGGCCGTATTCCCACTGTCTAGCGAGGAAGAAAAGTAATGTGTGTGAAAAAAAAAAATCTTTTCCCCACGGCAGCAGCTTCCCTTCTTTTTAACATTGTTTAGGCAGGGATAAACCAGCACGAAATGAACAAATAATTAAAGAAAAGTTCATGTCTTAGAGCAGGGGAAAGGCTTCTCAATTATTTTTTCATTCACAGAAAAATTCTCCCAATAGAACACTTGAATTTCAAAGAATTCTGCTATTATAAAGGCATTTCTGTCTTCTCTAGCTTAATTTTTAAGTCTTTATGCAGGCGATCTCTGGGTTTGGAAAGGGATCTCTAGGTGAACTGGGGATGCTAGCGCTCACAGTAATTATCCTTCCTCATCCCCAGTGAACTTCATTACGGTGCCGGCACAGCGTTGCCTCCTGTGCGTCCCCCTCTGTGACGGGCACCTGGCAGGCAGGAGACAGTTCTGCCCGTGCAGGCAGGTTGCCGGCTTGGGCAGCCCTCAGAGGTCGGCGTCACTGACTGAGCCGAAGGGCTGGTGTGGACAAGGAAGGACACTTGGAAATTCATTCTGGATGAGTTATTGAAGGGATGTGGTTAATCTGGGTTGAGCCCCTGACTGGACGCTCTCACAGAAAATTGCAATGACCTCAATTTGGTTTGGTTTCATTTACTTTGGAAGTGATTTAAACTCACTGAGTAGTGAATAGGGAAGTATGACTTAAGATAGATCTCAAATATTCAATATCCCCAATTTTAAAAAGTGAAAAAATATATTAAAATAAAAATATGCTTCTTAAAATGGTTCTGAAGTTTGACTCTGATCCACAGCCAATACCGTGAAAGAGTGGTACAAATCAAGAGGAAAACGTCAGCAGGGAACAATTCAACAAAAACTGTTAGCAGTAGGGCTCACACGGGCAGAAACCAATGCAGGAATCGATCCCCCAGGATGTAATTTATCTCAGAAAAGTGAACAAACCCCACCGTCTGGTTTGGCAGGCTAGATGGGGTCCATGTCTCAGTTCAGTCAGGCTGGTTAAGCCTGTCCTTAAGGCGCAGCTCTGGGCTCCACCCAGCTCAGGGCTGGGACAAGAGCACAACACGCAGCAGCACTTCTCTCGAGGCCAAATTCTCATTTTCTTGAGACACAAACAGCAGCGTGTGAGAGGGAAGAGCACAGCGCTGTGCTCCAGCAGGCAGGCTGCCCTACACAGCCCCGGGCAACCAACCTGCGGCGCTCACACCGGCACACACCTGGCTCACAAACAAGGTGCGAGCAGCACGTGTCTACACGTGTCAGTGCCAGCAACGGGACCACAAACATCTCACCTGAAATTGCAGTTAGGGCACGTATTTCACGTCTCTGACAGCTGGAGTAGTCTGCTAAGCAATCTGAGGGGAAAAAATAATCTTATTGCACTGTATCTTCTCCTAATTTTCACTCCACTTCTTGGTTTTAAACCAGCAAATGAACCTGAATTACCCTTTAACGAGTAATATTGCAAGTGCTAAAGACAGCCAGAACAGCCCCACCGTAAATAAATTGTAATATAGCCTTCCAACGGGTTATAAAATGGGCATTTATATATTTTAATTACATTTATTACATAAGATGAGAGAATTAACGTTAACTGAAACTTAAATGACCCAATTAGTCACACCAGTTGTTTCTTTCACTGTGCAGACCCCCAAGATGCAGGAGCTGGCGCAACCACCCCACCTCAGCACTGCCAGCCGAGTCCCCTTTTCAATCCACTGCTCTATGCCATCTTGTTACTATTTGCAGTTTGAAGCCGGTTTTACCACCTCCAAAATTTTTGTTTCAGTTTATGGATGGCACAGAAGCAGCTTTAAAGACCCAGGGCAGTGTGCTGCTGGTGCCTTGGTGCTCACACCACGGTGAAGGTCGCTGCTCTCAGCAGCTGCAGACTGAGGAATTTCTGTTCACCCCTCAGCGGTGAGGGGTAAATAGCTCCTGACTCCAGTGGGCACCTGACACAGGTCAGCCTGCAGGACGCAGACCTACATATTAAAAACACAAGTAATTTGTTTTTCAAATAGGTTAAGTACACCCAAACACACACACAAACAAACAAAAAAATCAAGCAAACAAAAAAAACCATTAATGGGGAAAAACCTCGGGTTTTACCTTTACAAGTAAATCCAGTGCCACCAACTGAAACCGTGTTCCTGGAACGCCCGTCACTGTGTGCCCTCCTGCAGCTTCACACCGCAGCAGGTCTCTTCTCAACCTCAGGGTCTGCAACGGACATGGAAAACCACAGCACTGCCAACTCAGAGCAGAGGCTCCAGGCTCTCACCTCTGAGGCAAAACCCTTCACACCTACACTGACGCATTTTATACAAAGTCTACCAGCCATCCAAAAAGCTCAGTACACCCTAAAAACAACACCTGGCTGCTATTGTTACCGGTGTGGCTGGTCATGGATTATAAAGAACAGAAACCCGGGGTCTGGGAGCATCGCTTCACCGTGGGTACATCCCAGAAATACACGGTCACAGAGACCCTTGCACCACCGTCCTGTGCTCCTCCTGCACCAGAAATAATTCTGCCAGTTCTGTACATTTCCTTCCTCTTTATACCCGGCACCAACCAGGGCATTAACTCTTGCTTCCTCAAGCAGTTACACTCTTACCTTGGTTAAAGGGTTCTAACAGCCATCCCATGTCAGACTCCAACCCCAATCTCTAGACAGCCTGGCAGATGGTGTTCTGGAGGGTAATGCCGGGTGTCTGCTGTGAGTCTGACATCAGCATTCCCTAGAGACAACTCCCCTGCAGCTTTTACAAATCCATAAATACACATAGTCCAGTTATACTGAGAAGGGACGAGAAAACTAATCCTTTATTCAATCTCACTATTGCCCCAAATGCAATTTCCACATGGACTTGGCACCTAGAAACACCTATTTTCTTCTCATTTTTGTTAACTTTACTTTGCACGCTTTCAGTTTTGTCCTTCGTGCAGTTTCTCCCTTTCCCATGAACACGTACAGACTCTCAGTAGATACCTCCCCCCCCGCCCCGGGAAAAGATGGAACTGCAAGGTGCCAAAAACATCCCTCTAAGAAATAAAGGCCTTGTTTATAGTATGTTTATTAGAAAAAGAACTATAAAAAGCAGCACGGCCGCCTCTTCAGCAGCAAGGCGGCTATGACCAAAGTGCCCCAAACACGTTGGTATTCGTACTGAACTTCCACAGCATCAAACCGAAGCATCTACCGAAACCTGGGCTCAGGAGCTTCATCCACAATCCACAGAACATCTGTTAAGGAAAGGCGATATCAAGACTGCTGACAGAGGAGGACACGGGCTGCGGGCACTGGAAGTTTAATTAGTTCTGATTTCCCATAAGACAGAACAGAACTTTGGAAACGATTCCCCACCTCTGGGTGTGAGTTTATTTGGAGTTGTGACTCTCTCAGGGCCTGACCAGACGTTGCTTTGCCTTAGTCTCGTTTAAGGGCTGGACAGGCTGTTTGGATTTGTGCATCATTTTTACCACTTCTCTTCGACACGAGGTTCCCAGTTTCACCGGGATTTTTAAAACGAGTATCACACCCCCCAGTTCCCGGATGGCACTGCTGCAAGAGCTGGAGTGCTGCCCCGCCAGGCCCCGCTCAGTGACCGCACGGAGCAGTTATGGACAGACCGAGCGGTTTATAAACTCTGTGAAGAATCTCCAGCGGAGCGAGTCCCGACAGAGGAAGGGCAGCAGAGGCGGTTCCCGTCAGTGCCGGAGTGTTCCCGGCCGTCTGTCCGGGATCCCCGCCCGGATGAACCCGTGTCCCGGACCAAGCGGCCGCCCCCGGCCCCGCCGGCCCCGCGCGGTCCCTCCAGCAGCGCCGCACCGAGGCCCCGCGGCGGCCCCGCGCAGCGCCGAGCGCTTCAGCGCGGACACCGAGCCGCGGCGAGCGGGGCGCGCAGCCGGCAGCGGCCTCTGCGGGAACGCAGCCGCGGCCCGGGCAGCGCTGCCCGCGGCCCCGACCGAGCGCGGCGGCGGCGGCGCGTCCCCAGCGCGCAGCCGCGGGCGGGCGCTGCCCGGAGCGGCCCCGAGGGCGGGCGCGGGCCCCGCTCAGACCGGCCCCCTCGGCGCGGAGCCCGGCGCCGGCTCCGGGGGAAGCGGCGGGGCCGCGCGAGCCCCGTGAGCTGCCGGCGCCGGCGCCGGCGCCGCGCGTCGCTCCGCGCCCCCCCGCGCCCGCGCACGGACCAGCCGCCCCCCCCCGGCGGGCGCGAGCGCAGCCTGACCGTGGGGCGGGAGGCGCCGGGGGAGCCCCGGAGCGGTCCGGGCTGTCCCTGTCTGCCGCCAGCTCGGGCGGCGCCGGCCGCTGCTCCCCCGCCTCGGGGCCGCGGCGCCGGGGCGCGCCGGGACGGGCTGCCCGGGCGGGGCCGGCTCCCCCCGCGCAGGCGCCCGCCCCCCCCCCCGCGCCCCGCGGCCGGCAGCTGCCCCGCCCCGCCCCGCGCCCCCCCGCGCCGGCCGCCCCTCCCGCGGGCGTGTGTGTCCGCTGTTTCTGCGCGGGGCTCTGCGCCCGCCCGGCCCCGGTGCCCGTGTGCCTCCGCCCCTGCGCGCCTGTGCCGCTGCGCCTGCGGCGGGGGGTGGCGGCTGCGTCTCCCGGGGCCGGTCGCGCGTGGCCGTGGCCGTGTCTCGGCTCCGGGCGGGGCCGGGACTCCGCGGGCGGGGGCGCGTCCGCGCACGGTCCCCGCGCCGCTGCCGCCGGGCGCTCTCCAGGGTGCTGAAGCGGCGCTGCCCGCTCTGCCCGTCCCTGCCCGCTCTGCCCGCCGCTGCCCGCCGCCCTCCCGCCCCGGCGGCCCCGCGGAGCACCGAGCGCCCTCCCCGAGCCCCGCCGCGCTCCCTGAGCCCCTCGGGCCGGCCGCCCCCTGCCCCGCTCACGGGGCCCATCGGCGCGGGGCTGCGCCGGAGCTGCGGGCAGCATCTCCCCGGGATGGGACCGAGCACCAGCCCCGGGCACGGCCGCTCACACCCTGCGCCGAACGTGCCCGCGGCTGCTGCGCGCAGGGGGGGAGAGCTCGGGGGGGGCCCGGCGGGCTGGGGGAAGGGCTCATCCCTGCCGAGGAACCCGCGCTGCAGCTCCCACGGCCCCACTCCGCAGAATAAAGCCGTTACATGCAATTAAATGTCTACAGCTGATTTTAATTAGAACTTAGCTGTAAGTACACACATCCTACAGGTGATATTTATCCAGGATTTCCCCCAACAGACAATTTCGCAGCCCGGTTTGATTTGGAGAGTAAACAAAAGATGCTTCACTCACCTTCAGCCGTTAAAACTTCATTTGTGGGACCTCAAGAGCAAACACTCTAACACAGAACACAGCGCGTTGTGCTCAGTCACGCTGTGAAATTCCTTCTTAGTACTTACACTAACACTACTAACTGAGTGTTTATCTCATGACAGAGTTGCTGCAGTAACATCTGTAAATCGCCTGCTACAGTTCATCTCCACTCCTGAGCCGTCCCTACCCTGCATCTCTGCCGTGCTGCCTGTCTCCATCCCTGCCCCCGCTGAGACGGCAGGTGAGGGTCGTCGCTTGTGGGAGGCATCGGCCTGTCAGCCCTGCACAGCCCCTGAGAAGCAGCAAGGCTTTGATGAGAAACAGGCCTGGGGAGAAAGATCAGAAACTGCCGAGTTGTGCCGAGGTGGCAGATGAAAAACAACGGCCAGCTGCAACACTGAGCCGTGGGAAAGTGCTGAGCTGTGAGAAGTTACCGCCGCGTGAACAGCGCGTGAACGAGAGGGTGATTGGTCTGCACAGCGCGTGTTAGAGGGGTCTGATGGTGATAGGAGAAAAGGTTGATAGCTGTCTAATTGCTGATTTGCTAATGATGAAGTAAGAGCTTTGGCGACAGCATAAGTATGTACTGTTGGAAAAATAAACGGCTTTGCTTGTTATAACTCTTATAGAGTTGTGCAACTCCAATATTCTCCCGCAACAGTGGGTAATGAAAAATTGTTTAATTTGTTACGGTTCTTGTGGGAATTGATCCAAAAACGTCAGAATCCCTATTATGTGTTGCACATTCTTAGTCACAGTACCCTACCAGGATTTTTAGCAGAAGGGAATGCACAGGCTGACAGGCTTGTGTCTATATGTATGTAAGAGAATGCTATGAGAGCTCAGAAATCAAGTACAGTGATAACGGGGTTGAGAGTGCTTGGATTAGGTTAAGGGCCAATAGAGCAGATCTTGCGGTGGGAGTCTGCTATAGACCCCCCAACCAAAGCAGTGAGGGGGATGAAGCTTTCTATAAACAGTTGGGAGAAATCTTGCAGTCACTTGCCGTTGTTCTTGTGGGGGACTTTAACCTCCGGGTATCTGCTGGGATCACAGCACAGCAGAGGGGGAACAATCCAGGATGTTCCTGGAATGTGTGGAGGATAACTTCCTCACACAGCTGGTGAGTGAGCCGACCAGGGGAGGTGCCCTCCTGGGCCTGATTCTTGTGAACAGGGAAGAGCTTGTGGGGGAGGTAAAGGTTGGAGGCCGTCTGGGGTGCAGTGATCATGAGATGATTGAGTTTTCGATCCTTGGAGAAACAAAGAGAGGGGTTTAGTAAAACTGCCACCTTAGACTTCCGCAGGACAGACTTTGACCTGTTCGAAAGACTGATTGACAAAATCCCTTGGGAGGCTGCCCTGAATGAAATGGGAGTCCAGGAAGGCTGGACATACTTCAAGAGAGAAGTCTTAAAGGCACAGGAGCAGGCTGTTCCCGTGTGCCGGAAAACAAGCAGGAGGGGAAGGAGACCAGCCTGGCTAAACAGGGACCTTTGGCTGGATCTCAAGAACAAAAGGAGAATCTATGACCTGTGGAAGAGGGGCCAGGTCTCTCATGAAGACTATAAAGATGTAGTGAAGCTATGCAGGGAGAGCATTAGGAGAGCCAAAGCACAGCTAGAGCTCCACTTGGCTACAGCTGTTAAGGATAATAAAAAATGTTTCTATAAATTCATTAACAACAAAAGGAGGATTAGGGAAAACCTCCCTCCTTTACTGGATGCAGAGGGAAACATGGTAACTAAGGATGAGGAAAAGGCTGAGGTGCTCAACGCCTACTTTGCCTCAGTCTTTAGCAGTGGAACTGGCTGTTCCCTGGACACCCAGCCTCGTGAGCTGGGAGATGGGGAGGGGAAGCAGACTGAGGTCAGCACAGTTGAAGAGGAGGTGGTCAGAGACCTGCTACACCACTTGGATGCACACAAGTCTGTGGGACCGGATGGGTTACACCCAAGGGTGCTGAGGGAGTTGGCAGATGTGCTCGCCAAGCCGCTGTCCATGATTTACCTAAAGTAATGGCTGACTGGGGAGGTCCCATTGCACTGGAGGGTGGCAAATGTGACACCCATCTACAAGAGAGGCAGAAAGGAGGATCCAGGAAACTATAGAGCTGTCGGTCTGACCTCGGTGCCAGGGAAGGTCATGGAGCAAGTCATCTCGAGTGCCATTAAAAGTCATATGATGGACAGCCAGGGGATCAGGCCTAGTCAGCATGGGTTTATGAAAGGCAGGTCCTGCCTGACAAACCTGATCTCCTTCTATGACAAGATGACCCGACTGTTGGACGAGGGAAAGGCTGTGGATGTTGTCTACCTGGACTTTGGAAAAACATTCGACACAGTTCCCCATAGAATTCTCACAGAAATACTGGCTGCCCATGGCCTGGATGAGTGAACGGTCTGCTGGGTCAAGCACTGGCTGGATGGACGGTCCCAGAGATGGTGGTCAATGGAGCTAAACCCAGCTGGAGGCCGGTCACAAGTGGTGTTCCTCAGGGCTCGGTGTTGGGACCATTTCTGTTCAACATCTTTATTGATGATCTCGATAAGGACACAGAGTGTATCATCAGTAAGTTCGCAGATGACACCAAGTTAAGCAGGAGTGTCGATCTGCATGAGGACAGGGAGGCTCTACAGAGAGACTTGGATAGATTGGATCGGTGGCCAACGTCAACGGGATGAGCTTCAACAAGGCCAAGTGCCAGGTCCTGCACTTGGGCCACAACAGCCCCCTGCATGGCTACAGGCTCGGGGAGGTGTGGCTGGAGCTGTCTGGAAGAGCAGGATCTGGGGGTTCTCATTGACAAGCAGCTGAACATGAGCCAGCAGTGTGCCCAGGTGGCCAAGAAAGCCAACGGCATCCTGGCTTGGATTAGAAATAGTGTGACCAGCAGAAGCAGGGAGGTGACAGTCCCCCTGTGCTCTGCACTGGTGAGGCCACACCTGGAGTGTTGTGTCCAGTTTTGGGCACCTCAACACGAGAGAGATCTCGAGGTGCTGGAGCGAGGGCAGAGGAGGGCAACGAAGCTGGGGAAGGGCCTGGAGAATAAATCCTGTGAGGAACGATTGAAGGAGCTGGGACTGTTCAGTGTGAGGAGGAGAAGGCTGAGGGGAGACCTCATCACTCTCTACAGCTCCCTGAAAGGACATTGTAGAGAGGTTGGTGCTGGTCTCTTCTCACAGGTGATTAGTGACAGAACAAGAGGGAATGGCTTTAAACTGCAACAGGGGAGGTTCAGACTGGACGTGAGGAAAAAAATGTTTCCCAGAAAGAGTGGTGTCATGGTCCACTCGGTGGACTCGTGATGATTCGTTTGCTACGATCTCGAAAGTGCAAAATTAAGGTGACCAACACCAAAGGGGATAGCAGTAATCAAACAGTGAAACTTTATTGGGTTGCCTGTGAAGAGGCACGCGATAGTTAGAGATGGGTGAAAGAAAGGAGAAAAGTAAAGTTAAGTTTTAGAGAGAAGAGGGAGAGAGGTTATAGCTACCACCGCTGATCTCACGACGTCCTAACGGTCCCGGGTCCAGCTGATACTGCGTCGTCGATCGTCGTGGTCCTTGGTGGGGAAGCTTCCAATTTTCGTTGTCCAGAAGTCATCTTTTATGCTTAGTAACACACCTTGCTCCACCTCTGCCTCGGGGGTCTCCGCCCTTCTCAGAATTCAATTATCATATCTCCACCCCTCTCGAGCAAGGCCATCGCGCGTGCGCGGGGGGGAGTGTCCGAGGTGTGGTCAGTCTCGGAGGTGGGTAACCTTCAACCAGGAGGTGTGTTTTGGTATTATAATGAAGCAAAGTTCATCTGAGGTTCATGATTTCTTCATCGGTGTTATGGCAACAGTCACGATCCATCTTTTTGACAATGGCTATGCAATTATCACTAACTGCTCTGGCTAGGCCCAGGTACCGAACAGTAGCACAACACTCTTTGTACTGCACGGCTCAGGCACCAAAGAACAGCACTGCACTGCCTGCACCACACGGTTCAGTACTCAGGAGAACAGCACAGCACTGGCTGTGCCACACAGTTCTGCATTCAGGAGCCTTTGCACCACATTCCATTCCAGGGGTCGGCAGCTGCGCTCCAAACAGGCCGTTGTCGGGTACCTCACTGTCCATGTCCCTGATGACAATGTTGAGACAATGCTGATCTTCTGACCGACTCTTACACCACCCCGTGGCTCAACATGGTCGTCAGGACATTGGGATCGCACGGTAGTAGCATAGTAGAAGAGGAAGAAAGAAATCAAAAGAAAGGGAGAGAGACAGAGAGAGAGAGAAGAAAGAAAGGAAATAACAGTGATCGAACAATCTGCAAAATTAAATTTATAAAATAATTATAATCAAAGCTATTAATATAAAAAAAAATTAATGGGATTTTAAAACATCAATTGTTTTGGGGATATCCACATTGGATGAGACATCAAACATATTGTGTGTGTTCAATACAAACATCAAACGTGTTAACCGATTCATCATTCTCCAGGTTATGACATACAATACTGCTGACAAAACCAAACTGATCAAAACCAATATCAAGAGAACCACGATGGGGTGACACAACTTGTTCAGGATGCCTGTAGCAGTAGGCGACCATCCGAAAAGTGTGTCCCACCATCTATGTTCTACATCCTTTTGCACTCTTTCCAAAATTCGGTGTATTTCTTTCACATTGTGATGAACAGTTATTAAGGTTTTCTGTCCGTTTTCCCCAATTTTTTCCAAAATCTCAATCAAATCTTTGTGTTGTAGTAACTGCTTTACCAAAGTGAGATTCATTCCAATGGGTGTAGGCAGCAATTCATGAATCAACGTGTAATTAGATTGCAAAAGTTGGTAAGATGTGACCGGGGCCGAATAAGAAAAGTCACACCCAATAATCTCAATAAAATTACAAACACAGAAATTTGAATAATTTTTAGTCTCTACAATTACCTTGTCCACAGATAAAAAATCACAAACAGTCCTCAAACATACACAGCCTTTGCCAATGTATATGAGTACTGTTTCAGGGTTTTCATTAGGATGAATCTCGAAATGACAAATATTTTGTTCAGTATCTAAACAAACATCTTGAGCCTCAATTGCGTTGCCTTCACAGATAAATCCTTGTTGTTCTCGCACAATGCAAGATTCCAAATTGACAGTTTGCCATTTTTCATCCACCTTTCGGGCCCATGCTCTATGCTCAAAAGGATAGAGTATAGCTCCGTTGTGGTTCAACCCTAATGCAATGGCGGGATAAATTGGGTATAGGGTAGCATTATATATAGTAAGCACAGAGGTTGTAGCTGTGTTTGTGATGGGGTCATAGGTAAAGTCACCAGATTCCACCAGGATTGGAGTTTCTTCTCAAAATCAGTGGCACTGTCCCAAATTATTTTCTGAATTTCAGTGGGGAGTGCCTTCTTCACCTTCTCTTATAATTGAGGCGGCTACCGACTGCATCCATACTTGAGCCTGGATACAGCTGAGAGCTAAAGAGAGGTTATTCTGGATCACCCCAAGTGCATCTGTAATCAATTCATGGTCCTTTACATTTACCTTTTCCCACTTTGGTAATATATTTGACAACAGCCACTGGTTAGTCCCCAGAGCCAATAAAGAAGATCACAAAGGCTGTTGTAAGTTAGCCAAATCACTAATTGAGGTAGCCAATTTGTTCATTATTACCTCTAAATCGATACTATTTAAAACTCCCAATCCTGTTCCCAAAACACTGGTTAGGTCTCTCCGTGTTCTTCTCGTGGAAAGAGTTCGTTTTTGCAGCCAGGTTGTCCATCCCTCGTAAGAAGCCTTTAGGAAGGGTGAGCAAGCTGGCTGAATGTCCAAAACATTGTTTTGCATCAGCAATTCAACTCGTTTGAGAGACCATGCCGGGTTAAGCAACATTTGTTGTTGGCCTGTATTCCTGATTACATATGGTCCTATTCCAAAGGTTTTTGGGCTAAGCACAACAGTTGGTTGGGTAGTAGGTATTACAACATCTATTTTGAGTTCTCCCCAGTATTTAGTGTTATTTTTACCACACATAACTTTATGGGCGTGCTGTACAGCAGTCAAATTTAGCCAACAATCTAGGTTTTAATTTTTACATAACAAAATAGGGTCATGTGGTCCAGCTCCATAACTGTTTGTGGGTTCAATGTGGGATTCAGTGATCAATCTGCATCTTATTGGGATGTTATCCCCTTGTACCACCATACTACAGTGGCTAAGTTTGGGAGACGGTCTTTGGGATAGTGTCCTAGAGTGCTAGTATGCTTGATGGTAGCTTGGGACCATGGCCATTCTGTATTCTTTTGGTTACAGGTTAGTGGTAAGATGCAGAAAAGTACTACCAATCCAATTAAGTGATTCATGTTATTCTTGGTGTCCCTCGGAGTTCTTCTGCAAGAATAAACCAGAACTTGCCTCTCTGAGGCAAAAATTAAAACCAGACAGAAAATTAGAATGATGGAATTATCCAGTGAGTATTTATCCGATGCTCCTTCCCTAGGGCATTGGAGGCTAACCTCCCACTCATTTTGCTCCCAGAAAGGGAGCCATTCAATACATCCCTTAAACACTGCATGGGAATCAGCGTATATGTGGACAGGGGGAGTGGTTTGTGCTTCGTGCTGGAAAACACTCCATACTGCAATTAATTCTCCTCTCTGGGCACTCCCTTCTCCCTCTGTTATTATCTGTTCATCAGTAGCAGTGTGGAGAGCTACTGTCCGGTATTGCCACACTTTTCCTTCTCGCTTTGCAGAAGCATCGGTAAACCAAACATTCACTGACTGATCGTGAAAGAAAGGAGGGGCCACCCGAATAACTGAGATAGGTTTGTCTTGGCTGCTGTCCAGGCTCTCTGTTTCTTGGACAGCTAAGTTTTTTAAAGCTCCTTCAGTCACTGGGAAAAGGTTACAATAGTGTTCAATCTGGGAATACCACTTTCGTACTGAGGCTCTCTGGGCCACCCCGTCAGGAGGGGGTGTCCCGCTAGTGACTGCTTTAATAACTTTAAACGGGCCTCTTAGCACGATTGGTTGTTGACGTGTGATCATCTCCACTTCTTGTGAGGGCTTTTGGATCTTTTCTAGGGGAATTTGCAAACCCAAGTTCTCCAAATGAGAGATTATGTTCTGTTGGGTTGCTATGCCTTCAGCTTTTGGTAGTTTCTTCAGTTTTTGGGCCAAAGCATGGTGAGATAGTGTAGGGGAATGTTTGTATTCCTGAGGCAGATGGATAAAGGTAAATTGTTGACCCTCCCACGTAAAAGCAAAACGATCTCTGTCTTCTGGTCGCAAAGGTATCATGAAAAACATATCTTTAACATCTGTGATTGCCATGATTGGATGAGTTTTCTCCTGAATTGTTATTACCGGTTCAGCCATGTTAGGGACTGAGGCAGTTAGAGGGTCTGTATTAGCATTCAGTCTCCTAAAATCTACTGTAAGCTTCCACTTCTCCTTAGGTTTTTTCACTGGCCACACCGGCGAGTTGAAAGGAGAATGAGTATTTATCACCACTCCTTGCTCCTGAATTTCCTGCATAACTGGTTTGACACCTTCCTTTGTTCCCAGGGGGAGGGGATATTGTTTGACATTAGTTACTTTGCTAAGCGGCAGAGGGGCTGCAGTTTGAGGTAGCCCGATATTCAGCTGCGGTGTCCCAAGAGTCCACAACAATCCTTCTGAACCCTTCCATCCCCTTTCTTTAAGGGCATCTTTTAACAAGTGATTTTCTTCCTCTATCTCTTCCTTTTCTTCTATCTGCTGTTTTAACAAACAAATTACTTTCTCCTTCTCTGCTAACTGCTCTTCTTTCTCTGCTAATTGCTCTTCCAGGTTGGAGATTGTTTTCTGCAAAAGTTGTGCCAAATTTTCAAGGGATTCTATGATTTGTTTTTCATGGCTACGCCGCTTAGAGCGGTCTTCAATTGCTGCGACCAGGCAGGCTCCAAGGACTGCACAGATTATCGCTTTGCCTTTACCTGACCGTAATCTAGCCTCATTATGTATGGAAATCACTCGGCCTGTTACACTCTGTAAATTTGTCCAATTGTCTCGAGCCCACTCTTCCCCGGGCAGGGAGGGTCGAGCTCCATACTTTGCCAAGAGTGCATAGAACGAGTCAAGATTTTTTACTAATGGAGGGTTTTGATAAACATCTTTTTCAGTCATTCTTATTACGAAGGGGCTGAACTCACTTCGGGGAGGAAAACTTAGTTACACCACAGACGCAACAGCTGCTGCGTCGCCCTTCTCTTCCCCGAGTGGCTGAAGGGACCAAAATCTACCACGGGGAGGTTAAACTTAGTTGCAGACTTTCTCAGTTTGTCCCTTTCACTTCCCCAGGTAGTCGACCTCATTTATTGAGGGCAGTTCCCCCTTTTGCACTAAGAGATCCTTGCACTTGATCCTGATAGACAGAGCCCTCAATTCGAGTTTGGGGTGCAATACACCGAGGCGTGTGTGGTGTGCGGGAATCTCGAATCGCCCCCCTTGCTTTCTGGACACCTCTCACCCTTTTGGGTGTAGGGCCAGGTGCGGCTGGAGCGAAAAGTTATTCCCCTGTTACAGACCACACACAACCTGCACCCCCCTGTCTCTCAGGATCCTGTCCGTGACGCCAGTTTAATGTCACGGTCCACTCGGTGGACTCGTGATGATTCGTTTGCTACGATCTCGAAAGTGCAAAATTAAGGTGACCAACACCAAAGGGGATAGCAGTAATCAAACAGTGAAACTTTATTGGGTTGCCTGTGAAGAGGCACGCGATAGTTAGAGATGGGTGAAAGAAAGGAGAAAAGTAAAGTTAAGTTTTAGAGAGAAGAGGGAGAGAGGTTATAGCTACCACCGCTGATCTCACGACGTCCTAACGGTCCCGGGTCCAGCTGATACTGCGCCGTCGATCGTCGTGGTCCTTGGTGGGGAAGCTTCCAATTTTCGTTGTCCAGAAGTCATCTTTTATGCTTAGTAACACACCTTGCTCCACCTCTGCCTCGGGGGTCTCCGCCCTTCTCAGAATTCAATTATCATATCTCCACCCCTCTCGAGCAAGGCCATCGCGCGTGCGCGGGGGGGAGTGTCCGAGGTGTGGTCAGTCTCGGAGGTGGGTAACCTTCAACCAGGAGGTGTGTTTTGGTATTATAATGAAGCAAAGTTCATCTGAGGTTCATGATTTCTTCATCGGTGTTATGGCAACAGTCACGATCCATCTTTTTGACAATGGCTATGCAATTATCACTAACTGCTCTGGCTAGGCCCAGGTACCGAACAGTAGCACAACACTCTTTGTACTGCACGGCTCAGGCACCAAAGAACAGCACTGCACTGCCTGCACCACACGGTTCAGTACTCAGGAGAACAGCACAGCACTGGCTGTGCCACACAGTTCTGCATTCAGGAGCCTTTGCACCACATTCCATTCCAGGGGTCGGCAGCTGCGCTCCAAACAGGCCGTTGTCGGGTACCTCACTGTCCATGTCCCTGATGACAATGTTGAGACAATGCTGATCTTCTGACCGACTCTTACAAGTGGTCAGAGAGTGGAACAGGCTGCCCAGGGGGGGAGTGGAGTCACCATCCCTGGATGTGTTTAAGGGTTGTTTGGACGGGACGTTGGGGGATGTGGTGTAGGGGAGAACTTTGTAGAGTCAGGCTGAGGGTTGGACTCGATGATCTCAAGGGTCTTTTCCAACCTGAGTGATTCTGTCATTCTGTGATTCTTCTCAACAACGCCTCCTCCCCGCCTCCTTTCCCACAGCCCCGACCACCTCTGTCCTTGCTCCAAAGGCTTCCACTGAAATCAGCTGTTCCATCCCTGCGTCGGGCTCTTTTCTGGCTGCCGGGCATCTGGCTGAGATCAATCCACCACACGCGGGTCCCTTCTTTTCCTCAGGGAATGGGCACAGAAGGCAGAAACAACAATTGTATTAGTGACGAGCAGAGTACCAGCAGGCAAGGATCTCTGAAGGTCAGAGATGTGTGAAAATCTAGAAGATGGCTCTTTGTCCCCAAAATGAGAATTAATGCGTTGTGTGGTGATTCGTACACGTATAACGACCGATTAGAAGATTTTGTCATCGCTTGGGTGAGCGCTGAAACTACATCTCAAGTGAGGGGAGGTTGCTGCAGGCGCAGCGCTGCCCTGAAGGACCCAGGCACCCAGGAAGCGGGTGAAAGGGGACCTCCCGCTTAGGGCTACCCTACCTGCAACGTCTGGGACTTGTACAAACGCGTGTGCAAACGCGTGTGTAAAGTTTGGAGATTTTGCAAAGGCCTGTGCAGTGCTCAGGCTTGTACAAAAGCACGTGCCATGTTTGGTGCTGGTGCAAATGCTGGTGCAATACCCGGGACTTGTGCAAGCCCTGGTGCGTGTCCAAGAGCCCCGGGACGTGGAGGGACAGGGCTGCACTGCAGGGCACTGGGATGAACTGGGGGCACTGGGAGTTCATTGGGTTATTAACAGCAGGCGGGTGCAGATAGTTAGAGGTGATCCCTGGGTGTGGACAGCCTGTGAAGTGGATCCTGGGACCCTTGGGGACATCGGGGGGCACCCAGGTCACCCCCTGTCCCCCCCACCCAGAGGGGTCCCAGCACACTGGAGAACACTGGGAGACATTGAGGGGGGACATGTGGAAACTGGGGGACATTCAGGGACACTCTGGGAACCCCCAGACTATCCTCTATGTCCCCATAGAAGGGTGCCAGGACACTGGGTGACACTGGGGGGAACACATGGGGACACTGGGTGACCCCAGGGACATGGAGGGACTCCCCCAGGCCAACCCCTGTCCTCATAGAGGGGTCCCAGGACACTTGGGGATGCTGGAAGACACTGGGGGACACACATGGGGACACTGGGGGATGCTCAGGGACACTTTGGGGATCCCCAGGCCACTGTTTGTGTCCCCATAGAGGGGTCCTAGGACACAGGGGGACACAGGAGGGGAACACTGTGGGGGACCACCAGGCAACCACACCCATCCACATAGAAAGGTCCGAAGAACACATGGGGACCCCTAAGTCGCGTGGGGACACTGCAGGGGGGAACATGGAGACACTGGGGGACCCCCAGGTCACCCCCTGTCCTTATAGAGGCATTCCAGGACACTGGGAGACCTGGGGGGGGACACTGGAGGGCCCCCAGGACACTCCCCAGCCCCATAGAGAGGTCCCGGGGCACTTGGGGACACTGCAGGGGTGACATGGGGAGAGCAGAGGACCACGAGGCCACCCCCTGTTACCAGCAGCAGGGTCCCAGTGGGGTCACTGCACAGACTGGGGGGACTGTGCCACTGCCCGGGGATCCTGTTGGCTTTCCCAAAGGAGGAGGGGGGCAGCTGTGGACTGTCCCCAGGCTCTGATGTGGGGGGGGACAGCACTGGAGGCGGTGGCAGAGGGGGCAGTTTGGGTGCTGGGGTGGTGGCACCCGTGGGTGTCCCAGTGTCCCCCTTGGTGTCACTGGTGGGGGACAGGGACACCACGCTGCACTTCTGGACACTGCCAGTGACAGTGGCACTGGGGACCGTGGGCACCGCTGACACCAGTTTGACCACAGGCTGGACACTGGGGACAGTGGTGGTGCCAGGGGAGGTGGCCCATGGGCACGGGGCTTTGGCTGAAGGTCGTCACTTGTGGGGCACGGGGACAGTGTGGGGCATGGGGACACGGGGGGCACAGGCACCATCAGGGGTGTGGGGACCATGGGGGGACATGGGACAGTGTGGGACAAGGGAATGTGGGAGGACATGGGGACAGTCTGGGGCATGGGACATGGGACTGGTGTGGGGACATGGGGACCATGGTGGGACATGGGGGGGCATGGAGTCCATGGGGACAGTGTGGGGATATGGGGACAGTGGGGGGCACAGGGACATGGGGACAGTGTGGAGATGTGGGGACAGTGTGTGGACTCAGGCACCGTTGTTGCCACCGTGATGGGGACCCCAGGACCCTTGGGGTGACACGGGTGACAAGTCCCCAGCTGGGTCTGGCGCGAGTGCTCGTGCAGGGGCTTTCCTACCCCCAAGGCTCGGCTCACGCTGACTCCAAAAGGCAATTTATTGCCACAGAAAAGGGCCCTTTCCACCGGGACTCCACCGGGATTTCCACCGTGACGTGGGTGGCACCAACCTCAGAGCGGGTGGCAGGAGGCTGAGGGCGTCCCTGCCTGTATGTGGGGGTGGCGATGTCACCGTGGCCATGGTAACCTGCCAAGGGTGTCCCTGCCCATATATGGGGGTGTGATGTCACCGTGGCCATGGTAACCTGCCAAGGGTGTCCCTGCCCATATATGGGGGTGTGATGTCACCGTGGCCATGGTAACCTGCCAGGGGTGTCCCTGCCCATAGATGGGGTCCCAATGTCACAATGGCCGCTGTGACCCACGGGGACAAGCCTATAAAAGGGATCGCTGGGCTCCAGCCGTGGTCAGTGCGACCTGGGAGGTGAGGAGAGGGCAGGGGAGGGATGGGGCTTGTGGAGGGCTGCCGAGGGAGGAGGGGGGGTCCCACACCTCGGGGCGCTGGGGCTGTGCTGAGAGCTGACCCGCGCCCCACTTTTCCCTCAGAGTCAGCCGAGGAGCATCTGGGAGAGACACCCCGGTGCTGCTGGGACAGGGACGCTCCCAACGCTCACTGTGGACATGTCCATGTCTGACAGGAAAGAGGAGGAGGCCCCCGACTCAATGGAGCAGGGTGAGAGCAAAGTTTCCCTCCTGCAGTGCAGCAGAGGGGCTGTCGGGGCGGTCAGCGTGGGGCCGAGCACGGTGGCAGGGGGTGACAGTGCCTGCAATGCCCCTTCCTCGCCACGGCCCCCAGCCCTTCCCCTCAGCCCCTCAGGGACAGAGCAGGCCCCTGGGGGACAATCCCTCAGGGACACTTCCCCCGGCCCTGCAGAGGTGCTCATTCCCGCCGGCATTTGCTCTCTCCCCTCCAGCGTGCGTGCTGTGTGGCCAGGCAGCGGTGGACCTGGTTCTCTGGGGGCAGAAAATCGATCAGGAAGAGCTCTATGCCCATTTCTTTTGCCTGGTGAGTGCCCCGGGGCTCCTCCAGCTTGCCAACAGGCACTCCCGGCCACGCTCTCCTCTCATCAGCTCCTCCTCTCCTCTCTTCTGCAGATTTTTGCCAGCAAGCTGCTTTACTGGCAGGACGAGGAATCAGGGCAGCGGAGATTTATTCCTGAGGACATTCCCTGCGTACTTGAGCGGGTAGTCGACAAGGTCAGGGAGCTTTGTGTCAGGAGAGGTTTGGGGGAGCTTAGCCCAGAGCCCAGGAAAGAAAGCCCACCCCCTCCAAGCAGCTCTGGGACAAAAGTCTTGCTCCCAGCAGCTCCAGCCCAGGAGCCTCGTGCTCCAGGTGGATCTGTGGGCTGTGGCCCAGCAGTGGCCACATGCTTGCACCCTGCCCGGAGGCGTGGGGCTGGCTGGGGAGGCCCTGAGGCTGCCGCTGACGGGGGCTGCTCTGCTCTTTCCAGCAATGCTTCGTCTGTGGTGAGAATGGGGCCGCCATCACCTGCTGCCGCGAGGGCTGCAACCGCAGCTTCCATCTGCCCTGCGCCGCGGAAGGTGAATGCGTCACCCAGTACTTTCTTCCGCACAGGTACCTCCTCTCCCCTCCTCACCCCCAGTGGGGAAGGACCCAGTGCTTCTCACCTCACCTCACCTCACCTCACCTCACCTCACCTCACCTCACCTCACCTCACCTCACCTCACCCATCCCTTCCCTCTTCCCCCAGGTCCTTCTGCAGGGAGCACCGCCCAGAGCAGGAGGTGGAGGCAGTTCCAGAGAAGGACACTGCCTGCATCATCTGCCTGGAGCCTGTGGAGGACAGAAAGTCCTACTACACCATGGTGTGCCCGGCCTGCAAAGACGCCTGGTTCCACAGGGGCTGCATCCAGGTAGGAGCCGTTCCCTCACCCCCGGGACACAGCAGGCGCTCGGCAGCAGCAGGGCCTCACTCCTGCTCCTTTTGTTTCTGCTTCAGGGCCAGGCTCGGTACACTGGTACTATTTCCTTCAGCTGCCCCCTCTGCAGGGACAAGTATGCCTTTCTGCATGACATGCTCACCATGGGCATCCGAATCCCCGTGAGGTTGGTGTCCTGCTGGCTCACAGGACAGGAGGCTGCCAGCCCTGGGCCATGCCAGGGGCTGTCCCTGCAGTCCTGGCCCTCCGCTGTCCCGTCTGCCTGGGCTTCAGCTTCACGGAGGAGCTGTAAACCGGGCAGGGGGGAGGAGCAGGGCTGCCCTGCATCGGCCTTATGCCGGGGCAGCAGGGGCTCAGCCATTTCCCTTTCTCCATCAGATTGCCATCACAGGACAACGAGCCTCCAGAGTGCGAGAGCTGTGCTGGCCAGGGCACCGGTAAGAGGCAAAGCACCTTCATGCCCCTGGGCTGGGGCCAGGGCCCAGGCAAGGCCTGGCAGCGGGTGCCCAGGCTGGGCTTGGCAGAGCCTCTCTGCTCCAGGAGGGCTGGGGGCACTGCTCTGGCCTCTCCACAGTGGCCTCTGTGCCCGTGACCTTCCTGCTTCCCCTTACAGACTCCAGTGACAGCTCAGAGCTCGCTGGCTCTGGCACTGGGTCATCCCACGGCTCGCCAGCACCAGAGAGCAGCAACTCCAGCACCGGCAGCCAGGCAGCATCAGGGCCGGCTGAAGACTCCCCAGTGCGTGAGAGCAGCAGCTGCTCCATCTCACCTGGGCCCATCCACACGCGACACCGCTCCTGGGTGCAACGTCGGGCCCAGACGCCCTACAGCCGGCCCAGGAGGCGCCGGGAGAGGAGCCACGCGCCAGCACCAGGTGCTGAGAGCAACACCCCCGGCCAGGCAGCACTGGGGATGTCCCACGGCTCCCCAGTACCAGCGACCAGCAGCCCCAGCACCGCCAGCCAGCTGCCATTGGGGTCCTCCTGCCCCGCTCCAGCGCTTGAGAGTGGCAGCCGCTCCAGCCGCCGGGGGCCCGTGCGGATGAGGGACCGCTCCCGCATGGAACGTCGGGCCCAAATGCCCTACAGCCGGTGCGGATGCAGACGCGGGAGCAGCCGTGCGCCGTCCCCGCGTGCTGGCCCTGATCCCCCTCCACCGGTGCAATAAAGTGAGCCATTAATCTCTGCCCTGGGAGACTCCACACTCATTTGTCGGTTTCCTCCTCCTCTCCCTTTCTCGAGGGGCAGCGTTAGGGGCTGGCGCCAGAGGCTTTTCTTCCCCCGGGGCCTGGCAGCCCCTTGCCCAGCCCTCCCTCCTTGCGGGCTGGCCTTGGCCGGCTGCCCAGCGCCATGGCCGTGTGCTTCGGGCCTCGCTGGCCCGCAGCCTGCTCAGTCTCCCCAGGGAAGGTTCACACCAGTGGCAAAGCTACTTTTCTTTACAAGTTCCGCTCAGTGTCACCTCCGGAGCTGTGACATGGAGATTGCTGTAGATGGTCTTGCGACAGTAGCCAAAGGTCACTCCCCTTGCCCAGTTCCGGGTCCTGCTGCCCACCCTGATTGCTGCTGTACCAGACCCATCCAAACACACCATCAGCTCAGGCCACACAGAAGGTCCTAGGAAGGAATGTTGTCCCCGACCTTCACCAGCCCTTGGCAGCCTGTTCAGCCCAAGAGCAAACCTGGGGCTCTGCGCTTGCTCAGCCCCTTGTCATGCTTTGAACTCGCCCGGCAGCCAAACCCCACGCAGCCAATCGCTCACCCTCCCCCTGCCCGGGAAGTGGAGGACCCATTGGAGGGACAAAGGGGGACTCATGGGCTGAGATAAAAAATAGTTTAGTAACTGTAATAAAACAATAACAATGATAGAAAGGACAAACGGGTAATGCACCCTGTGATTGCTCACCACCCGCCGCCTGATACCCAGCCCCTTCCCAGCCAGCGATCCCCAAAAACCGAGACCCCGCAATCGCAATCCCAGATGCAGGAGAGAGCCTCCTGCTTCCCAGCTGCCCCTCCTCGACATCCTGAGCATGACGTTACAGGATATGGGATATTCCACTGGATAATTTGGTGCTCTGGCTGTGCCCCCTCACAGCTTCCTGTACACCTGTGCATGGACAGGACGTCAGGAATTGGAGAGACCTCGATCTCTTACATCAATCCCTGTATTATCAGCATTCTTCTCATAGCAAATCCCGTATTGAATCCAAAACACAGTGCTCTTCTAACTAAGAAGAAAAATTAACTCCTCCCAGCTGAAACCAAAAGAGGCTCCACCCCTTACGTTATACCATTTATATACCTTTTACGTTACGGTCAGGTTCCCAATACATTCTAAGGAATCCCCATCCCATTCCCTGGTCTCAAATGTATCTCCACAGATCTCATTCCCTTTGTCTCTGGGCCATCCCTCCAAAATGTGTGGTGAGATCATTTAGACCATAACTTTGGGTTCCATCTGTCATGACAGTCTTTTAAGGCAGGAGGGATGAGGCGGAGTTGGCTCCATCAGCGGAGCGGGTGACCTTGGGCCCAGCGCGACGATGGCGTGAAGTCTCTGCTGCAAGTGGAGCTGGTGCATCTGGCGTGGTCCCTGCTCACAGTCTGCAGGCCGAAGATGTCCATCTCCGGGATGTGGCTGGGCACCAGTTGCTGAAATCAGCCCTGACCCTACCACAGTTCATTTTTTTTATTAATGTGATGACATCAGTGTAAGATCTATCCACCATAGCGATGATGCGATGCAATAGCAGGTTTATCACAGAATCACAGAATCATTCAGGTTTGAAAGACCCTTGGGATCATGGAGTCCAACCATCAGCTTGACTCTACAAAGTTCTCCCCTACACCACATCCCCCAACATCTCATCCAAACGACCCTTAAACACACCCAGGGATGGTGACTCCACCCACTCCCTGGGCAGCCTGTTCCACTCTCTGACCACTCTTTCTGGGAAACATTTTTTCCTCACGTCCAGTCTGAACCTCCCCTGTTGCAGTTTAAAGCCGTTCCCTCTTGTTCTGTCACTAATTCCCTGGGAGAAGAGACCAGCACCAACCTCTCTACAACGTCCTTTCAGGGAGCTGCAGAGAGTGATGAGGTCTCCCCTCAGCCTTCTCCTCCTCACACTGAACAGTCCCAGCTCCTTCAATCTCTCCTCACAGGATTTATTCTCCAGGCCCTTCCCCAGCCTCGTTGCCCTCCTCTGCACTCGCTCCAGCACCTCGAGATCTCTCTCGTATTGAGGTGCCCAAAACTGGACACAACACTCCAGGTGTGGCCTCACCAGTGCAGAGCACAGGGGGACTGTCACCTCCCTGCTTCTGCTGGTCACACTATTTCTAATCCAAGCCAGGATGCTGTTGGCTTTCTTGGCCACCTGGGCACACTGCTGGCTCATGTTCAGCTGCTTGTCAATGAGAACCCCCAGATCCTGCTCTTCCAGACAGCTCCAGCCACACCTCCCCGAGCCTGTAGCCATGCAGGGGGCTGTTGTGGCCCAAGTGCAGGACCTGGCACTTGGCCTTGTTGAAGCTCATCCCGTTGACGTTGGCCACCGATCCAATCTATCCAAGTCTCTCTGTAGAGCCTCCCTGTCCTCATGCAGATCGACACTCCTGCTTAACTTGGTGTCATCTGCGAACTTACTGATGATACACTCTGTGTCCTTATCGAGATCATCAATAAAGATGTTGAACAGAAATGGTCCCAACACCGAGCCCTGAGGAACACCACTTGTGACCGGCCACCAGCTGGGTTTAGCTCCATTGACCACCATCTCTGGGACCGTCCATCCAGCCAGTGCTTGACCCAGCAGACCGTTCACTCATCCAGGCCATGGGCAGCCAGTTTTTCTGTGAGAATTCTATGGGGAACTGTCGAATGTTTTTCCAAAGTCCAGGTAGACAACATCCACAGCCTTTCCCTCGTCCAACAGTCGGGTCATCTTGTCATAGAAGGAGATCAGGTTTGTCAGGCAGGACCTGCCTTTCATAAACCCATGCTGACTAGGCCTGATCCCCTGGCTGTCCATCATATGACTTTTAATGGCACTCGAGATGACTTGCTCCATGACCTTCCCTGGCACCGAGGTCAGACCGACAGCTCTAAAGTTTCCTGGATCCTCCTTTCTGCCTCTCTTGTAGATGGGTGTCACATTTGCCACCCTCCAGTGCAATGGGACCTCCCCAGTCAGCCATTACTTTAGGTAAATCATGGACAGCGGCTTGGCGAGCACATTTGCCAACTCCCTCAGCACCCTTGGGTGTAACCCATCCGGTCCCACAGACTTGTGTGCATCCAAGTGGTGTAGCAGGTCTCTGACCACCTCCTCTTCAACTGTGCTGACCTCAGTCTGCTTCCCCTCCCCATCTCCCAGCTCACGAGGCTGGGTGTCCAGGGAACAGCCAGTTCCACTGCTAAAGACTGAGGCAAAGTAGGCGCTGAGCACCTCAGCCTTTTCCTCATCCTTAGTTACCATGTTTCCCTCTGCATCCAGTAAAGGAGGGAGGTTTTCCCTAATCCTCCTTTTGTTGTTAATGAATTTATAGAAACATTTTTTATTATCCTTAACAGCTGTAGCCAAGTGGAGCTCTAGCTGTGCTTTGGCTCTCCTAATGCTCTCCCTGCATAGCTTCACTACATCTTTATAGTCTTCATGAGAGACCTGGCCCCTCTTCCACAGGTCATAGATTCTCCTTTTGTTCTTGAGATCCAGCCAAAGGTCCCTGTTTAGCCAGGCTGGTCTCCTTCCCCTCCTGCTTGTTTTCCGGCACACGGGAACAGCCTGCTCCTGTGCCTTTAAGACTTCTCTCTTGAAGTATGTCCAGCCTTCCTGGACTCCCATTTCATTCAGGGCAGCCTCCCAAGGGATTTTGTCAATCAGTCTTTCGAACAGGTCAAAGTCTGTCCTGCGGAAGTCTAAGGTGGCAGTTTTACTAAACCCCTCTCTTTGTTTCTCCAAGGATCGAAAACTCAATCATCTCATGATCACTGCACCCCAGACGGCCTCCAACCTTTACCTCCCCCACAAGCTCTTCCCTGTTCACAAGAATCAGGCCCAGGAGGGCACCTCCCCTGGTCGGCTCACTCACCAGCTGTGTGAGGAAGTTATCCTCCACACATTCCAGGAACATCCTGGATTGTTCCCCCTCTGCTGTGCTGTGATCCCAGCAGATACCCGGAGGTTAAAGTCCCCCACAAGAACAACGGCAAGTGACTGCAAGATTTCTCCCAACTGTTTATAGAAAGCTTCATCCCCCTCACTGCTTTGGTTGGGGGGTCTATAGCAGACTCCCACCGCAAGATCTGCTCTATTGGCCCTTAACCTAATCCAAGCACTCTCAACCCCGTTATCACTGTACTTGATTTCTGAGCTCTCATAGCATTCTCTTACATACATATAGACACAAGCCTGTCAGCCTGTGCATTCCCTTCTGCTAAAAATCCTGGTAGGGTACTGTGACTAAGAATGTGCAACACATAATAGGGATTCTGACGTTTTTGGATCAATTCCCACAAGAACCGTAACAAATTAAACAATTTTTCATTACCCACTGTTGCGGGAGAATATTGGAGTTGCACAACTCTATAAGAGTTATAACAAGCAAAGCCGTTTATTTTTCCAACAGTACATACTTATGCTGTCGCCAAAGCTCTTACTTCATCATTAGCAAATCAGCAATTAGACAGCTATCAACCTTTTCTCCTATCACCATCAGACCCCTCTAACACGCGCTGTGCAGACCAATCACCCTCTCGTTCACGCGCTGTTCACGCGGCGGTAACTTCTCACAGCTCAGCACTTTCCCACGGCTCAGTGTTGCAGCTGGCCGTTGTTTTTCATCTGCCACCTCGGCACAACTCGGCAGTTTCTGATCTTTCTCCCCAGGCCTGTTTCTCATCAAAGCCTTGCTGCTTCTCAGGGGCTGTGCAGGGCTGACAGGCCGATGCCTCCCACAAGCGACGACCCTCACCTGCCGTCTCAGCGGGGGCAGGGATGGAGACAGGCAGCACGGCAGAGATGCAGGGTAGGGACGGCTCAGGAGTGGAGATGAACTGTAGCAGGCGATTTACAGATGTTACTGCAGCAACTCTGTCATGAGATAAACACTCAGTTAGTAGTGTTAGTGTAAGTACTAAGAAGGAATTTCACAGCGTGACTGAGCACAACGCGCTGTGTTCTGTGTTAGAGTGTTTGCTCTTGAGGTCCCACAAATGAAGTTTTAACGGCTGAAGGTGAGTGAAGCATCTTTTGTTTACTCTCCAAATCAAACCGGGCTGCGAAATTGTCTGTTGGGGGAAATCCTGGATAAATATCACCTGTAGGATGTGTGTACTTACAGCTAAGTTCTAATTAAAATCAGCTGTAGACATTTAATTGCATGTAACGGCTTTATTCTGCGGAGTGGGGCCGTGGGAGCTGCAGCGCGGGTTCCTCGGCAGGGATGAGCCCTTCCCCCAGCCCGCCGGGCCCCCCCCGAGCTCTCCCCCCCTGCGCGCAGCAGCCGCGGGCACGTTCGGCGCAGGGTGTGAGCGGCCGTGCCCGGGGCTGGTGCTCGGTCCCATCCCGGGGAGATGCTGCCCGCAGCTCCGGCGCAGCCCCGCGCCGATGGGCCCCGTGAGCGGGGCAGGGGGCGGCCGGCCCGAGGGGCTCAGGGAGCGCGGCGGGGCTCGGGGAGGGCGCTCGGTGCTCCGCGGGGCCGCCGGGGCGGGAGGGCGGCCGGCAGCGGCGGGCAGAGCGGGCAGGGACGGGCAGAGCGGGCAGCGCCGCTTCAGCACCCTGGAGAGCGCCCGGCGGCAGCGGCGCGGGGACCGTGCGCGGACGCGCCCCCGCCCGCGGAGTCCCGGCCCCGCCCGGAGCCGAGACACGGCCACGGCCACGCGCGACCGGCCCCGGGAGACGCAGCCGCCACCCCCCGCCGCAGGCGCAGCGGCACAGGCGCGCAGGGGCGGAGGCACACGGGCACCGGGGCCGGGCGGGCGCAGAGCCCCGCGCAGAAACAGCGGACACACACGCCCGCGGGAGGGGCGGCCGGCGCGGGGGGGCGCGGGGCGGGGCGGGGCAGCTGCCGGCCGCGGGGCGCGGGGGGGGGGGCGGGCGCCTGCGCGGGGGGAGCCGGCCCCGCCCGGGCAGCCCGTCCCGGCGCGCCCCGGCGCCGCGGCCCCGAGGCGGGGGAGCAGCGGCCGGCGCCGCCCGAGCTGGCGGCAGACAGGGACAGCCCGGACCGCTCCGGGGCTCCCCCGGCGCCTCCCGCCCCACGGTCAGGCTGCGCTCGCGCCCGCCGGGGGGGGGCGGCTGGTCCGTGCGCGGGCGCGGGGGGGCGCGGAGCGACGCGCGGCGCCGGCGCCGGCGCCGGCAGCTCACGGGGCTCGCGCGGCCCCGCCGCTTCCCCCGGAGCCGGCGCCGGGCTCCGCGCCGAGGGGGCCGGTCTGAGCGGGGCCCGCGCCCGCCCTCGGGGCCGCTCCGGGCAGCGCCCGCCCGCGGCTGCGCGCTGGGGACGCGCCGCCGCCGCCGCGCTCGGTCGGGGCCGCGGGCAGCGCTGCCCGGGCCGCGGCTGCGTTCCCGCAGAGGCCGCTGCCGGCTGCGCGCCCCGCTCGCCGCGGCTCGGTGTCCGCGCTGAAGCGCTCGGCGCTGCGCGGGGCCGCCGCGGGGCCTCGGTGCGGCGCTGCTGGAGGGACCGCGCGGGGCCGGCGGGGCCGGGGGCGGCCGCTTGGTCCGGGACACGGGTTCATCCGGGCGGGGATCCCGGACAGACGGCCGGGAACACTCCGGCACTGACGGGAACCGCCTCTGCTGCCCTTCCTCTGTCGGGACTCGCTCCGCTGGAGATTCTTCACAGAGTTTATAAACCGCTCGGTCTGTCCATAACTGCTCCGTGCGGTCACTGAGCGGGGCCTGGCGGGGCAGCACTCCAGCTCTTGCAGCAGTGCCATCCGGGAACTGGGGGGTGTGATACTCGTTTTAAAAATCCCGGTGAAACTGGGAACCTCGTGTCGAAGAGAAGTGGTAAAAATGATGCACAAATCCAAACAGCCTGTCCAGCCCTTAAACGAGACTAAGGCAAAGCAACGTCTGGTCAGGCCCTGAGAGAGTCACAACTCCAAATAAACTCACACCCAGAGGTGGGGAATCGTTTCCAAAGTTCTGTTCTGTCTTATGGGAAATCAGAACTAATTAAACTTCCAGTGCCCGCAGCCCGTGTCCTCCTCTGTCAGCAGTCTTGATATCGCCTTTCCTTAACAGATGTTCTGTGGATTGTGGATGAAGCTCCTGAGCCCAGGTTTCGGTAGATGCTTCGGTTTGATGCTGTGGAAGTTCAGTACGAATACCAACGTGTTTGGGGCACTTTGGTCATAGCCGCCTTGCTGCTGAAGAGGCGGCCGTGCTGCTTTTTATAGTTCTTTTTCTAATAAACATACTATAAACAAGGCCTTTATTTCTTAGAGGGATGTTTTTGGCACCTTGCAGTTCCATCTTTTCCCGGGGCGGGGGGGGAGGTATCTACTGAGAGTCTGTACGTGTTCATGGGAAAGGGAGAAACTGCACGAAGGACAAAACTGAAAGCGTGCAAAGTAAAGTTAACAAAAATGAGAAGAAAATAGGTGTTTCTAGGTGCCAAGTCCATGTGGAAATTGCATTTGGGGCAATAGTGAGATTGAATAAAGGATTAGTTTTCTCGTCCCTTCTCAGTATAACTGGACTATGTGTATTTATGGATTTGTAAAAGCTGCAGGGGAGTTGTCTCTAGGGAATGCTGATGTCAGACTCACAGCAGACACCCGGCATTACCCTCCAGAACACCATCTGCCAGGCTGTCTAGAGATTGGGGTTGGAGTCTGACATGGGATGGCTGTTAGAACCCTTTAACCAAGGTAAGAGTGTAACTGCTTGAGGAAGCAAGAGTTAATGCCCTGGTTGGTGCCGGGTATAAAGAGGAAGGAAATGTACAGAACTGGCAGAATTATTTCTGGTGCAGGAGGAGCACAGGACGGTGGTGCAAGGGTCTCTGTGACCGTGTATTTCTGGGATGTACCCACGGTGAAGCGATGCTCCCAGACCCCGGGTTTCTGTTCTTTATAATCCATGACCAGCCACACCGGTAACAATAGCAGCCAGGTGTTGTTTTTAGGGTGTACTGAGCTTTTTGGATGGCTGGTAGACTTTGTATAAAATGCGTCAGTGTAGGTGTGAAGGGTTTTGCCTCAGAGGTGAGAGCCTGGAGCCTCTGCTCTGAGTTGGCAGTGCTGTGGTTTTCCATGTCGGTTGCAGACCCTGAGGTTGAGAAGAGACCTGCTGCGGTGTGAAGCTGCAGAAGGGCACACAGTGACGGGCGTTCCAGGAACACGGTTTCAGTTGGTGGCACTGGATTTACTTGTAAAGGTAAAACCCGAGGTTTTTCCCCATTAATGGTTTTTTTTGTTTGCTTGATTTTTTTGTTTGTTTGTGTGTGTGTTTGGGTGTACTTAACCTATTTGAAAAACAAATTACTTGTGTTTTTAATATGTAGGTCTGCGTCCTGCAGGCTGACCTGTGTCAGGTGCCCACTGGAGTCAGGAGCTATTTACCCCTCACCGCTGAGGGGTGAACAGAAATTCCTCAGTCTGCAGCTGCTGAGAGCAGCGACCTTCACCGTGGTGTGAGCACCAAGGCACCAGCAGCACACTGCCCTGGGTCTTTAAAGCTGCTTCTGTGCCATCCATAAACTGAAACAAAAATTTTGGAGGTGGTAAAACCGGCTTCAAACTGCAAATAGTAACAAGATGGCATAGAGCAGTGGATTGAAAAGGGGACTCGGCTGGCAGTGCTGAGGTGGGGTGGTTGCGCCAGCTCCTGCATCTTGGGGGTCTGCACAGTGAAAGAAACAACTGGTGTGACTAATTGGGTCATTTAAGTTTCAGTTAACGTTAATTCTCTCATCTTATGTAATAAATGTAATTAAAATATATAAATGCCCATTTTATAACCCGTTGGAAGGCTATATTACAATTTATTTACGGTGGGGCTGTTCTGGCTGTCTTTAGCACTTGCAATATTACTCGTTAAAGGGTAATTCAGGTTCATTTGCTGGTTTAAAACCAAGAAGTGGAGTGAAAATTAGGAGAAGATACAGTGCAATAAGATTATTTTTTCCCCTCAGATTGCTTAGCAGACTACTCCAGCTGTCAGAGACGTGAAATACGTGCCCTAACTGCAATTTCAGGTGAGATGTTTGTGGTCCCGTTGCTGGCACTGACACGTGTAGACACGTGCTGCTCGCACCTTGTTTGTGAGCCAGGTGTGTGCCGGTGTGAGCGCCGCAGGTTGGTTGCTCTGGGCTGTGTAGGGCAGCCTGCCTGCTGGAGCACAGCGCTGTGCTCTTCCCTCTCACACGCTGCTGTTTGTGTCTCAAGAAAATGAGAATTTGGCCTCGAGAGAAGTGCTGCTGCGTGTTGTGCTCTTGTCCCAGCCCTGAGCTGGGTGGAGCCCAGAGCTGCGCCTTAAGGACAGGCTTAACCAGCCTGACTGAACTGAGACATGGACCCCATCTAGCCTGCCAAACCAGACGGTGGGGTTTGTTCACTTTTCTGAGATAAATTACATCCTGGGGGATCGATTCCTGCATTGGTTTCTGCCCGTGTGAGCCCTACTGCTAACAGTTTTTGTTGAATTGTTCCCTGCTGACGTTTTCCTCTTGATTTGTACCACTCTTTCACGGTATTGGCTGTGGATCAGAGTCAAACTTCAGAACCATTTTAAGAAGCATATTTTTATTTTAATATATTTTTTCACTTTTTAAAATTGGGGATATTGAATATTTGAGATCTATCTTAAGTCATACTTCCCTATTCACTACTCAGTGAGTTTAAATCACTTCCAAAGTAAATGAAACCAAACCAAATTGAGGTCATTGCAATTTTCTGTGAGAGCGTCCAGTCAGGGGCTCAACCCAGATTAACCACATCCCTTCAATAACTCATCCAGAATGAATTTCCAAGTGTCCTTCCTTGTCCACACCAGCCCTTCGGCTCAGTCAGTGACGCCGACCTCTGAGGGCTGCCCAAGCCGGCAACCTGCCTGCACGGGCAGAACTGTCTCCTGCCTGCCAGGTGCCCGTCACAGAGGGGGACGCACAGGAGGCAACGCTGTGCCGGCACCGTAATGAAGTTCACTGGGGATGAGGAAGGATAATTACTGTGAGCGCTAGCATCCCCAGTTCACCTAGAGATCCCTTTCCAAACCCAGAGATCGCCTGCATAAAGACTTAAAAATTAAGCTAGAGAAGACAGAAATGCCTTTATAATAGCAGAATTCTTTGAAATTCAAGTGTTCTATTGGGAGAATTTTTCTGTGAATGAAAAAATAATTGAGAAGCCTTTCCCCTGCTCTAAGACATGAACTTTTCTTTAATTATTTGTTCATTTCGTGCTGGTTTATCCCTGCCTAAACAATGTTAAAAAGAAGGGAAGCTGCTGCCGTGGGGAAAAGATTTTTTTTTTTCACACACATTACTTTTCTTCCTCGCTAGACAGTGGGAATACGGCCACTGACAGACCCGCCTCCGTCACTCTCCTGATCAGGGGGATCTGATTTCCCCACGGGCCGGGCAGTCAGGAGTCTCTGGGTGCAATGCAGGGGTATAACAATCCAACGCAGGTCGGAGCAGCAGAGGTGTGGGTGCGTGTGCTACACGCACACGTGTGACAGCGTGAGAAATAACTTCTCCCCAAAGGCTCCTGGCTGCTGCTGCAGCTGCTGCTGGTGGTGGTGCTGGGCCATGGGGGGAGCCGGGAGCACAACCCCGGGGCTCAGCCGGGCACGTGGAGAGGCCCTGGGAGCTCTGTCCTGCCAGGGGGGTTGTGCTTTTCCCGCTGCAGGGGCTGCAGAGCCGGGGGCAGTGGCCGTGGCCTGAGGGGCGGGTGTCCCCATGGGGCTCTGGTGCCTGTGACATCACAGAGGAGAAGTCACCGAGGGATGTCACCAGGGTGCCAGCCGGCAGCACCCGCTGCAGTCCAGCTCGGGCCAGCGGTGAGTGAGGCCGGCGGGGGGAAGGCTGGGCCGGACGAGGGCCGGGGCAGAAGCTCTGGCCCCTCAGGGGGGGTTCTACAGCCGGGGCGAGGTCGCAGCCACTGCGGGGGGCACCTGGGACAGGGCAGGTGCCGCCCTCGGGGCTGGGCGCAGGGGTGCCGGGGCTGCCAGCCACGGCCAGTGCCCGGGGTCTGTGGGGAGATGTCCCCGTCCCTGCAGCGCTCACCACCCTTCTCCTTATTGTCTCCAAATTCTCTCACCCCCTCTCCCACCCGTCCCCGGGCCCCGGCATATTCTCCCCTGCTGCCCCAGCCGCCACCTCCCTCCCACCCAGCCCCACTGAGCCCCTTCTCCCCCTCCTCCTCCAGACCATGGCTGTGCGTATCACCCGCGTCCTGACCCTGCTGAGCGTCCTGCAACACGCTCTGAGAGGGGGTGACCAGAGTGACACGGCCACACAAGAGCTCCTGCGGCAGCGTGAGGAGCAGCAGCGGCAGGAGATGGCCTGGCTGATGGAGCAGATGGAGCAGAGGAGCCAGGAGTCATGCATCCTCAGTCCAGAAGACGTGCTCCCCGCTGTCTGCCAGCACTGGTGGTTCTGGGCCTCTGCTGAAGCCCTGCTCCTGCTCCTTGAGCTCTACTGGCTGCGCAGGCGGAGGAGCGCTGACTGCGACAGCGGCAGCCAGCGGGGAAGCTCCAGCGATGCCGAGGAGAAGAGAGAGGAGGATGGCTGGGAGGGCAAAGCAGAGCCCAGTGACACCTTGGGCCAAGGCAAGCCTCAAGATAATGTGGGGACCTCCACTGCATCTGCCAGCCCTTCCCAAGAACTCCTTTCTGACGGGGATGCATCCAGCCTAGGGATGAGGCAGCGCCTACAAACACCTGAGCACCCCCAAGAACAACATCACCAACCGCCTGCTGCTGGTGCCCCTGAGACCACCCCTCGGGCACGTCTTCCACCAGAGCTGGGCACCGGGGGGATCTGCCAGCGAGGCGCTGCTGCATCCCTGTGGATCACCTTCCGGAGTACGTGCTGTGCTTCCTCCTCTGCCCCGTGACGAGCTGAACACCAGCCGGGTCCCCGCTTCCCACACAGCCTCTGCATCTGCTCACAGCTGTGATGCTCCTCCTGCTTGGAGGCGCAGGAGGGATTTACCCTACGTAAATATCCAATAAATAGGCTTGTTTTAAGAAATCCTGTGTCCGTGATTGTCTGGGCAACTTTGTTGGGGAATGTTACCTCTTAAACAGATGAAGTTTGTTCTTGAATTTACGTTTGCAGTGGTTGCACTTAAGACGTTTAGTGCCTCCTTCTCTTCTCTCTTCTTCTTCTGGTGTTCTCCACAACCCCTCCTCCCTGCCTCCTTTCCCATGGCCCGGATCACCTCTGTCCTTGCTTCAAAGGCTTCCGCTGAAAGCAGCTGTTCCATCCCTGGGTCGGGCTCTTTTCTGGCTGCCGGGCATCTGGCTGAGATCAACCCACCACAAGCGGTTCCCTTCTTTTCCTCAGGGAAAGAGCACAGAAGGTACAAACAAAAGCAATGCTGATAGTAACGAGCAGAGTGCCAGTAGGCAAGGATCTCTGAAGTTCCGTGATGTGCTGAAAATCTAGAAGATGGCTCTTTGTCCCCAAAATGAGAATTAATGCGGTGTGTGTGGTGATTCGTATACGTGTAGTGACTGATCAGAAGATTTTGCCATCTCTTGGGTGCCCACTTAAGCTCCATCTTAAGTAAGGGGAGGTTGCCCTGCAGGACCCAAGCATCTGGGGGTGGAGGGGGTGGCAAAGAGGGGTCAAGGGGATTTGGGAAACACCCCCCCCTCCCCAAAGTGCCAAATCCCCAATCCCCCAGCTACTCACTGAGGGCAAGGCAGGAGCAGACCCCTTTGCACCCTGGCACTTGAGAGGAGCAGCTCCAGCTCTGCCAGACATGCAGCATCAGGGTTGTCCTGTGGTACTTCAGTGCTTGAGAACAGGAGAGGCTCCGGCCACCTGGGGCCAGACAGGATCCGACATCGCGCACCGTTAGAGCGTCGGGCACAAAAACCATACAGCCGGCCCGGAGAACGCTTCTGAGCGGTCATGCGTCAGCCCCAAGTGCTGGCCCCTGTCACCAGCACAATAAAGGTGGCTGCTCACCCCATCTGCACCGGGAGATCCCACATTAAATGTCTTGGCACATGTCAGATCAGCTCTGAGAGCATCCGCTGCCTTCTAGTGACAGGTCACGAATCTCTAGTCTCGTGCTAGGTTTCCACCTGCCAACGCTTCCGTGTACTTCTTGCATCTGCTTTTGTCCTTACAAAACCGACAGCCGGTCTCTGGGTCTTCTGCTTTGTAGTCAATGATATTATTTTGTAGTTTAGTTCATCTACACATCTCTCTCTCTCTCGGTCCCTCTCTGGTTTGCATAGCTGAATAATGTAACAGCCTGTTCAAGATTAACCATGTGCATATTCCTGTACTAAGGAACACGACGTAGGAGAGAAAGGCAGAAGCGTCTCATCAGGACACACGTAAAAACGCAGCGGGGTTGGCAGTTTCAGCGGGGTTTGGCAGTGGTGGTTGCTGTAGCCCTGGGCTAGCTCGGTGCTTCCAGCTCCAACACGCTGCACAGGTTGAGTTTCTTGCCGGGTTCTGCCCGTGCCTTTGGTTGGTGCGGAGTCTCTGTGGTTGGGTGCAGTGTGGCTTCGTTCCTCACCTGATGAGTGTACAGTGAAATTTGATTTAAGAGTCAACGAACTTTAGGAGCAACCCATAACTATCTATGTACTGTGTCAGACTGTCATGTCCCACTCAGATGAGGGAGACAAGTGACTCAGATTCGTAAATCCCCAACGGAGCAGACAACGGTGAGAGAAATCGCAAAGTCCAACCATTTATTAACTTCCCACAGTGTTCTAACTGGATACACGATAATTGGCTAAGTATATAACGAGTCATGGCAAGCAATACGGTGTGCCTTGCCTTGCTTAATGGTAGTGAAGAGAAGGGGAAAAAGGAAAGGCGGGAGATGGAGAGAACAGAGGGATAGAGATCACCGGTCTGGGTTCCTGCGTCGATCCCGCCAGCGAGGGTTCCAGGAGCCATCCATGTTCTTCGCTTCACTGCACTCTCAGCCCTGCCCCCCCCCCCCCCCCCCCCCTTTTGCTCCCCCTTGATTTATACCCACTTCCCTTGGGTCCGTCCCCTAGGTCGACCCACATACCTACGTATCCCATGTACGGGGAGGGGTGAGGTGTTTCATGGGATGATGCAATTAGCATGATCATGTCAGCCCTCGTTAGCATGTTCAGGGGTGTTAACTTTAATATGCATTTCGTGGATAATGAAGCAAAGGTCATTCACCAGACAAAAGGCCCTCGAAACTTGACCAGGTACCCCAGAGCAGAGCCGTCCTGTCTCCACAGGGCTCCCCCCTCCAGCTGCACCCTGTGCTATTCGGGCAGCCTTATCAGCTTCGACCTCCACACCACCCACTGTCTCCTCCGCTGCAGGGGGACAGCGGTGCTCCTCTCGTCTGCAAAGACAACAGTGCTGAGTACTTCTGGCTCGTTGGGGTGACCAGCTGGGGGAGAGGCTAGCCTTTATGTACATTTCATGACTTTTTGTTAGCTGTAATGGTGCGAAAAGCTGGAAAATCTGTGGTGAGTGTTTGCATGTCAATTAGAATTAAGAAGAGAAGAAAAACCAGACGATTAGTTATTATTCTTACTATATGTCTCCAAGGTAAATCTAAGCAACAGAAAATGAGAAGTGGATACAAGATGACTTTAAGAACTGCCAGAAGTGTTTCACGTCCCAGTATACTCACTTGTTTATTGCTCCTTCAGTTCTGCAGGTCAAAGATTCCCAGAACCCTGTAAATCATACTTACCCTAAGTATTGCACATTCCTAAGTGACATTCCTACAGCCTCTTTGCACTACTTGCTCGAGCCGGTGCTAAATACTCCACTCCTAGGCTAGCAGAAAAGGCAGGTATCTCCGTAGAAACCTGCAGCTTGCTGAAGCGTGTGTGCAGGTGGCACAGAAATATCTACTTCCCAAAGGCACAAGAACATACTTGCTCAATAATTACACACAGTGTAATTTAATTACACACAATGTAATTTAATAAAATATTGCAGACTGGTAAAAGAGAAGGAAGAGTGCTGAATTTCCCTTTCTTTCCTGATGGTTTGCAGGGAGCCCAGCACAGAGTACCAAGTGCTGAACACGGAACCTTCTGGATGATGCTGGAATTGCTTTCTGCACACGAGCTCTGCTCTCTGCCACGGGAATATCAATGGCAAGACAAATTGTTTTGACCAGCTGAAATAATCTAAGCTTTAACCAACAGTGGTGAAGGACAGTTATATGCTTTGCTTATCCTGACATAGTTTTGGGCAGTTTGGAAACAAGTGCTTAATATTAAACAATTCATTTCTTTCCAACGGTCACACAGAGATATTCCCAGAGTCTTATTACTTGAATTTACAGGCAGCAGTATTGCTGAGGTAAAGGACTTTACTCAGCCCCATGGAGTTACAGATGAGGACAGACACTGAAGACTCATCAAGGAAAGCTATTCCTACTCTGATTTGACTCACATAAAACACCTGCTGCTGCAAAAGAGCTCTCACGACACCTTGTTGGTTTTGCTTACCCACTCGCACAGCAGGTGCTGCTGATTTCCACGAGGATTGGACAGTGTCTCCTGTCACTAGACAGCAGTCCCTCTGGCTGATTGTAAACAAATGGTGCTGATGGGCTCTGAAGGAAGCTTCATTGGTCCTGTCCAGAGGAAGGTTTAAATCTTTTTGAAAAGTGTTTTCTAACATTGCTGAACTGTGTTAGCAAAACAAATTTGCTTGTCCTGGCCGCTCCGCTAACTGCTTTCAGGGGCACATTCTCTTTCCACTAAGTCAAACCCAAAACTCTACTGTGTTCCAGGCATCAAGATTTAACTTCCAGTGTTTCCAACACTTGCCCCTTGTCAAAGAGAAACATCTGAGAAATGTGTTTCCTCCTCAGTGTCTACTCTGACATCTAAAAGAGTGAACACAACTCGAGGTATTTGCTGGATAGCTGCCAACGTATCAGAGGTGCATAAACTCAGTCCCAAACTTAATTCTTAATATAAATCAAAATCATTTGTATACTACAACAGTTATGAAGTAGAAATTCAACCCTCAGAGCAGAGGTGGGTTTTATTTCTCTGTCACTGAAGCTGAAGTTGGGAGGCAGTGAGAAACAAGGGAATTTTGTGAACACAGGATATCCAACCATATTGAGTAATTAGGCAATCCGATTATTCCTTACATTGCCTTGGCCCAGTGCAGGTGTCTCTTGGAATGCCTCTAGAATGATCCAGAAGGGTAGTATCCCAGAAGAACAAACACAGGACAATCCTCAAGAATTTTTTTCTTTACAGACTGACCATCAATTTGAGTGTACTGACATTCCAGAAACATTGGTTATTGTCTAGCTGATTTCCAGTGATGTATTTCTATAAGAAATGTGTAATTCAGGGTTTTTATAAAACTGAAATATATTTTAAAAATAGGGTTTCTTAATAAAACACACACTTATTTTAGTTGAATTATATAATTGACTTCTTTAAATATAATCACTGGAATATTAAGCCATGATTGAAAAATCCAAAGCCCTGCCGGTAACACCAGTTCAGGGCCAAAGCAAGCGCACAGACCCAGATTTGCTGTTGGGCTGGACAGGCTGCAAGGCACTCGGGAAAGCCAGCAAGAGAATTCCCTTCCACCACCTTCTGTGTGCCTGCAAGGGACAAGTGTTTGGATTGTTTTGCTGGATGTGGCAAGAATGCTTGTTCAGGGCCAATGCGCGCGCAGAGCCCCAGGTTTGCTGTTGGGCTGGAGAGGCTGCAAAGCGCTCAGGAAAGCCAGGCAGAGAATACCCTACTCTCACGGACACAGGATTTCTTAAAACAAGCCCTTTTATTGGATTTTGAGATGCAGAGGCTATACGAAGACGCAGAGGCTGCGTGGGAAGCGGGGACCTGGCTTCTGTTCGGCTCGTCACAGGGCAGAGGAGGAAGCACAGCACGTACTCCGGCAGGTGCTCCCCGGGGATGCAGGAGTGCCTCGCTGGCGGATCCCCCACAGTGCCCAGCTCTGGTGGAAGACGTGCCCGAGGGGTGGTCTCAGGGGCACCAGCAGCAGGCGGTTGGTGATGTTGCTCTTGGGGGTGCTCAGGTGTTCGTAGGCGCTGCCCCATCCCTAGGCTGGATGCATCCCTGTCAGAAAGGACTTCTTGGGAAGGGCTTGGCAGATGCAGCGGGGGTCCCCACTCGAGGGTTGGCTTGACCCAAGGTGTCATTGGGGTCTGCTTTGCCCTCCCAGTCATCGTCCTCTCCCTCCTCCTCAGCATCGCTGGAGCTTCCCCGCTGGCTGCCGCTGTCACAGTCAGCGCTCCTCCGCCTGCGCAGCCAGTAGAGCTCAAGGAGCAGGAGCAGGGTTTCGGCAGAGGCCCAAATCCACCAGCGCTGGCAGACAGCAAGGCGCACGCCTTCCGAAGTGAGGCCGCATGACTCCTGGCTCCTCTGCTCCATCTGCTCCAATGAAATTCCTAGGAAAGCCACCAGTTTGCAGTCCAGGTTAACGTCTCCCCGTGTACCCACAGGAGATAAACAAAAGAGGAGGTGAATACAATTTCTCTCCCATATCTCCTCCCAAGAGCTTTGAGGTAACGGTTACACTCAGAACAGGGAGACACAGAAAACCCAGGCACTAGACCTCTTCAGGTTCTGGCCTCCTCACAGCTGTCAGGAGGTGAAGGGTGTCACTGCAGAGAAGCTTCAGTGAAAGAGACACCTGCTCCTCAGCAACTGCTGCCAAATTGTAACTCTCAGTCAACTGTAATCTCTGCCGTAGCTGAGCTAGTACCCCACATACAGAACTCCTCTCCCTGCTAATCCCTGGAATCATCCCATCCACCTGGAGAGGGCAGTGGAGATCCTCCCGATTCCTCTAGCCAGCCTGCTCCTCCATTAAGGACACGTAAAGCAGTTACCTGGAAAAGGAACGCCTGCGCTCCTTTGGAGTCTTTTTAGATTCCATCCGCTCCTGAACCATGTGTAAACTCATCGAGTCTGGACTTTTTCTTTTCCCTGTTAAGATAAGTTTGACCTTTATTACAATTACAGCTTGACCTTTATCACAAAAAGACACCAAGAAACAAAACATGGCCAGTATGAGAAAATGCATACTGCTTGCAGATGCAAAGGTGGACATGCCATTTAAGCAAAACCAGTTTAGAATTCCTACAAGTCTTAGGGAAAGTTTTAGGATGACATTTGTCTTGTTTTAGTTTTGCATGTTTGCCATCTGCACCCAGAAAGTCTATTGGAGCAAACACTCTGTCAGTTTTGCTGATGTCAGATGCACTCGAGTGTAACTGCCGTCCGACAGGCCATCGAAACACAAACATGAAAAACAGCCCAACTTCATTGAGCCAAACCCCCACTCTTCTTTAAGTCTCGTTGTGCTCTGTCAAACTCCTCCCTAGACAAGGGAGGCCAAAGGCATCCTGCTTGTGTCAGAAATCGCAGCAGGACCAGGGGAGCGACGGTCCCCCTGTCCTCGGCTCTGGTGAGGCCGCTCCTCGAATACCGTGTTCAGTTTTGGGCCCCTCACTACAAGTCAGACACTGAGGGGCTGGAGCGCGTCCAGAGAAGAGCAACGAAGGTGGTGAAGGGTCTAGAGAGCAAGTCCTGTGAGGAGCGGCTGAGGGAACTGGGGGTGTTTAGCCTGGAGAGAAGGAGGCTGCGGGGAGACCTCAACACCCTCTACAACTACCCGAAAGGACGTTGTAGCAAGGTGGGTGTTGGTCTCTTTTCCCCAGTAACAAGCGATAGGAGGAGAAGCAGCGGCCTCCAGTTGCACCAGGGGAGGTTTAGATCAGCTATTGGGGAACATTTCTCCACTGAAAGGGTTGTCAGCATTGGAACAGGCTGCCCAAGGAGGTGGTTGAGTCACCATCCACGGGTAGATGTGGCGCTGAGGGACATGGTTTAGTGGTGGACTTGGCAGTGTTGGGTTAACGGTTGGACTCGATGATCTTAGAGGTTTTTTCCAACCTCAGTGATTCTATGATTCTCCAAAGGAGGTGCTTGTGTCGTTGGGATGGCATTTGAATGAGCCATTGGAACTGCTGCTGGTCCTCAAGCTGGTGACGTGTCTGCAGGAGCTGGGAGATATCCTGGAGGAGGGAGAGTGCACCCAGCAGATGGAGGCTGCCCAGGTGGAAACCGAGGAGGAAACGGTTGTGGTGGTACCCCCGGGGGAAGAGGAAGTGCGGAGGGTGGTGGAGGATACAAGGGAGATGGAGGCACAGGCACAGAGAGCGTGTTGATGCTGGTAGTGCTGGGGCCTGAGTCCTCTGGGTACATTCACTGTGCGGGCGTCCGCGATTTGAGCTTCTAAAGAAACCCCAAAACACCAGTCACTGCTTGTTACACTCTGCCCTGATTTTAAAGAGGAAAGTGAATGGAGGAGGAGCGTGGTGGCGAGCACTTCTTGTTCTCAACTTAAGCATTTTTCTCCCTGCTTTTTGTTCATTTGAGACTACGCTCATTTCTTGGTCCTCATACTTGCCTTCCACATCCTCACCCCCAACAAATCCCTCAGTCTCCCCTTCTTATAGTCAGTTTGGCAACTGTGGCCGGAGGCTGCCCGTGCTAAAAGAGACACGTGCCAAGCGCTCTTCTGCCACACCTTGACACGCTTAATACATCACAGTTCTGATCTTCAAAGTACTGCACAGACATTTACTCATCTTCTCTCAAACTTCTTTTAACATCTTCCGCACACGCTTCCTAGGTTGCTGCCTCATGGTGACGTCTTTGGCCCGTTCTTGGCCCTGAATTGTTATTTTTTGCATACTGAACTTGAGGTTTTAGACAATCTGTGGGATGGACCCTGGTTTTTGTTTTGACTTATCTTTAAGATTTTATACACACAGTTCACCCTTACAATCGATCTATAACACAGAGATACCAAAAGGAAGGACTAACGATGCTGCAATAAACCAAAAGAGACTCCTCTCTCTCCAACCGAGAGAAAGCAGCTTGGCTGCTTGAGATGACTAAATAGTAAAGTAACAGCCTTGCCTTTTCCAGTAGTTTGCTCAATCAGTATTAACTAAGTTGTTAAAAAAAGAATATTGGAGGCTGATTTCTATTGGGAAATCAATTTCTTCAGCCCTATTCAGTAATCAAGAGGGTGCCTTTCCATCTGATCCTTTAATTAGGTTTCATTTTCACACGTAATTATGATTGCCTCAGAAAGACTTCATTCTTCAGAGTCCTCTTTTCAATCATGTACTGGAGTTTTATTTTAAATAATCTTCCTGAGAGCACAGATCCCCTTTGTGAAGGCCAATTCAAATTAAGCCATTTAAAAATTAGTTACCACATGTATTCTCCACAACGATCTGTGCATACTTATTCCCTTATAAATCAGCTGTTGTGTCCGTTATGTGTTACGGCCTCGTTTAACAGGTTACAAGCAGCAATATATTGAATTTCTGTAGCATACTTACACTTCCCAGTCTGGTCTGCCACTTGCCGAGCGAATTTTGCCGGCTCTCACTGGATGACCTTTTGGCATGGGGAGAGAAAAAAAATCCCTTTCAGTTTACCTCAAGATAATTTTTTTAAGCGAAATTTGTAAGTTACAGTTACTTACCAGTTGTGGGTATCGATCGTCCTTGGTAGCCCAGAAGACTCGGCAATGCTGGCTGTCTCAGTCCAGGAACCAGATAGCCCTTGTGAATCAGTGCAAACAGTTGGAAAATAAGCTCTACTAAAATACGAAAATCACTGCATATGCTGGAAGAAAACCTACCTTCTCTTCCCGCAAACCATGGATTGACAGGGGGGAAGATTGAGGACGTCCCCTGGCAGCCACCAGCGCAGCAGGAGGGGTCAGAGCTGGTGGATGTGCTGGTGGCTGCTGCTGCTGCCGCCTCTGCTTACGGATCACCTGTGCATACCCAGTTCCATTTTTGAAGTTGTTCACAGCCTAGAGGCAGAAAAATATTTACAAAGAGGTAACATGAACCTTCAGTAGCTCAATGAACAAAAGCCTCCACAGAGTAGAATTACTTGTGTATTCCCGTATATACTCTCCATCCTAAAATAAACCAACATACGGATATATTCAGATTAGATCTAAGGAAGAAATTCTTCCCTGTGAGGGTGGTGAGGCCCTGGCACAGGTTGCCCAGAGAAGCTGAGGCTGCCCCCTCCCTGGAAGGGTTCAAGGCCAGGTTGGACGGGGCTTTGGGCCACCTGGGCTAGTGGAAGGTGTCCCTGCCTGTGGCAGGGGGGTTGGACTGGATGGGCTTTAAGGTCCCTTCCAAGCCAAACCCTTCTGTGATACATGAACGCATCCCATTAAACACTGGTGTTAATGGCTGGTAACTCAGACTATCTGTATGTAAAGCACTCCGGTGTTAACACTGAATTTGAAACTGAGGCAATCCTGTTGAACACAAGTGTGACCTGAATTTGCCAGATTGTCGCTCAAGAGTTGTCAGCTTCTGTAACAACAGGGAATGTATTTACAAAGTAAATTTAGCCTTATTCCATTTAGCCTTGTTTAAGGAGGTGTACATTAATATTTTCTTCCCTTTCAGCTAACTGACTGACTAGACTTTTCTTACAAACAGTTTATCTAAAAGTCACTGCGTTACCTGGCGTAGGCACTTGTTGGCAACTAAAGTGTCGGGAGAAACACCTGCCTGATGACATGTTGGGCATGTATGTTCCTCAGAGTCCAGTAATGCCGTTCTAATACCTGGGTATAATCAGAATCATCAAAATAGGTTTTAGCTAAACTAAGGACATTGTCTGGGTTCTAATCAATTATAAAGGCCTGTAGATGGTTAATGGGCGAATATGGTTCCGAACTGAGAGCATGAAGCTATAAATGTTCAGCAGTGTAAAAAATTTCTAGTATGCAGGAAATAGCTGCCCAGTTTTGCTATTGCACTATTGTAACATTTGAAGATGTAGAGCAGGCCGTGCCTTGATGTTCTGACTGGTCTGTTCTCCACTGTCCAGCACAGTGAGAAGTCCCCAACCTCAAGGTTCATGAATAAGACACATCTCCAAAAACCATTAGTAGGTTCAAGTTCTGACGGTTTTAACCAACTCTCCCGTGGAGAAGAATGTGGATTAAATGCCTAACGAGCCATTTGCTGCAGACCACAGTAAGTCACCAGCGTTGGCTCTATAGTTTTGTATGAGAGAAAGGACTGTGCACAAACTCAATGCATTTGATAACTAACACTGTAATCAGCTGCAGCATTACGCACTCTTCTCGTACTCATCCTTCTGCATGGAAAGAGGATTTAACTAGATGCATAAAAAGGGAAAAAAGCCTTCTGCCTTTGTTTTTTCCTTTCTACAAGAAGAGTCCTTTCCTATTCAGGGTACACTTTAGTATTAAACAGAGCTGGTAACAAAGGAATGTTATGATCTTTCTGCTGTCAGAAGATCAGGTGTGATGTTTTGAATTAGCAAACATGGCAGTAACACTTACACTCGTCACAGTAACTGTTTCTACAGCAGGGAATAATGACTGCATCAGCCATGATTTCTTTACAAATGGAACATAACAGCTCCTCCGGAATAGGATCGTCTGAGGAAAGGGAGGAAGAAGATGGCTCCTCTGGTAAAAAGGGAGGCTTTTCCTTCTTTCCTCTGGCATAAGCTTCCCTGGAGGGGGGATGGGGAAGGAAAAAGAAAAAAAGTTAAAGATGGATAAAGGAGAACTTTCCCAAGCTTTGGATTTTATCCAATGAAGACAGTAGGTGTCATTCTCACTCCACATTAGCCTTCAAAAATACAGACATTTAGTTTAAACTACTTTTCTATAGCCAGAGTGCTAGAAAAGGGAGGGGGGAACAATTTTCCTTCTGCAGAACTCTTCCATTCATTGGATCAACTAAGAAATTAGCTCAGACTAGAGAAATCATTTTCTGACAGCTAGAAACCAGGTGAAATGAATCCCACCTCTCCTTTGCCAGAGGGTAAATGTCAATCGCAGGCTCAGGATAAAGTCAGTCTCTGTGTAATTATGTTTTATAAATGGAAGAAGTCTATGTTAGAGCTTCTGCAAAAGGAGATCCATGACGGAAAAACAGAGCTGCTACCGAGTGCATTTTAAAACAGCCACTCTTGTCAGCACACAGCAGGATTTTCTTAGTTTACAGCAACAGGTAAACATCCCTCTGCTTCACACATGGGATCTGATAAATGTCAGAGGCAGAGGGAATCTCAGTCCAACAGCTGTTTGTTAAATTCTGCAAGAAGCCTTAGCAAGATAAAGCAGAAGCAAAAGGAGCTTTCAAAAAGAATGACGCCACTGTAAACACGACTGAAATGTTTTGCAGAAATACGGATTCTTAGCATACCACAAGCTTAACCAACGTTCAGGGGCGTGAGCAGCAGCACTGCCCTATTTTAATATTAGAAATCATCACAGGTTTTAAGGTTAAGATACAATGACAGTGCTTCTTCCCCCGTAATTACAGATGCTGGCCAGCTTGGTGGCATTGCCACTCAGACACTGACACGTGGCTTCTCTCCTTCACTTTTTGGTCAGACCAGCTAATTCCATACTCACGCATTAATAATTGGTATTGCATATCTTCCAGTCTTCGTCAGCATAGCGCCCTTGGTATTGGGATCTTCCACCTCCACCATGAAACTCCTGGGAATTCCTGTGCACTTTTTAAGTCTGGGAACAGACTGAAAATTACTGTCCTGTTAAGAAAAGAAATGCAGACATAGCTCATCTTAAGACCCACACTTAAAACGACATTTCAACCACTATTTTAAGCAGGAAAGGCCTTTAATCCTCTCCTTTTACCTAGCCTAAGGGTTGCTCGACCGAAATACTCTTTTTCCTAAATGAATATAGCCAGGATGCTCCAAAGGCTCGAGCAGTGTTCTGAACGCAGTCGACATTCTTTGGCTCAACTTCAGGGTCCTTAAGGGTGAAATATCCCTCAGCTCCCCATCCCCTCAGAGGAGAGGCACAAACCCCCTCCTCCTCCAAAGCGCAGTTCAGAGGGAGAGCTTAATGCAGGGCTCTGGATCGGCCACTGGGGACACTGATATTCACCACCTACAGATGAAGGTTGAATTCAGAGCTGATGCACGTACGTTCAGTGAGTAACGTTAAATGGCCTGAATACTCAACCAGAGACTTGTGTAATTATAACACGCAAATATTCAATAGATGGGGTCAAGAGAAACGTCATCTTTTTCTACAAAATACTAAAAACTGTAAACTGTCATTAAAAAGAGTTAAGATGAGAAAAATTTGCAGTAACATTGAAATATATAAAAATATACATTAAAGTTCACAGAGAAAGATCTATGCACATATACAAGGACTATGCCCTCGAAGAAAGAAAATTTCCCATTGAAAATCCCAGCTTTCCCTGGAATTTTGAAGGGCTTTGCACCACTGCCATAGAACCTCTGTATTTCAGCCCAAGAGAAACAATTCCTAATAGGGGTATTCATGTAACTGCTGCGTAACTGCCAAGGTAAAACAAGTGAAAAACCAAGTGACACCAGAAGCCCCCCACAATCTTACCCCATTTGTTGGGCAGTTCTTTATATAGTGCCCAGGTTTTCCACAGCGAAAGCAAATATAGGACGGTGGAGGTGGACCCAAGGGTTTCTTCACGTAACTAAAAGGTTTTTGGGAAAAAAAGAAAATGGTATGTATGCGTCTCTCTTGTTCCAACAACCATCTCTACAATGTTTCCATAGTCTTCAAAGAACAGGTAGGACTTTGCCAACACTTACTTGATTGGATCGTACTGACGGCAAGACTGGATCATCATAGCTCGTATTTTATCTTCCTCGGAAGCGTTGGCTTCAGCCAGATTGCCGGTCTGTTTAACAGGTAATTATTGGACACGCACATTAGAAACACGTTTAAGCTCCCCCAGCCAAAGACTCACCCAACCCTGTAAAAAGCAGCCCAGCAGTAGCTGAGGTTGCAGGAAAGCAGCTGCTTCTATGAGCCAGAGTTGTCCCAGAGATGTTCTGGGGAGCCCTTACGCCATCACATGGTGTCTCTGTGCCCGTTAACCTGCTTGGAAGGAGCATTCTTGGGCACTCAAAACCTGAGGCTCTGTTTGTACCTTACATAAAGACTTGTGTAACCAATCCAAATGTCTTCCAAGCAGACTGAAGCTCTGCGTAGAAAAAATTACATTATCCAGTATTTTTAAATGGATTCCTGAGCTCCAGATTATTTGAAGGAGAAAATCTCCGCTGTACATTTAATGGAGATGTATGCAAGTATCCGTGTTTACACTTTGCAGCATTAAAAGGACACACAACTTAAGAGTCAGGGAAGTTGCTTTTGCTCACCGAAATTCAGCTTCAGACACAGAAGCATTAAGAGGAATCAAGCTTTTTATAATTCCTCAGCAAGACAAAAGATTCTTTCCAGCAGAAATTGGACCATGGTGTGCTGTAGGCAGCCCAGACTGCATGTCCCCTGCCTACTCACTTCTTCACGGTAAGTGATTTAACTATGGTCAGCACAACCTGCAGATTTTTTCCTGTTTGCTGTGCCCTTCTAACACACAAATTGTAATAGAAACCTTACGCAGAACTAGACCTTCAAATTACCAAAGCCAGCTGATTTTTTGTAAGTAGCATTTGTTCAAATGTTCTCATTACACACTAGTCCAGATCCCAGCAGGGTCTAAGGGAGGGATGTAAAGGACACGGACCTCCAAGCACCCATCATTCAGAGCAACCACTCATGGTTTTGAGTTTATATGCAAAAGCAACCCACTAGTTTCAACAGTTTATGAAATGGTTGTTTTATAGACACAACAGTAACATAATCCAGACCGACATCTATGAAACCCCTTCCGTTACCATTTACAGAAAACTTTACAGATACTTGACCAATTTGTTTAAACCCAGACAGTTTACAAGACACATCCAAACCCCACAAACCATTGCTAGGCACAGACCATAATTCAAATACGGAATTTCCTACAAGGTAATAACAAAGCAGAAAACTTGTCAACACATTGCCTCCATGCCAAGCCTGTCTGCACTGAGGAGGTTGGAGTATAACAGTTTGGAGCTGCTTTACGTTACATTCCTGCATTTTTCTGAAATACCTACATTTTCTCAAAAGCTTTAATGTGTACAGCACTTGGACAGTTTTTCACATTTTAGAGTCAAACTTCACATGAGTTTACAGAACCAACAATTTCTTCTGGTGACTACCTTCCAAAGTAACTGTTGGGGTTTTTTCCCCAAATGTACACAATTTAATTCTGCAGTGAGAGAGGGAAGAGGAGAGTGGGAAGAGATTTCTCGAACTCCAGCCTTTATTTTCAGAAGAAAGAACTAGCCCCTCTGCACGAGGCCCTGCCTCCTCTGTTCTTTAAGACCAGTAATTTGACAGGCTCACACTACGCCTTTTCACAAAGTGCAACCACTAGTGCTTTCCCAGACAAAGTGACACATTGTTGAGCAAAAAATGCAAGCAGTTCCACAGCAAACCATGGCATTACAGCAGCTTCAGAAGGCCACCTCTGCTAATACACTGCACTAACACATTGGGATATTCCTGCAAACAATTAGGCACATTTACACAATTTACAGTCTGCGTTCAAACAAATTAGGGTGTGTTGTCCACTCTCCATAGACTACAAGTTATGAAACTGTGCAGCATTCAGAGAGCGGCTCTATAACTGCAGTGACTAGAAACTCAACCGTAGCCACGCAATTGTCCGTGTTACACAAACGCTTCTATTTTGGCTGTTGCAACCCCCCCCGAAATGTCCATAACTTGCAGCCAGTTAAATTCTTCTGTGAAAATTGTGTCGGTCTCCAACACAAAATTAACAAAAGGTCTGAGAAACAGTAAACAGGTCCTGAAGTGCTGCTTCTTTATGTCTTGAAGATGAGCAATAGTGCAACATTGTGTTGAGGGACTCCCCTTCTGTCCTCCCAAACTGGGAACTACTCTTTACAGGGTGCTACGGAAATATACACACATTCTAAAGTTAAAACCAATACTGTAAATTATTAAAAATTAAGTTTTGTTCACATTACAGCAGTTATCCAGTTATACATCACCGTACAAGACTTAAAAATATGAAGCCAGTGGGGTTTTTTGTTGGTGGTGGTGGGGTTTTTTTAAGTCTTTGACAAGAATATACACATACCTTAATGAGCTGGGCCAGAGCAGTGGGTGCAGAAGAGTCCTCAATCTGTTCACAAAAAATTAAACACATATTCAAGTTGTACAATCGAAACATAGCAAAAGTTAACCTCTACTGTAGTCTGAAAGTCTGCACTCTATCCTCCGAGTGTCACGGAAAGAGACATGTCCAACCTAATGTAATTGTATTGGTTCAAAACAAAGTCCAAACCTATGACAGCTTCAGAGGGCCAACGTGGTTCATGAGAAGCAGCTGAACTCGGTGCGCTGGGTTTTAGGTATTTGCATTTGCAGACAAACTGTGAAACTAAACCGTTTCATCGGATAAAACGGAAAGATCAAATGCAGAACTTAGGAATGCCACTTCAGGTAGCAACAACATTTAAACTCACAGCAATCCGTTAGAGACCTTTAAGTACTCAGAGGAGGCCAAACAATAGCACTTCAGTTATACAGCTTTAGGAACAAATACCCAAGTATTTCAGGACACGAAAAGGAATCTTAGCTGCACAGAACTGTCCTCAAAATGTATGGGCTATGTTGATTTTGGGATTTGTTTGAACTGCCAAGTCAAAAGTAAGAAACAGTACCAAGTGGAACAACAATGGTTTCTCAGTGGGTTTTGATAACATCTTCCCAAACTGTTAGGCAAAGAAAGTATTTAAAAACAAAAGCTAAGTGATACAATGTGAAAATGGAAAAAATACACTCCAAACAATTTTAATTGCAAGAAACAAAGAGCACACGACAGCCTATACAAACATACTAGCTCTAGACAGACAGATGTAGAACACAGCACCATTGAATTGTGCAAACCTTGAACCTACCTGATCTAAAACCAATCCTACATTATCTGTACAACACAAAGTCATTCAGGAAATATTCCAGCATATTCAATATGAAACACAATGCATCACTAGGCACAAATACCAATATTCACATTAGAACTGTGCAAATGGTGGCATTACTCAGTTTTCACTGTGCTGTGAATCAAATACATGGTCTCTACAACATATACTATGTCTTGCTGCAGAACAGATTAAGTTAATGTTTGGGAGATTAATACGAGGCTACGTTGTTTAGAATTAAGTGCAATGTGTAGAAAAAAAGTGTGAGGTTGTGTTTTTACATACCGCTTTTGGTGTTCCACTCACTGGCTCGGTTCGAGTTCTAGAGGAAGAAATAAAGGTGATGAGAGCTTAGAACAAAGCACTTGTACCCAACCAAAAGCAGTGAAAACAGATTATAAAACCTGAACATCAAGGCATTATGTTCTGATAGTCTAGTGAACGTGGAAATGTATTTGTATACATAAACTGTTCTCTCTTGGCACATTCAGTGCAACTAAAAAAAAAAAAATCCCATTTCTAGTTTGTCAGCAATTACTGTCCGACTTACAGCTCTAGAACACAACAGTGCCAGAGGAAGTCCTCAGATATTTTGTCTCTGCTGTGTAAGTATCAAAACGATGAAGTCTGTGCTACAGCTTTGTGCTCTTAAATAATCAACCATCCAAACAGCGACCCTTGGTCTTTCCTCTGTAGCCAGTATGCCAGAAAGCCAGATCTGAGGCATAAGAATACCTGCCATATCCCACCCCGCCTCCCCCACATGCAAGACACAGTCAAACACTGACAGACTCTTCTGAGAGGGGAACATGCGTATCTCTCTTTACTGTAAAAGCAGTAAAAAGAAGAAAGATACACTCCGAATGCCTCTGTAAACTAATCTCCATACAAAAAGTTAACACACTGCAACCCCTCACAGACTACAGTGCTTTATGGGTACTTACATAAATCGTGTTTTGCTGGTAGTTTTGACTCCTCTAACAGGGACTCTTCTAACAATCACCGAGGAGTTCTTAGGAATCAGGCTGTTATCATCGGTGTATTCTGAAAACAACACCAATACAGAAGAAAACATTAGTCAGTTCGTAAGAATGTATATTAATGTGTAATTACATAGCACTTGAGAGAACCCCTTCACAGACAGAAAAGCAAAATTTTGTATGTGACATGGCACTCCCGTCGTCTCAACACACTAACAGAACCTTTCAAGAAGTCTTCAGGTTTGAGAATCAAACACCAGCAGCAAAACCTTTTCCATTCTTTTCAAACACTTTGGATGCCAGCAGCAAAATGGTCTCAGAGGTCACTAAAGGAGAGTCTGCTCATGCCTGAGGTTCTTTCCTGACCTAGCTCAAGTTGCTTTTGCTTCTGTTAGGCTACAAACCCGAGAGATCTTTGGAGAGGAACAAACCACAGCAAAGTCTCACCTGCGTAAACCAGATTCTAAAGTCTGACCAGCTTACCCTGCAACAAAGCAGGCGCTCGGCTAAAGCATGAAAACTCTGCGCCGCTGCTTTCCGAGCTGTTCCCTAAAAACGATTCCCCTGGGCTGCGAGTGCTGGGGACTGACAGAACACAGAAGAGAGCCGCCAGCTCTCTGCTTCTCGGGGCTTCGTCCATCGACAGCCACACTGTCAGCTGCTCAGGGCTGTACATGCGAATGCAAACGGAACTGGCAGTGCTGGAGTTTGGATCACAGGAACCTGAGGGGTTTTTTGAGCTTGCTTTCACACGTAGGGCAGAACTGGCTCCAACTAAAGTGGTGTCTCCTCTCTTAAGCTAATCATCTAGCTTGAATAAGCCAAAGGGACGTGAATTCTTTCAATTCACTTTTTGCAGAGCAGAGAGACTCAAACGAAATTAATTACGAAGACAAGTCTTCTGAAAAGCCTTTTGAAACCAGAGCGTGCCTGAAGGTCTCCATGCTTTGCCTTGGCTTACACCGTGTTCGTCTTCTGAAGAGGAGGAGCTACCTGAGACGCTTTGACTGAGTGAGCCTCAAATGTGAAGATCTCCCATGAGTGAGTCTCACATGTAAAGACGTCTCCATGAGAATGGTTTATATATTGTACTTGCACAAGCTGGATATGACTAAATGTTTTAAAGCACCATCAGCAGCCATGCCCTGTGATCTGCCTACAGTTTTAACTATTAAAAGCCGTTACCTATGGAGGCCGAATCAGAACAATGGCCCGAAAGCCAAAGTTGCTGTGAAAGTACTACTAATGACAAAACCCAAAGCTTTTACAGAAGTCATACCCTGAAACCAACGCCTAGAGCTCTGCTCAAATGGGGAATCTCACCATTACACAGCCACCTGTCAGGAAAGGCCTGAGATGGGACTTTTTGATGTCGGAGGAGCTCAAAGAGCACTGAGGCTGACAAGCAACGGGGAGATGATGCCAGCTGCAGCTCTGGAAGCCCAAAGCAGCTGTTTCCACCTGCTGAACGGAGTCATACAGAGTGTTCTTTCTGGTCCAGATCACAAACCACTGGACTGAGATTTCAGAGGCACAGGATAAGTAACAGTGGCTCCACAAAAAGGCAGGAGTTTGCTACGCCTGTGCCCAGCTGAGGGTTCTGGTAGGTCTGCAGAGGATTGCAGGTGGCAGCACCTCTCCTCGAGGGAGGCTGTGTATATGAGGACAGCAGCCAGTGCACTTATTCGCCAATTCTGCAAGCGTGCAGAGGTCAGCTGGAACATGCACAACAGGTGTATGATGCAAAGAGAGGAATGGGTCCTCTTTTTGTATTTTATGACAATTCACTGACCATTAGAAGCATTGACATCTGCCTTCTGAATAGACTGTCCTTGCATGAGATATATATAGACAGAGGGAGGGATGCTTGTTTTCAATCCACTTGTGAAGTGCACAGGGAGGAGACCTCCAGCCATCTAATACCAGACTGATAGAAAAATGAATTCCCCTTAAAAGTCAATCAGTACACATTGAAATGGATCAACTGAAAACTGAAGAGTGACAATAACCTGGTGAAGTAAAGGCTTTATTTGCGCAGGACACTTATCACGGCACATATTTGTATGTGGGACTTGAAGCATCCCACCAGCTGGGTCACTGAGGCAGAGGATTTGTGGAAGAGGGTTTACAAACAGCGGAGTGCGCTGCCGAGGTAGTTCTGTGAAGGGACCTGACACCTGTTGGCTTTCATACATTTATTTTTCCTTCACGTCAATTAATTGAGTTCATTTTGGTGATGAAATCTGTGTCAATGATGAAATCTGGTGAAGTCAAACAATGTAGACTTAAAAGTTAACTTTTTTGGTTTTAAATAGGAAAGGACTAAAGCTGGAGCATTAGTCCTGAAGTCCCTGGAAATTTCTGTTTGCTCCCTTTGAATTTAACAGCTGCCAGCTTAGTCTAACAGCTCTCAGACAAAACTGGCATCTGCCAGCAGGAGCCTGTTCCCCGCAGGCAGCAACATCCCGTGTAGCTGCGGGGCCTTGGCAACTACCAGTGTCACTCTGCCTCGCCACGACTCCACATCTGCAGATTGAGCAGCGACATCACGCTCAACAGGGCTACTTTTCACACTTGTCCAAGCAGAGCTCCAACAGAAATGTTCAACAAAGCTGGAGCCAACACCATTGTTGATTCCCACTCCCTTCTAGCACAAAACTTGTTTTACTGCCAGTGATGGCCGGTAAGTGGCTACTGGGCTTTTGCAAGCACTAGACGTTGCACATCGACCACGTAGTCTCCTACGCCCAGCTCCGTGTCTAACAACAGATCGGAACGGCTCTGTGAGGTCCCCGCACAAGCCACAGCTACCGACGGTGGCCGAATCGCACTGTCCCTTCCCACCTCACTGAATCGCTGGCGCCACTTGCCCTCCCGGTTCCCCGCACGCCGGCGGGACGGGCCCCAGGCTGACTCACGCCACGTGGGGACAAGCCACAGAGAGCAGAGTGTGGCTCCCGCAGGCCGTGGCCGCCGCCAGCTGGGCAGTGCCCGAGGCCCCGTGCCCGCCGCCCCCACGCACCTTCTCCGGTCTGGGCGTTGGATATCTGCAGCTCGCAGTTGGTCACCTTCAGCTTGTAGCGGCCCATGATCTGGCGCTTCAGGTGGCCCAGGGAGATGTTGAGGCCGCTGAAGGTGACTGTGTCGTACTGCAGCAGGGAGAAGAACTTGTAATGCACGCACGGCATGGCTGATGTTCCACTCGCTGGCTCGGTTCGAGTTCTAGAAGAAGAAATAAAGGTGAGGAGAACTTAGAACAAAGCACTTGTACCCAACCAAAAGCAGTGAAAACAGATTATAAAACCTAAACATCAAAACATTATGTTCTGATATGTTCATTATGTTCTGCTGGTAAGGACTTTGTGAGTCCCAGCTGGGAATGGCCTAACAGGCCCATGTGGGCCTAGGACTCAAAAGATGGTGCAAGTCCATCACAGAGAATGGGATTTTGCCATCTACGTGCCAGTACAGGCATCCAGAAGGTAACTGCTGCCTTTATGACACTATTCAGCAAAAATGTTTATTTTGTTTGGTGCTTCCAAGCTTACGCCAAGCGAATACGGCCAGGGGGTTCCTCTCTCTCTGAGGGCCATCTATTCAGAAGATGAAAAGCCAGGAAAACAATCCCCCGTCTCCGCAAAAGGAGGCTGGTGCTGTGTGAGGAGCCAGGGCTCTGACACGTGTACATTGACCCTCCTGCTCCGAGGGGGAGCCGCTGCCCACGGCTGGGCCACCCGCTGCCCCGCGCTGCGCCTCAGGGACTTCACCTCGAGGAACTGCTCTGGCTTCCACAGTTATTAACCTCAGCTACTACTGCCGTGCTTGTCAGAAGCCATGCCGGGACACAACTACTGAACAAAACTGACCCAAGTCAGCAGGCGACATTTGGATGGGGCTTTGGAGCCCAACAATAATTAATTGGTCTCTTCCAAGCCCACCAAACCCTTAAGCACACGTACCGTTTTACTCAGGTGATAACCACGGGAGGGAGAGGCCACAGTCTCTCCAAATCACCTCGTATCTTTGCTGAAAAATCTGCAGGACCCCTTCAGCCCTGGCCATCTGACCTCAGTGAGACCACCGCTCACCTTGCCCCACGGAGACACCGCTCACATTCACCTGGGTTTTGTTTCAAAAGCTTCACACTACTTCCTTTACTCTTTGTCTCACCTGACTGTTGAACCTTTGTCTACCCTCACTGTTTGGCTGCTCTGAAACTCACAACCTGCAGCTCTGAAGCCAGACAACAACAAGGGGAAGGCCTGAGGCCAGCGGCCCCGCTCCCAGCACACGCCATCACCGCGGCGCAGGGGCCCGGGATGTGCAGAGGAGCCGGGTTCAAGGTGCCGACCTGCGCCCAATGGCTCCCTCCAGCCAAACCCCTCACCCAGAACCACCGCTCTGCCCGCGCTGAGCGCCGGGAAACACCTTCAGGGCTTCCAGCTGTTTGCAGTGCTCAATTCCACATCGTTATTCTTACAGAATTGAAAGGCCAGGGGCCGTGAAACGAGCGCAGCCACCCAGTTCACACGCAAGGGGTGACCCCGACTGCACCGTGGCCCCCGTGGCCCCCCTGCTGCCAACCCCTGGGACCGCGTGGGAGGGACAGCGACCGGACCGGCCCCTGGACCCCCCCCCTCTCCCCGGAGCCTCCCTGGACCAGCCCTGGGCCCTCTGGAGACCCCCTTGAGCCACTCCCGGCCCCCAGAGCCCACCCAGACCAGCCCTGGGCCCTCTGGAGTCCTCCAAGAGTGATCCTGGGCCCTCTGGAGCCCCCCTGAGCACCCCACCCGGAGCCCCCCAAGCCCATCCCCGGGCCCCCTGGAGCCCCCCCTGGCCCTGCTCACCACGGCGGCGGGCAGCTCAGGTCAAAGGGCTGGCGCTCTGGGCGCGGCAAGGGGCAGCCCTGCCGAGGAGCCTGTCGGATCTGGCTCTGGCTCTGTCCTCACCTGGGAGCTGCTGGTGGCACTGGTCGCCGTGTCCTGATGCCGCTCGCCATGGTCGTGATGCTGCTCGCCGTCTCCTCCTCCTCGCTGATCGCCTCCTCCTCACTGATCACCTCCTCCTCCTCCTCCTCAGTAATTGCCTCCTCCTCACTACTCGCCTCCTCCTCCTCCTCACTACTCACCACCTCCTCACTACTCGCCTCCTCCTCCTCAAATGAGCGCCGCTGCCCTGGCACTGCTGGTCGCATCCTGGGCATTATTAGGACACAATGGGGGCGGGGCTTCGCTCGGCCAATAGCAGCAGTGCTACTGCCCAGGTTGCTAGGAGCCAAATGGGGGCGGAGTTTCACTCAGCCAATAGCGGCAGTGCTGCCCTGGTTGCTAGGAAACCGGGTAGGGGCGGGGCTTCGCTCGGCCAATAGCAGCAGTGCTACTGCCCAGGTTGCTAGGAGCCAAATGGGGGCGGAGTTTCACTCAGCCAATAGCGGCAGTGCTGCCCTGGTTGCTAGGAAACCGGGCAGGGGCGGGGCTTCGCTCAGCCAATAGCAGCAGTGCTGCTGCCCAGGTTGCTAGGAGCCGGATGGGGGCGGGGCTACGCTCGGCCAATGGCGGCAGTGCTGCCCGGCCTTCTTTCTGTCTTTGCTGACTGAAGAATCGTAGTGATGGACAAGGAGCCTGCTGAGGTCCTGACCAGACCGACCCTGACAAAGCCTGGCACTGCCACACAGTGAGAGAGCTGTAAACGTCATTCACGGGAAAAGCTGTGGGGAAAGTCACGAATCATCTCCCATTCTGCAAGCCAAATTCTTGACTGTTTCCTCACTACTGCTGATTTAAGTGTAAATTGCTTCAAAATAACACTTAAAATTCCTAACTTTTCATACCAGTAGTTTCTTCGTGCCGTAAGAGAAACACTGTGCTGAGAAGGCACTATGAACATACAGCAATATTTACATATAGACATTTTGTCTTCCCTTAGATGAAGTTATTTTGTAATTTGAAACCTTAGCGGAAGGATTTTTGCTTTTCTCCTGATCAGACATTTAAGTGTCAGCCCCCTGCCACAGCTGCAGCAGAAGTATTCAAGCTGTTTCAGCACCAAATTAAACTTTCACTTTCCACTTGGCTCTTATTTTTTCCTTCCTCTTAATTTTTATATTTAAACAAAGAGTTTAAGTATTTGCTTACCTGGGGAAAAAAAGTGCTATCCTTCTCCTGTTATGATAAGCTACTGATCTGAAGGGCAGAAGGCTGAGACCCCCACGAAGATATTTAGAAGAGTGGGAAGAATTTGAGAGTCATAAGTTGGATGTTCTTTGGCTGGCCAAAACTGAGGAGGGGGAAGAAGACCTACAGGGAGCTCAAGGGAAGCACAAGAGAGCATCTGGGAGCCAGCAGCGTGATGGGGGCATGAGACAGCGCTGCACTGCCGTGTGTCAGGCACAGTGTTTTCAGCAACTGCAGAGGAGAGTTAATGCCACTGACGAGAGCACAGCTCGTCTGACGTGGTGGCCCTGCTGGTCCTTCACGTACCGGAAAGATGAACTGTCCCTGGAAGAACTGGCGAGGAGAGCTGCGGGGATCGCTGGGACATGGGAGATGGACACGCGTGCTGACGTCAGGAGTGCGGGATTTGCTTGGGCCAGAAAAGCAAGTGGGAGAAGAGTGGGGTGACTGCTGTAAATGCAGAAGAGGGAAATAACACTTAGGGAGAACAGTTACTAAGACTGAAGGGTGTGGGCACCAGAAAAAATGTGTAATGCCTGGCCCTGAGTAACTTTAAGCTGCAAACTGGAAGAAAACTCTTTAATGCTTAGAAGATTTGGGTTCTGCAAGAGCCTTCCAAGGGAAATAAAGAAAGGAGGAAGCAACCAGCCAACCCCTGACTGCTCACTATGGAGCTCAGTCACCTTTTGATGGGCCTGGAGATCTCTTCCAGTCTCTCCTTCCTCCAAATTAACTGCCTCTGCGGGCATTGCCTTTCAAGATACGTGTTCCCTCTTCACTTTTTAATTGCTCTGATGTCTTCTTGTTTGAAACACTGAACTGTTGCTGATCAAGTATTTTGATGGCAAAAAGCGCTATGCTGGCAGGATCGTTTCACTTGTGAATTGTGCTTAGGTACCAATTCACATAATGTGGTTTCATATAGCAAGAATTACACTTTTTAACCAGTTAACAAGCACGGGAAGGACTTTACCATGTTTGAACTCCTCTCCCGTTACCGCTGGCGTTGATGCAGATCCCTTGTGTGCAGAGTTCTGCTGTGGAGAGCCTGGGGTGAGGATCCCCATTACACGGTACCGGTCTGAGGGGTTCATCTCGGATGTTAAAACAATTGCGCTTAGCATCAGTTTGGGTTAGAAAAAAGTTTAAAGGCTTCTGAATTCAATGTTTACACACCCTAGGGTCCTACAGTGGCAAACTAAGATTGCTGTCTTTGGGTTGTTTCAGCAGTGCAGGATTTGGCCATTCCCTCTATAAGAAAACCCAGTAACTGTCCATCTAAAACTCTGCCATGTAATTCAGGGTAGGACTGAATGCTGTCAATGTAAATCTTATATGAAGAACTACCTCTCGAAGTGTTACTTCCTTCTGCAAATTAAAATAAAGAATAGCTCTTACCATTTTGAAAAAAAAAAAAAAACAAAAAAAAAAACAAACAAAAAAACAAGAAGAACTTGTTCACAAGAGCAGAAGCCAAAGCATTTGGATAGAGCGGACATGTTCTTGCTACCAGCATTGCCCAGGAAACCCCACCATGAAATCCCAGCAGGTTGGAGTAAATGCCATGACCTAGAGCAGATACACTGGAGTTAGCCTGCAGTCTTCCAATACCCACGGATATCCCTTCAAATTTGCAGCACCAACTTCACAATCTATAGAATACTCAGTACACTTCAGCCTCCAAGTCAGTTGTTATTGCAGTGCGATGAGGCCAAAACTGTTGGTCCTTAACAGTGATGAGAAAAAGAATCGTTACCACACCACTCCCCAAAATACTGCTACTCTGAAATTTGCCTACACTGCTACAGCTACTGCTTCACTCCAACTTCCCTTAAGACAAAATTTCTGCCATTCTTCTAGTACCTGCTCTAGCCACATGCACAAACAATACTTTCTTATTCCTTATGGATCAAGCTTTTATACTTAACTTGGCTTTTTTACCATCTGTAGTCAGATTCCTGATAAGCAATAAAGCACCTTGTCTTGCAGGCACTCCCCTCTTCTCCCCACTCTACCCCCATTAAAAAACACACCCACTCTACCCCATGGACAGACCTTGAATCTAAACTAAAAAACTGGCTTTTGCTTGAAAACTGTCATTTAAATGGCTCTCCAAAGCTGAAGTACTTCTAATGGTCTTATCTTTTCAGCATGAGGTGCCTCTGAAAAGCTTAAAGATTACAAACAATCACCTTACTCACGTTTTGCCCACAGTTTAATCGCACGGAGCGTGAGCCAGAAGTTCTCCTCACTTGGCACTAGATGTAGCATTTCATCGGTAACTCTAAGAGAAAAGTTGAAGGACAGAAGTTCCTAGTAACAGGTACAGGTCCTTTTTATGCTACGCTGGATCAATAGCTTACAGTTTATCGTTCAAATCTATGAAAACAAGTTTGGATTACTCGCTTTGTAGTACGTTAAAAATTACAGATTACACATAACATACACATAACACCTGGGTGCCCCCCGATGTCCCCAAGGGTCCCAGGATCCACTTCACAGGCTGCTCACACCAGGGATCACCTCTAACTATCTGCACCCACCTGCTGTTAATAACCCAATGAACTCCCAGTGCCCCCATTCATCCCAGTGCCCTGCAGTGCAGCCCTGTCCCTCCACGTCCCGGGGCTCTTGGACACGCACCAGGGCTTGCACAAGTCCCGGGTATTGCACCAGCATTTGCACCAGCACCAAACATGGCACGTGCTTTTGTACAAGCCTGAGCACTGCACAGGCCTTTGCAAAATCTCCAAACTTTACACACGCGTTTGCACACGCGTTTGTACAAGTCCCAGACGTTGCAGGTAGGGTAGCCCTAAGCGGGAGGTCCCCTTTCACCCGCTTCCTGGGTGCCTGGGTCCTTCAGGGCAGCGCTGCGCCTGCAGCAACCTCCCCTCACTTGAGATGTAGTTTCAGCGCTCACCCAAGCAATGACAAAAGCTTCTAATCGGTCATTATGCATGTACGAATCACCACACAACGCATTAATTCTCATTTTGGGGACAAAGAGACATCTTCTAGATTTTCACACATCTCTGACCTTCAGAGATCCTTGCCTGCTGGTACTCTGCTCGTCACTAATACAATTGTTGTTTCTGCCTTCTGTGCCCGTTCCCTGAGGAAAAGAAGGGACCCGCGTGTGGTGGATTGATCTCAGCCAGATGCCCGGCAGCCAGAAAAAGCCCAACTCAGGGATGGAACAGCAGATTTCAGCGGAAGCCTTTGGAGCAAGGACAGAGGTGGTCGGGGCTGTGGGAAAGGAGGCGGGGAGGAGGGGTTGTTGAGAAGAATCACAGAATGACAGAATCACTCAGGTTGGAAAAGACCCTTGGGATCATTGCGTCCAACCATCAGCACTATTCCACAAAGTTCTCCCCTACACCACATCCCCCAACATCTCATCCAAACAACCCTTAAACACACCCAGGGATGGTGACTCCACCCCCTCCCTGGGCAGCCTATTCCACTCTCTGACCACTCTTTCTGGGAAACATTTTTTCCTCACGTCCAGTCTGAACCTCCCCTGTTGCAGTTTAAAGCCGTTCCCTCTTGTTCTGTCACTAATCACCTGTGAGAAGAGACCAGCACCAACCTCTCTACAACGTCCTTTCAGGGAGCTGTAGAGAGTGATGAGGTTTCCCCTCAGCCTTCTCCTCGCACTAAACAGTCCCAGCTCCTTCAATCTCTCCTCACAGGATTTATTCTCCAGGCCCTTCCCCAGCCTCGTTGCCCTCCTCTGCACTCGCTCCAGCACCTCGAGATCTCTCTCGTATTGAGGTGCCCAAAACTGGACACAACACTCCAGGTGTGGCCTCACCAGTGCAGAGCACAGGGGGACTATCACCTCCCTGCTTCTGCTGGTCACACTATTTCTAATCCAAGCCAGGATGCCGTTGGCTTTCTTGGCCACCTGGGCACACTGCTGGCTCATGTTCAGCTGCTTGTCAATGAGAACCCCCAGATCCTGCTCTTCCAGACAGCTCCAGCCACACCTCATGGGCTCAGAAAAGCAGAGCTGTAACTCGTACTGAGTGCCAAGAGTTGCTCAGCTAAGATATGTCAAACACTCGATAAAACAGCAGCTCTGGTTTGGGTTGTTTTTTTTTCCACTGGATGAATAATCTTTTCTATCAGGATGCAATCAGGAACCCAACTCCAATGTGGCTGGGACAGCCTTTCCTCTGATCAGGAACCTGGAAATCTCAGCTCAGCCACTCACAAGTTTCTTGCTCGCAGGGAGACTGCTTATAACAGCGCAGCAGATTAAACACAACAAGCAGTCACTGCAACAATCAAGGCAAACCCAGAGCTGCTGCTTGCCAGCAGAGCATTTTAATGGAGGGAGCGGAGCAAAGGATCCTCCTTTCACTGATCCCTTGAAAGATGCAACTGCTTTCCATCACTCATCTCCAGCCAGACTGAGAAGGCTGAAGGGGTTCAGTTCTTCCTGGAGTCAGGGCCAAATAACGGGCACTTGTCACCACACATCTGCACCTGGGACTTGTCCACATCTGACTGACACAACCACTGCAATAACACAGCGCAGCACCCAAAGTCTGTCCTCACACTTCACAACCACGCCTAGAGGGCACAGCTCATGGAACAGCAGGGCCAACCCTGAAACAGAGATCTGCCCAGGGCATGGGGGAGAACGGGGAGGAAGATGCAGGGCTGGAAGCACTGGGTTCCTGAAGCTAACAGCAGCACGGATGCAATCTAGACAAAAAGCTCTGCCTGCTGCATTCCCATGAGTAATTAGTGGGAGGTTTAGCTTTCTGTATTTGTAAGGTTGTCCTGTACCTTGCTAGAATATGGCTTGCTAGAGGGGTATGTCTCGTGCAGATCTGCAGTAGGGGATGTCCCAATTCACTCAGCCCTGGCACATCAAAGCTGTATCCTAAGGACAGAAAGCAGAGCTGAGCTGAGAGATGGGACCACTGTGAAAGCCACAGCCTGACGTCCAGGACAGAAGAGCAGAGGTCTCCAGTCTCCATCACAAGGGGCCACTCCCAAAGTGCCTCCTACCTTCTGGTCAGTAAAGCCGTAACTTACAGACCGGTGACATCTTTGAGAAAGGGTCTGAAACCTCCACTACGAACAGCAGACGAGCCCCAGATGTCTTCAGCACAGGGTTGGCTGGATTATTCACAGCCAGGGAATCAGCTAAATGCAGTTTAACTCATTTGCCTGCTTAATCCAGAGCACTTTTAAATCCCCATACACTGATCCAAGGTGCCAGAGGTATTTTAACCCTTGAGACCCCAAGATGCTAAACACTGGTTAAGAAAGCAATTTTAAATGTACAAATCTAATTTCCTTCAGTGTTTCAGTAACTGTGAATGAACTCCTCATCCATCCTGGCTACCAGCTCTTGCTACAAGGAGGATTCATTCGGCTCCATCTTGCTTAAAATACTGAGCTGAATCAGCAGATCTTGTCCTGGAGGAACAGGTAACCCTGCCCTGAACCTCTGTGCATCACGCAGCCCCAATCTGCCGCTGCAGATTAAGGGCCAGAAGCAAAACAGAAACAGAACAAAGAATAAACTGACAAACTGCTGGATTTGGAGACCTGGTAGCCCCCTCCCAAAAGACACCTCCAAAGACACCTGGGCTAAAGGATTGTTCCTTCAAGTACAAGAGGTAATACAGTAAACCCCCTTCTTTTCTCTGGGATTTGGTCACCAGAGAGCTGCCCATCAGCCCCTGGACAGACGAGCACACATCCTAATTAAAAGCAACACGTAAAAGCCCAAAGCAACAAAAGTAGAGATTCATTGGTGGCATTTGGCAAGTGACAAAGATACAGCAGCTTTTGGGAACAGTTCTTTGAAGGGAAAGCCAGAGTTGATAGGCATCCCCGCTGGAAGGCTCTTACAGAGGAGAGTGTTAAACAGCGTCAACTGGCAGGTTTAAGCATTGTCTGGGAAATGTCAAACACTGTCAAGATACCACAGAGCCCTCTGCAGCCAAGCCCCAGCGAGGGACTCCTGTGGGCTCATCTCTGAGAACACAGACTGATGGGCCACCAGCTCTGCCGACAGAAAACACCTTATCAGCAGCTGGTGCAGAGAGTACAGCGCCCTCAAAACAACCAAACCAGCCAGGTCAGCCCACCCAGACACCCAGCATCTCCCCGCAGTACCTGCAGCCACATCTGCAGCCCAGCCCTGCTGTCAGGATCCTCTCGGACTGGTCGGGTCAGCGGTCCCAGCCTTCCAAACCCCGGCCTTCTGGGAGCTGCACTCAGCCCAGTTTGGGGAAAAAAGATGAAGACGCCCCTTAACTCTATTTGGAGACTTCCAGGAATTCTCCCACCTCAGGGAAAAGGAAATGGAACGAAAATTCTGGTTCAGTTTTTCCAAAGCAAAATAAAACCCAACCACTGCAGCAGAGAGACAGCTGTCCCAGGAGTAGAGATCTTCAAAGCCCTGAAATAAATAGTCTTGCCTCTGGCTTCCAGCTGCATGGGATTGCTTTATAGCACCTTACACAAAACCCACCATAAAATACCTCCGACAAGTTACCAAACAAACAGCATTAAGGTTGTCCACAGGATCAGGCATTGGCTTCTAAACCCCCCATTCTTTGGTACCTTCAGCAAACCGCCAGCTCTGATTCAGCCCTCAGTTGGTTTTCTGAAAGGGTGACAAAAGCAGCTTCAGCAAGATCAGAGTCAGACCACAAAATCTGCTTCCTTTAGAGATCAGGCCCTGCTGTCTCTGAGCAGCTCAGATCCCCCAACAGCCGCTGGGCCTGCAGGAACTGAACAGCTCGAGTCTGACCAGGGGACGAGGCAAAGCCTGGGGAAGAAGGCCAGCTGTGAAACAGTTTGACAGAGAAGAGGGGAGAGAGAAAATGTGGGGCAATAGAGCTTTCAAACAGAGCTTTAAAAGAATCAGGGCTTCACGAACCCAATCCATGAACTAGAGGTTTTGTATCTGTACAGATGTTACTTTACTCGGAATGGCAGAACACTAAAATCCACTGCCCAGGGGGAACAGAGAAGCTTTGGAGATGAGCACAGAGCACAGCGCTGCCAACTCTTTAACAGCCAGCAGAGCACACCTCCTCCCGGGGGGGGCAGCTCTAACTGCCACACTGCTGCAGTGAGGACAGGGGAGGAGAGTCAGGACAGCTGCAAAAAGTTCATGAGACTTCTCAAAGGGGAAAAAAAGGAAACAGAAAATTACCCAGATCTTTTTACCAGGCTGTCTGTGACACAAGCCATCAAAACACGAGAGTGGGTGATGGACAGCTGGGGAGAACAGTCAGGATTCCACAAAACAGTTCAGACAGCCTGAAATCAGAATGAAAATGAACATTTGTGAAAAACATCTCTTAGTATTTTGCTTTGCCGAAGAGGTACCTCTGTGTCACAAGGTAAATATCCCATTCCGCTGCCCAGGTGCAGACCAAGACCACTCCTCTCCTGAAGGCGACTGCCACAGCCCCGAGGCAGGGTGAGGATGGACACCATCTCTTCTCCAGCTGGTGAACCTGGGGAAGCGCAGCTCCCTCTGATCCGACACACTGACTTTGGCAGGTATTTGAGTGGGCTGTGCTGCTCACACTCATGTATGGCAGGATGGGCTCATGGGCTTGTCAGAGCCACAGCGGAAGCCAAATCCAAAGCTCAGCCACCCTGACCTTCCTCTTCTGCTCTGGTTTCATAGAGAGTTCAGCACATTTCTGCCAGCCAAGAGCTTGGCCCAGGTCTTCCTCCTTGATCCCTGCTTTCTAACAAGCATCCCATTGCTGAGCCAGGATTTAAAAAAGGGGCACCCACACAGCTGAGGAGACCCAGGCTCCCACTCCCTCCTCCTGCCTTCCACAGCGGACCTAACACCCAGGAAAAATAAGATCTGGGAGTCATCAGACGTAACATCTCGTTTATTCCTTACAGCTGACCCTGTTCTTTTCCCCATGTCATTATGGTCAAAATACAAGGTAATTAGTGTCCCCCCTGTGGGTACATTCTCCACAAGGTTTTGAAGGGCAGCTCGGAAGCAGAGCTCCATCTAAATGGAGCCAGCTCTGAGATCTGCATCCCAAAGCTCAGTGGGAAGTGGGCAAGCCAAGTCCTTGACTAAAGTCAGTCTTCCCCAAGAAGCCACCTAGGACACAATTTCCATGCCCTCTCCCTGTGCTCTAGCAATTCCCTTTGTCACATCAAAGGTCTGCGATGTCTGACAGTGCAATTCGACAAACTGCTCTCTCTTGTTGCTTTACAGCACTCCTGCTGTCACAGTATTGCCTCCAAAGCTCCCTGTTTCCCAACCAGAGCAAGGCTGCCCCAGCAGTCAAACATCAGAGAACAGGTTTACCTGACGCTTTACAGTCAGCTCCGGCACAGATCGAGCCCTGCACACTTTATGGTGCTACTGGAAGCTGGTGGCTACGGTTCAGGTAGCCGTGCATTTGGACAGGCACAGCCTCGTCCCACTGCCACAGCCCCGCACTCGGTCCCCTGAGCCTGAAGGCACATTCTTCATTGCCCTCCGAGTCCCAAACTCCAGAAGTTCCCATTCTTTCCTTCCTCCAGACCTTCACGTGCCCAGGCACTCTGCAGCATTTGAAACTATCATTATCCACTCAGATCCCTGCTTTACTGCCTGGACTGTGCCCCATCCCCTGACTCAGGCCGACACAGCCCTCCCCTCCTTTTACTGCCCGAGCATCCCTGAGTAACCCACCCCCACTGGGCTCACCTCTGTTTGAGAGAGCCCTCTCCTCCCCCCCAGCTTGCTACAGCCACTTTTCTAGCTCCCCTAGAGAGCAGAGTTCAGCCAAAAGCATGCAGCTTTCCTCATCTTCTTCTGGAAAGAAGTTGCATCCCTGATCCAGCGGTGATCCCACACCTTTCACAAGACCAGCTCTGCTGTGACAGCCCAGAACTAGATGTCTGTTCCACACTAACACAGGGGGGATGTAGTCCCCAACTAGTACCCCCAGCACACAGCAGTAACAGACAATTCTTAAATAATTCCCATTTCTTCATAGCAAGGAGGGGTGTGTTTTCTTACAACGGCTTTCCAGCCAGCTTACTACAGCACAGCAGTGGTCTACACTTAACTCACTTCCCAGTACTTGCTGACACATCACGCTGGGAACAGGTTTCCTGGGTCAGAAAAATCAGAGTCAGGTAAGATTCATTTGCTTTAATGTCCTGCCTCAAGAACTCCTTGTGCAAGGACTGCATGGTTAAAACTGATGCCAGGTTTATGGGATGTCCCACTGGGGCTCACGGATGGGTCAGCAGCAGAGGGTGTCACCAATTTCCAGAGCTGTGGCTGCCCTGACCAAGTTACCAGACTCAGCCACAAGCACCGTAGGAGCATAAGAGAGACAATCCCTGACCCAGAATAATCATGAACTGTGTTATCAGCATGAACTCAGATGAAGACATCTAGTTTTTGCCATGAAATACTTTATGCTTAAGGATCACAAAAATTGAGCAGACCAACTTCAGACAAAAGGCCAAGGCTAGAAAGGGACACCCTAAGACACAGTCAGAGAGACCCTGGCTGTAGTGAGGGAATAAACAAGTCAGACAGAAGCAAAACACCTCTGCCATTTACTTTCCAGAAATCCTCAACAACGGAGAATTATTCCACTAACCAAGGGCTTTTCTACACAATAACCTCTGCAGCCTGGGGCAATGCAGCCGTGCATTCGAGTACATGCACACCCAGTGTGCGCAGGCTGGCAGCTCAAACCTTTGCATACTTCTCTATTCATTGCTGCTGAAACATTTTGACTCCCCAACCCTACACTCTGGTTCTGTCCTAAAACCTAAATCCCCAACAGGAATTGCCTCAAAAGGTCGATCAGAGATGAGCCGGCTCCACCTGCTGCATGGCCTCCCCTGACCACCACACACAAAGCTCAAGCCCTCCCCAGCCTGTCCCAGCCAGCGCCCCAGGAAGGTGCTGTCAGACCTCTCCGCTCCCCTGACAGCCCCCGGCCAGCTCCCCGGCACAGGGCACACGCCGGCTGCAGGCCGCCAGCCAGCCTTAGGGACAGGGAGTCACTTCAGGAAAACTCACCTCTTCCCCAAAGACCAGGTTCTGCTCCGAACCCAAGTGACCGCCGCAAGCCCACAGCACCCTGCCTCTCCGCAGCACCCGAGGGGTGCAAACCCCAACCCGGAGCAGACACCAGCCCTGTCCCACCTGCTTCACACGGCATCCCTGCAGCCACAGGCACCTCCTGAAAGGGGGGAACCTGCGAGAGCAGTTTTTAAATGTGTTTCCACAAAGACCAGGCAGTTACAGAAAAGAGATTTCACAGGGACAAAACCAGGGAAAAGGAGGAGGAGGAAGTTGGTCTGCCTGGCTACATGAAATGGGGATGAGAACGAGCAGAGATGCAGGGCACAGCAGAACTGAACAGGAGCTTGAAGGTGACAGGAAGAAAAAACAGGCAAGATGAACTACACAGGTGTTCTGGACAGGAGCCTGGTTTTGTTTAGGTCTTTAGGTCTAAGGAAGTCTTCCTTATCAATTATTCTGATGATTAATTCTATTTCCACACGGGCATTTTGTCAACATTTAAGAAGATGCACTGGAGACCCCAGGAGAAGCCCCAACACTCACCTAGGAACGAGGTGACGATCTGCAGACTGACAGCACATCGGGCGGGACAAGCTGGCAAAGAAACACAGTGGCAACCGGTTACATCACGTTTCCAGCAATCCACAGCCACAGGCAGTGAAAAGCGACTATTCTATGCAGAGCTGGTGCAGAGCAGAGAGGTGGAGGTGAAGCAGCAGCTGACGGGGGAGGCTGAAGCAGTGCCACCCACGGCAGGAGCTCTGCCGGCTGTTTGCAGGCTCAGAGCAAGTGGTGCTGCCGGATTTCCCAACCAGAAGCACTCCCAGGATCCCAGCACACAGAAACTTGTCCTTTAATTGCTTTTCAATTACTTCTTGTACCTTCATTGTGTGAGACTTCTGCTCTGCCTGCAGATGTCAAGAGACTCTTTTCTGAAAGCGGAGCAGGTGGTTCCAGCTTGAAACAAACAGGATTTGTCTTTTGGCAAAGGTGCAAATTAGAAGCTCAGCACAGAAACTGAACTTTGTCCAGAAAGCCAGAGGAGCAGCAGGGCTCTGCAAAGGGGCTGGGCTCCAGCACACCCCCCTGCTCACCCCCCCACATCTCTCCCAGCACCTCCGAGCTGGGAAAAACTGTCCCACAGCCCGAAGGCAAGAGCCCGCCTGGGCCAGCTCTCGCCCTCGGGCTTAATGCCGGTTTGTGATCAGCACCTCTTGGCTCTGGTGACTGGCACCCTCTGAAGCACCACTCTGAGGGGTTTCATCAGACTGAACCCACCCAGCCCAAATCACCACAGAGAGCAGAAAATATTAAATGTGTCACTGCTTTCACACTAGCAGTAAAAATAAAGGGCTAAAATTCACTTTCCCTGGGGTAACCTGACAGATAAACCCCACAGACACAACAGACCCTTACAGACAGCAAAACCCCACCAAGTTCAAGGTAAAAGGACAAGCACAGTCACACATCAGAACATCTGAACAGCCGGAACTGTGACAACAAATCCACAATTCAGAACCATGAAAAATTAATTGGGTTTTTAGACCAAAGCTTTCCCTTCCCCGGCGATCCCACCACCCCCTCCAGGGAAATCGGCCCCAGCCCCTGCACTCACCCACTGCTAGGCCGGGGACACCACCACTAGTGCTGGGGCTGGGGCTGGTGCTGGGGCTGGTGCCACCTTTTCAGGAGAAAAATTCCTTCAGCCATCCAGAACAAAGCGAGTGTTTTGAAAAGGAGGAATTCCCACTTGCTGGGTGAACCAAATCTCTGCCTGGAACATCCCTCAGTGCAGACCCCAGAGAGCTGCAGGACCTCCTGCCTAGGCCACCTCACTGCAGACCATAGAGCCCTGGCAGACTGTCGGCAGGAAGTAGGCCCTGTGGGGGCCAGGGGGACCCCCGGGGGGGCTCCAGCACGTTGTCCCCCCCAGCACCTGCCCACACTCCTGCCTGTGCCGTGAGGGGGGATTGGGGACCCGGGGGGATTATTGGGGGGGTGTTATTGGGGTTCTGTGGGAGTTGTGGGGGTTATTGGGGCCCTGGGGGGGGTATTTGGTTCCTAGAGAGAGTGTAATGGAGTCGGGGGGGGGGTGTATCCTGGAGGGGTTTGGGAGGGTTATTGGGGTCCTCGGGGGGGGTCTTGAGGGAGATATTGGTGTCTGAGGTGGGGGGATTGGGGACATCCTGGAGGGGGTTCTGGGGGAGGTATTGGGGTCCTGGGGGTGTCTTGAGGGAGGTATTGGGGTCTGGGGGAGGGTCTTGGTGCTGGGGAGTGTTATTGGGGCCATAGGGGAGTTGAGGGGGTTATTAGTGTCTGGGGGGGGTCAAATTGGCTCCTGGGGTCAGTTTCTGGGGAAGATATTGGGGTCCTGGGGGACAGTAATGAGGTACAAGAAGGGTCCAGTGGGGGCTAGTGGGGTCCTGTGGGGGATTTTGTGGGGTTATATTGGGGTCCTGGGGGTCTCCTGGGGGGGTAATGGGGCTTAGGGGAGTCCTGGGGGTGGGCTGGTAGGGTCCCGGGGAGGTATTTGGGGTCTTGGGGGGTAAAATGGAGAACTGGGGAGCGAACAGTATCTGGGGGGGCACTAATGAGATTGGGGGGGCTGTGGGTGTTTTGCAGGGACCTAGGGGTGGCAAATGTGGTTTGGGTGGGTTGCAGGGGGGAATTGGGGTCCCTGGGAATCGCCCCCAGAATCACCCTTGGTCCCCAGATCCGTGTTTGACCCCCAAATGCCCACTTTTACCACAGAATTCCCCCGTTTGACCCCCAAACCCAATTTTGACCCCCAAATCTCATATTTTGCCCCCCAAACTTATCTTGTTTGTCTTCCAAATCAGCCTCAGCACCACAGGAATTCTATTTTTCACCCAAAATCCATCTTGAATCTTAAAATCCCCCAGTTTCACCACAAAATCTGCTTTAGCACCCCCAAAGCCTCCTAGTTTCACCCCAAAATCCTCCTTGGACTTCAGAATCCCCTGATTTTACCTCAAAATTATTTAGTTTCACTGCCAAATCTCCTTCTTTCACCCCAAAAATCTCTCTTGGACCACCAGAATCCCACACTTTGATCCCAAAATTTGTTCCAGTTTTATCCCCAAATCGCCCAGTCTGACCCCAAAAACATCCCTGTATGCAAAATCCCTCATTTTCAGCCCCAAACCACCCTGTACCACAAATCACCCTGTTTCACCCCAAATCCCCCATATGCAAAATCACCCCTTTTCACCACAAACTTCACCACGCCCCAAATCCCTCCATTTCAACCCAAACCCCTAAATATCTCAATTTCAACCCTAAATTCCTGCCATGCCCCAAATCCTCCAATTTCATCCCAAAAATTTTTGTCTAAAAGCCACCAAGTTCACCCTGAAACTCCTTTGTTTTGCACACTTGGGGTGTCTGTTGAGATTTTGGGGGCTCCCCATGCCCCTGGTGACCATGTCCCCCCTTTCGGTCCCCCCAGGGCAGGAGAAGGAGGGGCCCTTGCTGGAGGGGACCCCACTGCGCCTCAAACCCCGCCGTGCCCACAAGCTCTGGGTGGAGCAGCAGCTCTGCTACAAGGAGATCCCCGAGGCCTGCGTGGGCTCCTGCCAGGCCAAATGCACCGTGAGTGTCCCCCCCATGTCCCCAGAATCTCAGGGGGTCCCCAACCTCTTTTTTGGGGACATCCTGGTGTCCCCAACTCATCACTCACCTCTTGGGTTGGTGGCCTCCCACTCTCCTCCCACCTTCAGTATTGCATTTATGGGTCCTGTTTCCACCGTGCCGTGTCCCCACCCCCCTGCCATGTCACTTGGGGTGTCCCCTTGTCCCTTTGGGTGACATCCCCATGTCTCCCTCCCCCCATCAAGCTCTCCAGAGCATCAGAGCCAACCCTCGTCTCTACCAGATGCTTCTACATTTCAGCACCTTCATCTGGGAAGGGGTGAGCCCTAGGTGTGTCCCCAACACGGGTGTGTCCCCAAAGGTGGAGTGGCCCTTGTGACACCCCCACACACTTTTTGGGGTCTCCCTTTCCCCCAGGTCCATGTCAACATGGTGCAGAACAACCTGGTGCTGCTCATCTACCTCATGGGGATGGTGAAGGCTCTGATGGACAACCCCACCCTCTACCTGGAGAAATACATGAGTCTGGGGGACACCACCCCCCCAGACTGTCCTCTCCCCTGGGACCCTCTGGGGGATGTCACCAGCCTGTCCTGGTCAGCAAGGGATGCTGTAAACCCCTCTGTGTCCCCCCTCTGTGTTCTGCCATGTCCCCAGTCTCCACCAGCTCATCCCCATCATCACGACATGCATTGGGAGCCACCAGCTGTGGGGCTGACCCCATGTCCCCCCGTGTCCCACGGTGCCCCTGTGTGTTGTGACAGCATCATGTTTCTCTTTGGGCTTCCTGGGGAGGGACTGCAGCCGTGCAAGACTGCTGGGGAGCTCAGTCTTCTTTTGGGATGTTCTGTGGGACAGGAGGACAATTGCTTTGAGCTGCCAGTATTTCTGGAAGGATTACCCATTTTTGCCTTCCATTTGGAATACTGTTCAGTGGCACTTGTTTTAAAAATAAAAATCGGGTGTGTGTAAATAGCTGTGTGCTAGTATACAGTGAATAATCTCCTGCATGGAGTGAATGGCTTTCTAATTAAAAATCTCCATTCAATATTACAAAAAGGGGTTCCCTTAAAGATCCAAGTGCTTGCTGATGGATTCCTGGCTGACAAAATCCCCTCCCAGCTTGCTTAAACATTAAACCCTCTTTCAAGTACCATTCAGATTATCTAGTGTGATTTCTTTCAATTAATCATAGTAGTCTAAAATGCGTATTGTTCTTAAAAACTAGGGTCAGAAGTTCATAGAAACATCTTCTGTGTCTGGTTTCAATGAGTTAAAGCTGTTGTTGTGTCAGGTGGAGGGTTTCTAATGCCGTTTTTTCCTCTCTCAGCAGGAGACGACCGTGGACATCTCACCTCCAGGAGCCAGGACGCCATGTCCGGGTTCCAGCCCGTGCTGTCCCCAGAGCTTGTGTCCTCGAGGTGAGCAGGGAGGGCGTCACCCCGCGAGGGGTTGGTGTGTTGCAGCAGTTGGTGCTGTGAGGGCTGGCAGGCGACCAGCGCTGTGAGGGCTGGGGGATGGCAGCGGGGTGGCAGCGGCTGTTGGGGTCCCTCATTTGCACAGCCCCGCCCCCACCCACTGGGGAATCTCTGGGTCCCTGGGGCAGGTTTTGAACGGTCCCTCCCAGTTGGGTCAACGGACCCAGCACAGCCAGGAGATGCGGTTGGAGCTGCTCGGCCTGGCAGAAATCCCTCGGTACCTGTGATTCAGAAGAGGTAAAATTTGAACTCTGCTCTTGGCCCTCACTGAAGCTGAGTCCAGTCTCTGTCTCATTTATTTTATCTTTTTTTCTCTGTAGTTTGTTCTTTTTTTTTTTTTTTTTAACAGAAAGGCGATTCTTAGACATTCAGTTGCAGAAGCTTCTGTTTGAAGATCACGCTTATATCTCCAGGTAGGTCTAATTAGATGCCTTTTCCTCTTCTGTTCATCCCTGATAAGCTCAGGCCCTCTCTGTTTGTCCTGTTTCTGAGGACCGCTGCCCGAGACGCCTGGCATTGCCCAGGGAGATTCTGCATCTCATTTTGCACCATGAATTTTGTTATTCAGCAGGAATGATGTATTTTTAGGACACAAGCTACCTAAATTGCACTGAAGTGAAAAGAGATAACACTGGAATATAATCAGAATATAAAAATTTTGAGGAAAAGATCCTTAAAAAGTTAGGTAAATTTATGAGCACAGCACTATTTTTTAGTTAGTATTTTTATCTATTTCAGATTTAAAGCTTGCATTTAAACAAATGTAGTTGAATTGATGTGGAAAACATGTTCAAATCACCAAATATTTCTTTCAAACGAGAATAAGCAACGTAGTAGCTACAAAGAGTATTTTGGCTTTAAAATGTTTCATATTTTTGAACCCAGATCTAAAAGTGGCCTAGGAAAACGATCTTTTAATTCTGTGTCACAAATGTTACGATCCACCCCCTTCTAAACCATTATTGTTGAAGTTGTGTGGTAGAGACGTAGGCAATCAGTGGTCGGGCTGTGGCCTCTCAGGACATGGATCTCCTTTTGTTCAGAAGACTCTCAGGCTGCAGCAAGCGCCCAGACGTCACAGTGAACACGGAGGGTCCGAAAGAGAAGTCAGCAAAATACGAAGGAGGAATGGGCAAGAAAAAGGCAGAAGCCTGAATCCCGTCTGTCCTAAACAATGAACTGCTCAGCTCTGTGCTGGCCGCACAGGCCACCAGCAGTTCAGGGTCTCGGGCACAAATCTTCTGCAGTTTGGTACTTACCTCCTTCCTCACAAACTAAAAATAAACCAATAAAAGGAGATGCCTGTTCCTTAGTTCAGTGAAGGGAAAAGCAACTTCTCTTGAGGTCTGTTTGCCTGTTTTGGAGGACGGGCCCGAGCCCGAAGGAGAAGAGTGCCCTGACAGCAGCTGCTGGGCAGGCTGAGGGGGTGCGGGGAGTCTGCTCCCGGGGGAGCTGCGCCACTGTGTGTAGCTCAGTCGCTGTTATTGGGGGTCTGAAGCCAGTTCCCAGCAGGCACACCGTAACTCCTTGCTCTCTCTCTCTGCCCGCTGACTGTCCCGGTACCGCTCCAGATGTGCAGCCAGTGGGACGCCCACCGCTAACGGGAGATTCTCACCTCAGGACACCGCAGCCCCAAGCTTCGCCCTGTGCTTGGCCCGTGAGGAGCCGCGGCTCCAGCTGCAAACCCCAGTGAGGGGGGGATGCGGGTGTGGGGCTTGTGCAGGGAGCGCCTGAGCCGCCGGGTGCTGGGCGGGGGCAGACCCGTGCCAGCCAATTCGCCTTTTAGCCCCAAACGCCTGTAGGCAGAGATGCCGGTCTCCTGGGGGCGGTGGGGACGTGCTCCTGCCTCTGGAAAAGGTGCCTGAGTTCCGGGAGTGAGAAGGGCGCTGGGGTTTAGAGGTCAGGGTTGAGGCAAGTGTGGAAGATGGCAATAGCTGTGATCTTTAGTCAAAAAATTTCTTTTTGTATATTCAAGCAGTTTTTTTCCTCTCCTCTGCTAATCCAGTATGGAATATGAGCCAAAGCAAGAAGCCGGCGCTATACACACTGCACACTCTTAAGTCTTTGTTTTAAAATATGTGTGAGGTCAAGCTAGGACATGCTTTGCAATCTGTGTATTTACTGCAGCGAATTTTCTGCTCTTCCTGGCTGTTTCCTGTGGTTTTCGTATTGCTTTACCTCCACAGAAAGAAATACAATCTGTATTATTGATGCCAGTGTTTACAACAGCTTTCTGATTCCCTGGTTAAAGTATTCTGAGCCTAATCCAGGCACGTGCATTGGTGGCTGGGAGAAAGCCAACAGGTCGTCACAGCAAATGTTCCCAGCTGAGTCCTGACGTGGCTTCTGCAGCGGGAGGACGGACGAAAAAAGGATGCTTATGATTCACTGTGATTTGCAAACAGTCTTTGAGTTCTAATTTCCATCATGTTTTTACTCTTCCCTTCTTTCCAGGGAGTGAAGCTGATTTCAGCTCTTCAAGAGGCATGTGCAGTATTTTAGTGCCTGAAGTCCACGTGTCTGCTGCTGGAAGCAAAAGATCTTCTTTTTCTCGCAAGTAAGCAAAGCAATTTTTCCTGGGTAGTGCAAGTGTTGCTAGTGCAGAGATAGACTGCTGTGTGAGGTCTTGCAGCTAAGACATACAGTATCAGTACTGTGAGTTTTAAAACTGTTTGGGTAACATTGTGCTCTCGGTCAGCACTTCCACTGATGAGAACTGTGATAGGAGAAAGGGAAAAAAAACCGCTGTGTTTGAAGAACCAAAAATGTTTTCATCAGGTCTTTTCACCTAAAATCAAATCCCCTCAAGGCACACATTGGACTTCCTCTTCCTTCTGCATTACCCACCAAGTGCACCCAGGTCCTTGGGCAAAAGTAATCCCACGCATGGGTTTACCTTTACACGAGGCAGGAATAACTGAGACTGTCTTCCCCAGCATATTTCTAATGCGCACTGCAGGGACTTTATCCCCATCTACAGTACGTAGGAGGTTTGATTGGGCAGGGCCAGCCTGCTTGGCAGATCCTCTGGTACTGACTAACCAGGTGGCTTTTGCTAAATGCACGTCCCAGTGTTTGAGAGTTCCACCCCCCTTTGCTCTCAGGGTAGTTTTTAGCAACCCATTGTATCGCTCAATTTTCCCAGAGGCTGGTGTGGGATCGGGGATGTGATACACCCCCCCAGTGCCATGTTCTTTGGCCCAAGTGTCTATGAGGTTATTTCGAAATGAGTCCCATTACCTGATTCAATCCTTTCTGGGGTGCCATCTTACCACAAGACTTGCTTCTCAAGACCTAAAATATTGTTCCAAGCAGTGGCATGGGACACAGCATAAGTTTCCAAGCAACCCGTGGCTGCTTCCACCATTGTAAGCACATAGAGTTTGCCGTGCCGAGTTTGTGGGAGCGTGATATAATCAATCTGCCAGGCCTCCCCATATTTATATTTTGACCATCGTCCTCCATACCAAAGGGGCTTTAACCATTTGGTTGCTTGATGGCAGCACATCTCTCACATTCATGGATCACCTGTGCAATAACATCCATGGTTAAGTCCAGCCCTCGGTCATGAGCCCATCTATATGTTCCATCTCTTCCCTGATGGCCTGAGGAGTCATGGGCCCAGGGAGCCATAAATTGTTCACCCTTATGCTGCCAGTCCAGACCCACTCGAGCCACCTTAATCTTAATCCACCTGTTGGTTGTTCTGATGTTCTTCAGTGGCCCGGCTCTTGGCTACGTGAGCATCTACATGAGGTACTTTCACAGCCAGGTTCTCTACCCCAGCAGCAATGTCTCACCATCATTCAGCAGTCCAGAGGGGTTTGCCTCTGTGCTGCCAGTGTCTCCGTTTCCACTGCTGTAACCACCCCCACAGCACATTTGGCACTACCCATGAGTCAATAGAGACAGAGCACTGGCCACCTTTCTCGCTCGGCGATAGCCAAGGCCAATTGGATGGCTTTCACCTCTGCACACTGACTCAGTAGGCATGGGCCAGGCCCCAGCACGTTGCAGTGAGCTGTGTCTCTCTGGAATTACCCAGGTGACACCATACGTTTTCCAAATATTTTACTAGTCTTTTGGGATTCTGCACCTGTTTGGGAGTGAAGTTCCAGTACACCGGAGGTGCCCACTCTCCTGGGCACTTTCCCATGCTGTCCCACACCCCCAGCCACTCATAATTCTCCAGCCTTGGGGTAGATCTCCAGGTGAGGAGTTGCTTAAGCCTGAACCACCTGCGGGACCACACTGGCTCCCAGCAGTAAGACGACCACGTAGTTGGATATTCAAAATTCCCCAAATTCTCAAACACAGCTGTAAATAGCCTCAGGAGCAGTGACTTCATTGTGCCATCAATCAGTGTTACACAGTTCAGCAAAACCAAAATCTTAATCCAACTGCCACAGGTGGTGAGCAGGAGCACGGGGACTATATATAGCAAATGAAATTTTAAGGAGCCAAGCGATCAACATTATGCCTAGCAACGGATAAGCCAATATAATGAATGCTTCTAACAAATGGTTATGACACACTGGCCCGATCTGCCGTTATCTCAACCCTTCGAGCCCCACGCTGGGCACCAAAAAGGACTGTCGTGGTTTGAACTTGGTTGGAGCCAAACACCACGCAGCCAGTTGCTCCCCCTCCCCCCGTCAGGGGAATGGGGGAAGAGAGTGGAGGGACACAAGGAAAACTCGTAGGTTGAGATAAAACAGTTCAGTGATTGTAGTAAAGCAAAAAAATAACAACAATGGAAAGTACAAATGGGTAATGCACAAGGTGACTGCTCACCACCCACCGACCAACAGCCCGCTCCCGGCCAGCGATCCTGACAGAACGAAGATCCCACCGTCACAAAACACAGCACTGCGGCTGTGCTCCCTCCCAGCTCGAGAAAATGAACTATCCCAGCTGAAACCAGGACACTGCTGTAGCAGATTAAAGCTACTCTGGGAGTATGGGAGAGAACTGGAGACAGGAGAGCAAATGCTCCAGGTGACCGCAAAGTAGAGACGGGGCAGTCTGTAGCATTTATGTCAGGACTGAAGCAGAAGGTCCAGGGTCCGTGCTGGGGTGTGTGAACCCTCTGGGATGAGCCGGGGGGTACAGGAAGGTCCTGAGGGGACATGATGGGGGGCTGGGGACACCCTGAGAGGAGCCATGGCCCAGTGGTGAGCTGGGTCCCTACCCCCTGCAGCAGAACCTCTGCCCCACCCAGCCTGGGTGACAGGTCACAATGTGACCCCCCTTTGTGACACCCCTTTGTGACACCGCTCCGTGTCACCCCACGGCACCGTATCTAAGCAGCGCAGCCCCGCAGTGTCTGACAAGACGGGGAAGGGACAGGGCAGGAGTGCAGCGAGGAGACTCCTGAGCACAGCCTGCATCTTTTCCCGTCGCTCCCTAAAGCTGAACCCCCCCCACTGTCCCTCAACCATTTTTGAGGATGGCAGAGAGACCCCTCAGCAGCCCCAGGGTGGTTTGGGAGGAGGTGCATGCTCTCCTGGAGAGCAGCTCTCCGCTGGAGCCCTGTGAGGTGACCACAGTCCTGCCGCTGTGGATTGGTGAGTGAGGGGGCCGACGCCAGGACCCCGTTTCCCCCGTTTCAAGCTCTTTTCACCCTTTGGGAGGCTGGTTGGCCAAGATGGCCGTTGTCTTACCGACTCTTCCGTGTTTCTGTGTAGACGAGACACTGCCAGAGGAGATTCCAGAGGAACCGGGATGGGATTCTGAGAACACCTGGTTGCTTGCTTTACTCGTCAGCAGCAAGACAACAACGGTAACGAGCTCCCCCGTTGCTGGGACCCTTGTCCATGGCATCGGCTTGTGTGAGCAAAGGGACCCAGAGGTGGTCAAGCTGCTCAGCCAAGCTCAGCGTGACACGTCTTACCCCCCCGTCCCTCCTCCTGTAGGTGTTTGTGGAATACCTCTGGCCTTCTCAGAAGATGGACATTCATGTGGCCATCAAGGCCTTGACGGCAGATGATGTCCACAACAGGGAGACGGGCAGCAAGGTCGTGGACATGGCCATGACAGACCCTGTGTCCTGGCTAACAGATGTAAGTGCCCCGTGGCTGGACTGTCCTTCCGTGTCAAACCATGTCAAGTCTTGTTCTTCCTTCCTGCCCTAACCCAGTCTCTCGGGCACCCGAAGCCATGTCAAGGCAGCAGGGGGGGATGGGAAGGGCAGCACCATCCTCACCCATGTCCCTTCCAGGTGCCAGAAATCCTGAGATGCATCCACACAAATGTGGAGAAGATCCGCGCGGAGCCGGCCCAGCACGGCCTGGACTCACTGCTGCTGCTGCTGACCAAGTGGCGCCCCAGGGAGGTGGTCAGGAGCCTGTTGGACATCTCTCCAATGTGTGACAGGTACCGGCCCCGACAGCCTTGAGGGCTCGTTCCCCATGGGGAGAGTGGCCCAGAGACTCTCTGGCTGTCAGACCCACAGAAAACTGCAGGATATCCCCAAGGAGCAGGGCTCTCCATCCCACCATGCTTCCTCCTTCGGCCAGAGCTGGCCAAAGCGGAGCCCCTGCCCCATGGGGAACAGAACCTCACCCCACTCTGCCTCCCCGGGCACCCTGAAATGAGGGGTGTGGGCAGGGCCGGGGTCTGGAGGAGCCGAGGCAGCTCTGCTGACCGAGTTGGCTCTGGCTCCGCAGCGCTGCCGTGGCCATGTGGGAGGTGATGATCTCCGTGCCCTGGGCTTTGCAGAGAGTCACGTCAGAGCTGCTCGGCGTGCTGCAGGACTGGCGGCTGCGCAGGGTGTTCAGCTCCACCGCAGAGGATGCCTGCATCTACCCCTTGGCTGTGAGTGACCACGCTCAGCTCCAGCGCTCTGCCTTCCCCCTCCTCCTCCTCCTCCTCCTCCTCCCAGACCCCTGTGCCACACACTCGGGCCCACCCGATCCTGGTTTGGCCCCACCAAGCCTGTCCCAGTGCAGGCAGCACTCTGCCTTCCACCCTGCCTGCATCCCCCTGCCCGGCTCTGGCCCCGGGACAGAGATGTGGGGACTTGGAGGTGGCTTCAAGGGGAGAGGAGACCCTTGCCATGGGCCGTACCGGCACGGGGGAGAGAGCCCCACAGCTCTGCTGGTCTCTCACTACTGTCTCCATTTTAGCTGCTGGTCAGCTGTGACATTGACAACAAGCAGTTTGCTGACCTCTACAAAACCCAGAGGTACCTGAGGCGTCCCAGCCCGGTGATGCTCTCGCTGGTTCTCACGGGCCTCGTGACACTGTCAAAAACACCCGAAATGGTGAGTGGGGGGGTCGGCAAGGGGAGCCAAGTTGGTAACCGGGGTCTGGGGGATGCGGTGGCTTGGCCCCGGCCGGGAGGATGCGGAGTGGAGCCCTCCCTGCTCTGGAGGGGCTGGGGGGTGCCTGGGGGGGGTCTTTTGCCACAAGAAGGTGACCAGTGTGTTCCATACAGGCCAGGAAAATGCTGGTGCTGCTGCCCGACATCATGGAGAACCTGCCGGCAGCCAACAGCAATGTCAGGATGAAGGCCCTGATGCTCTTCATGAACGTGATTCATCACATGAAGAGGGAAGAGGCCAACCTCATCGCTCTGAGGCTGGTGGAGAAGCTCCTGCTCCTCTTCGATGATGTAAGGCGGGAGCCGGAGCTGAGGCGATGGGTGAAGGACCTTCAGCCCGGCCCTGCGGGCAGCATTTGGGCAGGGGTGTCCCCCTGGCTCCTCTTGCGTGGCCTTTTGGGGCTCTTCCCACTCTCCTCCCGTGGCCTTTCCGGGCTCTTCCCCTCCCCGCTCCTCTTCCATGGCCTTTCAGGGCTCTGGGGCCATTGAGCCGCAGCTGCAGGTCTGGCCGATGGCTCCTGCGTTCAGGATCCGACCCTGGAGCAGCTCCTCTCCCTCCAGCCACACTAAAGCCCCTGCTCCCCATGGGCGAGGAGCGGCTGGTGCTGAGCTCCCTCTGTCCTCCTCCCTGCCAGGAGTCCAGCCAGGTGCGGGAGCTCTCCATCCGCCTCTTCAAAGATGTGATGAAGACCGCGGTGGGGAGAAACACCAAAGAAATGGTGAAGAAAGTGAAGGGTGCGCTGCTGCCGCTGTTCTTCCACACCAATGAGAAGATCGAGAGCGTGGCCAAGGTCAGAGATCAGTGACTGGTGTCGCAGGGAAGGGCGTGCTGACACCACGGGGGTGGCCTGGCCATGAGGGACAATGGGATTGTGTGTCACTGCAGGGTCCCGCTGTGCTGGTCCCACCTCCACTGGCCTCCTTCCCCCCTGCTGCAGAGCTGGAGGGGGAGGTGGGGGCCCCCCCAGCCCAGAGGAAGGGTCCCTGCAGCCCCAGCACCACCAGGGCTGGAGAACTGGGCACAGACATTTCCCTGCTCAGCAGTGGCCCGTGGCCACTGACCACACTAGTCCCCACGGGCTTTGTGTGCTTTGAGCCCCCATCCCTGTCCCCCAGGGCTGTGCCCAATGACCCCCTGTGTGTCGGGACCAGCTCCCAGAGTGCAGGATGACCCCAGGAATGAAGGGGGATCCAATCCCGGGATGGCTCCGTCCCTGCAGCTCAAAGCCAGGCCCAGAGGAGGAGGATGTCAGGTCTTCTTCCCTGGGCTCTGGTGCCATCTCCCAGCCTCTGCTTCTCCACAGGCTTCCCAGGACACCCTCCGTGCCTGTGCAGAGTTCCTGGGCTGGAGGAGGCTCAGCTTCCTGGCCGAGACAGGGCAGACACCCCTGATCGGAGAGTGCTTGGTGAGGACAACCCCCAAAGCCCTTGGCCGGGCTGGATGGGGGCTGCAGCCGTGCCGTGGGGGGGGCTGTGCTGCTCTGCATTGCTGCCCTGCTCCAGCCCCGCTGCTCCAGCTGCATCCTCCTTCCCTGCCCTCCAGCACGCACCCCCCAAGGGCTCTTCTCCAGGAGACCCCAGCCCATCTGGGCCCTGGCAGCAGGACGGAGGGGTCTCAGCACCCCCAGACCCCTCTGCCTGCGATTGTCTCTGGCCCTCAACCCCACGGGGCTCCTGGCTGGGAGACGGGAGTCACTGGGAGGGAGCAGGGTGCTGGCAGGAGGGACTGGTCTGGACGGCTGCGGAGGGTCCGTAGCAGCCCCGTGCCCTTGTGCTCCCTCAGATAACGCACAAGAGGAACAGCGTGTACAAGTATCTGCTCCAGAGCCTGCCCTACGTGGAGAACCCTCAGGCCAGCGTGCGAGAGGCGGCCGTCAGGTTCATTGGTGAGTTCCCGGGGACCCATTTCTGGCCGCCCAGCCCCAGTCCCCACTGGTGGGGCTCACTGGGGGTCTTGCTGGGTCCCAGCACCCTCAGGTGCTGTCCTTGCTGGGGGACAGCCCTGCCGAGGGGGACCAGAGCTCTGACAGGAGCTCTGTGCCCCAGGGCTTGCTGCACGGCACCCAAGGATCCTCAGGCTGGAGAAGCTGTGGGAGATCTGCCACAGTGGTGAGTAGGGGCAGTGCTGTGCTGGCAGGGGCTGGTGGGGCAGGGGACAGAGCCTGGGCTCCTGGGGTCTCTGCGGGCAGGGGGGGTTCACCTCTGCTCTGTTTCCTTCTCTTGCAGCCCTCCAGCCCTTGGAGAATGATGCTGAGCACTCGATCAGGTCCCTGGCAGCTCAGACCATCCTCATCCTGACAGCTCTAAAGCAGAAGCCAAGGTCAGGATGGAGCCTGCGGTCGTTGTGCTGCTGCGCCTGATGAGCCTCGGAGAGGTGCAATTCTCAGGGAAAGGCCGTACTTCAATAAATCTCTTTTTTAAATCAAGCTGGAGCAACAAGCTCAGTCCCACGGTGTCCTTCCCACAGGGACCCCCCCAAGCAGTGTCCCTCTGCCGCTGCCCACAGGGCCACACACCCGCACCTGGGGTGTCCTGCGAGACCACAAAGCCCAGAGAGGAGGAGGAAGAGGAGGAGGAGGAGGGAAGCTTTAGCCCATCCTGCCCCTCCTGAGGGGTCTCAGGGCACAAAAAGGCACCCACACACCAAGCTGGCACGTCGCCATTTGTCCCAGCACCAAAATCCTCTCCTGTACTGGGGAGCTGGGCTGGTTTTGACTGGGCACTGGTCGGTTGGTGGTCAGCAGTTGGTTTCATTGCCATCATTTGTCCTTCTTAGGTTTCATTTCTGTCTCTTTGCTAATTTTTCCTTTTCATGACAATTTTTTATTATTGATGTTATTTTAGTTCAGTTATTGAACTGTTCTTATCTCAACCCACCACCTCTCTCACTTTTCCCCTTCCAATTCTCCTCCCCCCATCCTGCTGGGGGGGAAGGTGCTTAGCTGCCAACTGGGGTTAAACCATGACACCAAGTGGCAATTTTGCCTTCTCAAAAAAAAAAAAAAATCCCTTCAGGTACTAGCAGTAGCGTTCCCTTACTGGGTGCAAGACAGCACTAGAGAATTAATAGAATTGGAGAATCAGAATAATTCTGGTTGGAAAAAACCTTTAAAGCCACCGAGTCCGGCCGTGAACCCAACACTGGTGAACCCACCACTAAACCGCGTCCCGAGTGCCACGTCTATGCGTCTGTTAAATACCCCCAGGGCTGGGGACGCCACCACCTCCCTGGGCAGTCTGTCCTGGTGCGCGACAACCTTCGCGGTGAAGAAATTCTTCCCGCTTTTTGCTCTGGTGTTCGGAGAACGCAATAGCGGAGGGGTGAAGGAAGTATCTGACCAGGGACAGAGAGAGGGGGAGAGAGGGGGGGGAAGAGACAGAGGAGAAGTGAGGGATGAAGAAAGGGAAGGATGGAAGAGGGAAAGAGAGGACAGAGGGGACAGAGCGGGGAGAGGAGCCCGTGTGCCGGGCTGGGGGGGCGTGAGGAGCACCCAGCTCACTCCCCACGGACAAGAGCTGCTCCCTCTCCCGGGGTGGGGGTGGCCTTTGGTGGCCGCTGCCCCAGCACGGGTCCGCAGCACGATCTGTAAACAGCAGCTGTAATTCCCACCAGAATCCGCTCACCCTAACACGTATCGGCACGCCTGTGATGAGGAATTCAAGGGAAAACACCCCAAGGAAAATTAGAAGAAACATTTGTCAAAGGGTGGCTGGAGGTGGAAGAACGGGCGGCGGTTAAGGAAAGGGGATGTGAAGAACAGCACCTGGTGACAACCAGGAGGGGCGGGACCTGTCAAAGACTCATTTCTTTAATTAATTATTTATTCACTGCATGCTGGTTTATCGCTGCCTAAACAATGTTAAAAAGAAGGGAAGCTGCTGCCGTGGGGAAAAGATTTTTTTTTTTTATTACACACATTTTCTTCTTCGCCAGACAGCAGAAACATGGCCACTGACAGACCCACCTCCGTCACTCTCCTGATCAGGGGGATCTGATTTCCCGACGGGCCGGGCAGTCAGGAGTCTCTGGGTGCGCTGCAGGGCTGGAACAATCCAGCACAGGTCGGAGCAGCAGAAGTGGGGGTGCGTGTGCTGCACACACACATGGGACAGCGCCAGCGGTGCTGAGGAGCAGAGAGAGGAGGAGGATGACTGGGAGGGCAAAGCAGAGCCCAGTGACACCCTGGCTGGAGACAAGCCTCTGGAGAAGGCGGGGAGCTCCGCGGCGCCTGCCAAGCAAGCCCGCCCCAAGAACTCCTTCCTGATGGGGCCGCATCCAGCCTTGGGACGGGGCAGTGCCTACGAGTGTCCCCAGAACAACATCCCCAAGCGCCTGCTGCTCGCACCCCTGAGACCACCCCTGGGGCACCGCGGGGGCTCTGCCAGTGAGGCACTGCTGCACCCCTGGGAGCTCCTGACGGGGAACGTGCTGCGCTGCCTCCTCTGCCCCGGGAGCACCCCAACACCAGCCGGGTCCCCACTTCCTGCGCAGCCTCTGACCCGCTCCGCTGGCATGCTGCTCCAGCTCAGAGGCGCAGCAGGGGATCAATAAATACCCAATAGAAATAATATTTATATTATTATAAAGAAATAGATAAATACCCTGAAGAAATACCCAATAAATTAGTTTGGTTTAAGCAATCCCGTGTCCGTGAGTGCCTGGGCAGCACTGTGCTGGGGAATGTCACCCCTTGGCTCCATCTCTGCTCTGTAACAAACAGATGAAGTTTGTTGTTGAATTTACATTTGCAGTGGTTACACTCAGACGTTTAGTGCCTCCTTCTCTTCTCTCTCTTCTCCTGGTGTTCCCCACATGCCCTCCTCCCCGCCTCCTTTCCCACAGCCCCGACCACCTCTGTCCTTGCTCCCAAGGCCGCCTCTGAAATCAGCTGTTCCATCCCCGGGTCGGGCTCTTCCTGGCTGAGATCAACCCACCACATGCAGGTCCCTTCTTTTCCTCAGGGAAAGAGCACAGAAGGCACAAACAAAAGTCATTAGATTAGTAACGAGCAGAGTACCAGCAGGCAAGGATCTCTGGCGTTCAGGGATGTGTGAAAATGTCTCTTTGTCCCCAAAAGGAGAATTAAGGCGCTGTGTGGTGATTTGTGTCCCTACAGCGAGTGATGAGAAGATTTCGCCATCTTCTGGGCGCCCGCTTAAGCTCCATCTTAAGTAAGCGGAGGTTGCTGCAGGTGTGACGCTGCCCCCAGCATCTGGGAGGAGGAGGAGGGGGTGGCCGAGGGGGGTCAGGGGTGTTTGGGAAACACCCCCCCCTCCCCAAATGGCCAAATCCCCAACCCCCAGCTACTCACTGAGGGCGAGGCAGGAGCAGACCCACTGCAGCACCGCCACGGTCTGGAGCCAGCGGTGAAGGGGGAGCCGGAGCGGGGTGAAGTGAAGGGGCACGGCGGCGGGGGGGGCACTGGGACTGGGGGTTCAGTGGGAGCAGGGAGGGGCACTGGGAGCTGGAGGAAGAGGGGCGGGGAACTGGGAGCTGCTGGTTTTAATGGAGCTGGTCCCACCCCAACCCCTGCCCTCCCCTGGGCAGGGGGGGGCAAAGGGTCGGATAATGGTGGGGCTTGTGCGAGTGGGTGTGAAAAAGTTGGGGCTTGTGTAAAGGCTTGTGCGAGCTTTGGGGCTGGGGAAAGGCTCGTGCAATGTTTGGGACTTGTGCAAAGGCCTGTGCAAAGTTTGGAGCTTGTGCAAAGGCCTGTGCGATGCTCAGGCTTGTACAAACGCACGTGCCACGTCTGGGGCTGGTGCAAATGCAGGTGCAACACCCGGGACTTGTGCAAAGCCCCATGTGCACAAGTGCAGAGCCCTGGTGCGGGTGCAAGAGCCCCAGGATGTGGAGGGACAGGGCTGCCCTGCGGGGCACTGGGATAAACCGCAGGGCACTGGGCGGCTCGGGGGGGCACTGGGATGAACTTGGGGGCACTCGGAGTTTATTGGGTTATTAACAGTGCGCAGGTGCAGGTATTAACAGGGGGTCCCCGGGGGGGGCAGCCCAGGAAGGGGGACCCAGGGCCCTTAGGGGACAACGAGGGGCACCCAGGTCACACCCTGTCATCGCCCCCCAAGGGGTCCTATCCAGCACACTGGGGGACACTGGAGATATTGGGGGGGGGAAATGGGAAAACTGGGGGACATCCAGGGACACTCTGGGGACCCCCAGACCACCCTCTATGTCCCCATAGAGGGATCGCGGGATACTGGGAGGGGCCACAGGGACAGTGGGGGACCCCCAGGCCACCCTCTATGTCCTCATAGGAGCAGTCCTGTGACACTACTGAGGGGACACAGGGACAGTGGGGACCCCCAGGCCACCCCCCATCCCCATAGAGGGGTCCAAGGAACACGTGGGGACCTCTAAGTCACACAGCGACACTGCAGGGGGGACATGAGGACACTGGTAGACCCCCAGGCCACCCCCTGTCCCATAGAGGGGTCCCAGGAGACTGGGAGACACTGGGAGGGACACTGGGGGACCCTCAAGCAACCCCACATCCCCATAGAGAGGTTCTGGGACACTTGGGAACACTGGGGACGGACTGACATGGGGACAGCAGAGGACCCCCAGGCAACCCCCTGTCCCCAGCATCAGGGTCCCAGTAGGGTCACTGGACAGACTAGGGGCACTGTGCCACCACCCGGGGGTCCTCTTGGCTTTCCTGGCAGAGGAGGGGGGTGGTTGTGGGCTGTCCCAGGCTCTGATTTGGGTGGTGCCAGGGGAGGTGGCCGTGGGCACCTGGCTGGAGCTGAAGGTCATCACCTGGGGGGCAGGGGGACAGTGTAGGCCATAATCCTCTGTCCTGACTGTGATTCCCTTGGCAAAAAGAAGTCACACTTGCAAAGGTAACAGGGAGTTCAAAAAAATTTTTTCTAAGTTTATTTAACTTTATGGATAAAGAACACCTGAGCAGCGCTGTCATTCCCTTGCACACAAAGCCTTTTTAAGTCATGAAAAATAAATTAATTCCAGGCTTTGTCGATAAAACTCATCGGGCAACTGGACAGCTGAGTTGTTGTTTGACCTCATCTAAAAGCCTTTAGAGAAAGAAAGGCTTAAAAGATTTGCAAGGGAGGCACTGGAGCATTGAAACACAGATTCTCTCTTAGAAATTCCCTGCAAGGGAAGGTCACAGAGTGTCCCTCGCTCCACAAACAACAGGTCCAGAATCAGCTTTGCCATTTAAGCCTCTGCTTCCTCTTGTGCTCCTCCTCATCCCAGAGAGCTCACCGATAGCAGGGCGTTTGCTCAAGTTTAGCCCAGGACAGCCAGCACGGTGAGCCAGGGAGGAGGCAGTATGGCACTGACACACAAAAGACCTGCGTGCGGCCATTTTTAAAGCTGGGAAGTCAGGAGCCAGGTCTGCAAAGAAACAATGCACAGAGGACGGCCAGGACTCCACCAGCCATGGCGTTCAGTCAGCTCTCGTCCTGCCTCCTCCATAACAGGATATAACCACGCTGTCAAAATTGACTGTTCCGACACATACAATATTTTGCTCCAGTAACACTGCAGAGAGCCCTCGCTTCTCCAGGGGCAGGTATCTGCAAGTCCTGCTTCCTGACCCTCACCTCACCCAGCCTTGGCAGCACCTCGCCAAAGCTCACAGCTCCAATTGCATATGCCCTGCACTATGGGAAACTGCCACTAACTTTGCCTGTGTCGCCTTCTGCCACTAAGGGAAATCAGAAGCGCCTTCACAGATGAAGGCAGGTGGGCACAAAACAAAACGGCACAAAACTTTGTGGGTCCTGTGACTTTTTACATGGATCTCAAAGTGAAGAGTCAGAGCTCATATCCTGGAACCTCAATTTCCCTGCCCCACCTTCAGAAACTGGGGGTCCAGAAGTCGGATGGTCAGGTTTAATTAACTGAGCACACTTATGCCACAAAAAGACAGGGGTGGGAAGAAAAAAGGTGCATTCTCTTAATGAACAGAGCACCATTTGCAACAGAAATAGCGAAGCTTAGTAATTTACAGAAATCTTGTGGAGAAAAAATGATGGGATCCCAAGACAGCAAGTCATCCCCAAGAACTGCAGGACAGAGGAGGTATGAATGTCACCAGCTGCCATTAAAAAGCAAACAGCCCAAGGGATGAGGTGGCAGGAGCAGCAAGGGGAGAGGAAGCACTTGCAGGAACCAAGATTATACCCAAGGCAGGGACTGTCTGCTGAACTCAAGAGCGGGACCAAAGAGCTGAGCTGTAACCTGTTAAAACAGAGTTTATAGAGGAAGAGAGTAAAGAGGGGGGTGGGTGAGTTGAAAACAGTCAAATAAGCAGAGAGGGTCAAGAAAACAGGTATTTCATCCGGCAGCATGCAAATACTTTGCTCTCAAATGCAACACCTCAATGCAAACTGCTCAGACTGTCAGAAAAACCATCAAGTTAAATTTCAGAGAGGATACACCCAATAGCTTAGTCCTCAACTTCAGAATACTTGAGAATTACACCAGAAATCTTGTCCCAAGACACCTTTTTTCCTCCTGGCCTCTAAAAATGATCTCCAGTTTTGAAAGCATATTGCAACAGTCAAGGCTTAATCCAGGTTTATGGCATAAGATATTTCATGCAGACAGCACATGGCTTCATCCCAAGTAAAAACCTGTGTCAGTGGGCTGGTCATTGGACTTTTAATTTTTTTTTTTTTTTTTAATATATAGAAGTTACTTATTATCTTAGCAAAAAAATTTAAAATCTGAAATTTGACTTTCAAGAAACAGAATTAGAAGCACCTGAATTAAATTAGCTTGCCTTATCTCACCTTTTTTTGGGGGTGTGGAGGTGAAATAGCCAGCAGAACAGAAAGCAGTGTTTCCAATTTTGAAAGTTCCTTTTAGCAAAGCAGAGTTCTCCAGCCCAGTATCTGGCAATAAGGTCATCCTGCAAAATTGTCTTTCATTTCTTCAGATTTTGACATATCTTTGAGATATAATGTACTGATTCTCCACGAGTTTTCTCTCTTGCAAAGAGAGATTTTTGAGCATATCAAGTGATATCAAAAGCATTCATAAAGCATCAATGTTTTGTTTGCAGTAAAAACCTTAGTCTGAATAACAAAGTGAATTTTCAGGAACTTGTAAAAAGTTGTATTCAAAGCAAAGATGCCACCACCGGCTACAGAACACCATGGCTCCCTCTGTCCCTGTAAAAACCAAGCTATGAAAGTTGGCCAAGTGATGAAATGCCTAACAACTGAATCTTTATCACCATTTAAGATTGGTTTAATTACTGCACCATCAACCACTTTGCTGAAAGCTTCCTGCAAGTCTTCAGTAACCAACCAAATGAGTAACTGTGGTGTTATTTACTACTGCCAGCAAGACTTAACATGTGTGCACATTTCTTTTGACATATCAAAGGGACTCCATTTTAGGTCATACTTTAACTCAAGAAACTCCTGAAATGTTGATTTAGAAGCCAGGCTGGAGTTTTTGTGCTGGAGCCACTGCAGAGCCTGTAGTGCCTCCTCCCAATGACCCCAGCACCGAAGGCAGCAACGAGGGTCAGAAATACTCACAGCACTGGATGTGTGCAGGTAACAGGACACCATCGCCCTCTTGATTGCAATGTCCTTCTCCCTCAGAGATGGCTGCTTCTCCTTGCTTATGTTCGTATCCAGCTGTCGAAGAAAAGCACACCAGCTTTTTAACACCCTTATTCTCAGAGCAGTGCTCAACAAGCAAGACCCATTGAACACTTAGAGCATAGATTATTACAAAAATATGGTCATGGCAAATATGACTGCTATTAAACTCATTCAATATTATTTGGATTTTAGTCTCATTAGAAAGCTAAAATCCACTGGAAGAGAACCAGAGATGCAGCTCTAACCAAAACCTGCTTCCAGCCTTTTGAGGCAAGTTTACTCTTCCCCGCTCCCTAAATACTGCCCCAAGCAAAGCAAGTGCAGATTGAAGAATCCAGCCTGGAGAACCAGAAATGTCCCAAGCAAGCCACTGGTGAACAGCTCATTCTGATCTGAGAAAGAGCAGGCCAAACGATAAAAGCAGAGTCCCCTCAAAGAAGAGGCACATGCAAGCAGAAGAGGTGAAGCAGGCCTTTGGAAGACTTCAGAAATCATCTCCATTCCTCAACTTGCTGCAGAGAAATTGCCACAGAAAGCAGGTAAGACTAGCGCATGGAGAGAGGGAATACGACATCAGCTTACCAGCCTCTGCTCGCAGACCGCCTTGTGCTTTCCAATGTGTCTGTCCCCAGGCAGAGACACCCGTACCGGCAGAGGAGGTGCTCAGACCTGCATCGGACTTTTCCCTTCCCTTCTTTACCCTCGTACTGGGGAATCATCCTGGCTGGTGGGAGAAACAAAGCAAGAGTCAGTAATCATTCATGGCCTGCGTGCTAGCCCAAAAGTCACAGCAGGCATCCTGCCTGCACTCCTGCCCCTGGTTATCCCAGGCACCCACCGCAGGAGCAAGCGGCACTCAGTGCTGGCAGCATCAGGGTCCTCAGCCTGGGCACTACCTGCACCAAACAGGACGCTGCTGAAATTTAAAGTCAGAGAGGAGATTAATTCAGTTTTGTAGTGCCCCCAGCTTTTGATCCATGCTCAGGTAAGGCTGCTGGTTAAATGGACGTGAGGAAAGCAGAGACAGAAGCGTGCACTGCAGCCCAAACCTAAGGAGCAGAACGAGAGGATCCTACAAAACCGAATGGCCTTTCACAAGCAGCAGCTGCACGCAACAGGCGTGTGCCACTAAGGAGAGAATTCCCTCCACAGTAAAGCCTTAGAGTAAGCTCTGCCCCGAGCAAGAAGGCGCCCTGTGTATGACACTGTCTGTCAGGGAAACAGCCAGCACAAAAAGGTGGTCACATGCAGGAAAGAAGAAGCCGCCAGTCTTACTTCATCTGCCACGATGCTGCTTCAAAGCCTGTGAGAGAAGGCAAGGAGAAAGTGGGAAATAAATCAGTGACAAAAAATGCTTCAGACAAAAGAGGACAAGGGGAATTTAAAAAAAGGAGGTAGGCAGGGATCACACAGGTTTTCCCCCTACGCTTTCAGTGTGAACAGCGGTCAGAAATGCTGAGTTTCTGCATCCTGCATGTGGTGTCTGGTACAAGTTCCTCCAACATCAACACCTCTGAGCGCTGGGGCAGGTCAAAGCAATCCCAGCAATGGATTCAGTTCCTCTTCCCTCTCTCCTCAGCACAGGAAGCTGTCCCATATTAAAGCTCTGTCTAATGCCACATACTGGCAAGCTCTGGAGAAAAGAGACAATCCCACCGTGGTGTGTACCCTGCAGCCAGGAGGGTGCTGCTGCTTTTTCCTATGCGATGCCTTCACTCCCTTCCACAGCAGACAGAAGCACAAATTGAACAATTATGTGTGATGGTGCAAATAGGTAAGAATCAACGCCCCAGCTTCTAGGTCTTCCTGCTCAGCAGGGCTGAATGGCAAAAAAGCAGCGCAGCAGGCAGTGCACTCCCGGGAAGCAGGTCCCCGGTAACACAACCCCCTCTCCAGCCTGACTCGGTGCATCCCCACCACCACAGCAGCGCACCAACTGCAGAAGCGGATGTTTCTGGTCCCCTGGCCATGCTGTTGACTTGCAGGATGCACATGACGGCCATCCCCACCGCACACGGGGTCCAGTTCTCCACAGGACCGGGGCTGCAGCCGAGGGCAGGACACGGCCCCGCTGCAGGCCCGGCAGCCACAGACCTGCCTCGGGTGCAACGTCCCACAGCAGGGCAGGCGGGGCAGGAGCCCCGGGGAGGGACCTGCAGCCCAACAGCACACAGAGCACACAAATGGCACCGTTAGAGGATTGCATCACGTTGCACACACACCCTGGACATAACTTGGAAAAACTAAGATATAAAGGGGCTATTTTAATGCTGCATGATCCATAGAACAGAGGCAGAAATCCTCTAATGTGGTGATCCTTATCTCAAGGATGTGAAATATTCCAAAATCCTGTAATTACAGAATTCTCCTTTTATTGATAAAAGATAATGCAGAATTTCAGTTCTCACTTTAATAAAGTACCCTTCCTCCAAGCGCAAGAGGGCAGGCAAGGAGAGCGGGGTCCAGATGCATGGACCTGCACACCTTTGTTCTCAGACGAGGCTTCCTCACAGGGATGCAGCCACCAAGACAAAACAGAGCAGCTGAAGCCTCCCACATGTCACATCTCACCCAAAGCAAGGACAGAAAGCCTGCACCCAGCTGTCCAACCCCCAAATGTGAACTGAGGCTCCTGCCCCAGACCAGACCAGACCATGGCCAGACATGCTGGGCAGGAGGTAGAGGCGGAGTTACAGCACTGCTGCTCGGCTGCAAGGACCTGCTCCACCTGGGACTGTAACAGGGGCAGGCTGCCTGCTCCTGGAAATTTGAGCAGAATAGGTAGGGATTTCCAACAACAACTCCAGATCTGCCAAAGGCCTACCGTCAGCTGAGGAACAACAGCCCAGACAGCCAGAGACACTCCTTGCCTGGGTCCCTTACTAAGCTTGCTGCACCCCCAGAACAAGAACCTTGTCCTGCATTTATTGCTGTGGCTGAAATTGCCATCCCTAAAGTAGGAACTCACTGCAGGGCTTAGACATGAATAAGTAAACAAAGCTTGCCACCATTTCCACCACGCACCAGGTGTCTACTCCTGTTCTGAAGCAGGGTGTCTACCATTTCGAATTACACCTCTCTGCAAACAGGCCCACCTCTGAGCAACAGGGCCAGGACAGGGTTATTTGCTGTCACAAATGTGATACTCTCACTTATGCATATCTTATGAACACATGCTTGGTTACACTTGAAATGAGATTAGAATGCTCAACTAGTGGACGCAGAATGATAGAATAAACCAATTTGTGCTACGAGCATGTATATGCAGAGTATGGGAGCAGATTACCAACCAGTAATCCTCCTGACAAGAGATTTTTCTGCAAAGCTTAAGCTTTTCATGAGGAAGTTTTAAATTTGAGAGAAAATCATTAGTCTTTGACCAATCAGAAATACTTGACACAGTAGCTCCAAATCAGATTTCCTTTCCTGAAACAGCTTGGAAAATTTCATGTCAAGTTTCATGAAAAAGCGGAAAGTTTTTCCCAAATCACCTCCACTGCCTTATGAAAATTAGAGTTTTGGCTCATACACACCACTGTGGGCCAGGCTGGCCAGAGGGGTTGCAACACACAAACCCGCACACCATTTCTGTCGGACGTTGCTGCAGGGACCCTCATGCAGGTGGTAACAGGGAGGAAGGCACAGCCTGGGACCAGGAGGGGGAAAGCGTGAGAGGGCAGCAAGTGTGCCACAAACCAAAGTATGTCTTTAACATTGTAGTGACTCACCCACATTGAAAGACATCAAAACTGAGGAATAACACAAAGTGCTTTGATTTCAGGAGAACCAGATTATTTCTAAATTAATTTCCACCATGAAAATTTTCAAACTTAATCTGTGGGGTTTTGAAAAGTTTCCCCAGGAAAACTCCAGGACAGGAATAGTCATCTTCCCCACCTCTACTCCAGCACTGAACAAGGAAGCGTGGCATTGCATCAACAATTTCTGCAACCACTTGCAAGAACACCAGGTATTCGTCAAACCACTGTTATGGCAACTTGGACTTGGGAGGGTCTTACACTTCAGGAAACAAGGTGGGAAGTCTGAACCAAAAAGCTAAATAAGGAAAAGCCTTGGTGATGAAGTCATAGGCTGCCACAACATTGCCTGGAATAGCTCCACCTCGGGACCAGCCCACTTTGATTTTCCATGGGCAAATGAAGTTATTCAGTTTTAACACATACTAACTCATTAGTATGAAAGCAGATTCTCCCATGCACTGGGGACCGCATCTTAGGAAGAGAGACAAGCAGTTCCCTGTTTCTCACCCTCTCAAGAACAACCCTCCACACGATGCTAAAGCCCACCACATCCCACTATCAGAAGACAGGAATAACAAGCTCCCTGTCCATGGACTGAGACATTGCCTGTTCTCACTGCCCACTGTTCACATTGCTGCCCCTGTGCACTCGTACTTCTAACGTGCCTTCTTAAGAGAAAGGCTGCAGCCCTAGCTTTCAAGGGAATTACGAAGTCAGGGATGAGGAGTGACAGCTGTGTCACTGACAAGTCACTTCTGACACTGGAGGAGCAGCACATTAAAGCTGTGGGAGCAGGGGAGAGGATCTCTTGCTGAATGGATTACACAGCACGAGGTGTTGCAAATTCTCTGAGCCTTTCCTTGCTCCCTCCATTTCCTTGCCTCCTCACCCCCCCTTCATTCACTATCACCTTCACATTAATACAAGTGAATTTGAAGGCTAGTATGAAAATTTTGAAGCAGATCAAAATCCAAACCCACTTTTGCCCATAATATTCTACCACTCCCCCTACTTACCTAGTCCTGCCCCAGCTTCTGCTCTTTTACTTGCTTTTCTCCAAAACAGAAGCATGTCACATCCTAGAGAGGGGGGAAACCACCCAAACCCAAAAAACAGTAGTCTTTTAAAGAAAGTCCAAAAGGCAGCAGGAGGTACAGTGCAGAACAGCCTTTTCAGGAAGAGGAATTCCAGGGAGAGTTTTCTGCCCACAAAGCACCAGGGTCCCTGGGAAGAAATCTGATCAAGACTACAGCCTCTGAAGACCCTTGTTCCCCTCCTTTGTTCTTACTCAGGGTTTACACCTAAGGCTTGAGCGTCCTGGCTCTGCTGCAGCTGTAGACCCTTGCACAGATCCAGCACAGCCTGAACTGCATTACTGCCCCACAGGGCTCTAATTGCCCCCAAGCAATTCAGTGAGAGTGGACTGAAACCCCCAGACTCAGGCAGCCACTCTGATATGGACCATCATTTAACCACACCTGACACACTGAAGGATCCCTGGGGTTTCCCATTAGATACCAAACCTGGGAAATTCCTCTAACACATCAATAACCAACAAACAAAAATCTCCTTACTTGTGAGAGCTACAGTAGGATCCCAGCATCAAGCTGCCGTTGTGTGCTGGCACTACAGCTTCTAGTCTGTCCAGCATCTGTACAAACGTGTGCAGCATTTACCCACAGAGAGAACCGTGACAATGGAAGAGACAGCTCCTGTGCACAAAGATCATACAGGAAAAAAAAAGGCTTCTAGGCTGATGGAAAATCAGACTGCGACTATTCAACCTCTGGCTAGAAGCTACATAAAAGCAAACTGCTTTGGGGAACATCAAAAATATCCATGACTTTCTCAAACTCTTCATCGCCCCATCTGAGAGTCCAGAATCAAGGATCTCCTAAAGCCTCCTTTCACAGGCACAGCCCTGAAAAAAAACCCCACTGCTTCTCTACTAGTGTGCAAACAGAATATGAAAAGTTTAACTCTGAACTCTATGTGGAGAGTTTCTGAAATTAGACAAGTCATTTTAATGAAGACAGACCTTTTGCCTTGCACCTGGTGACTGGCAGGGATGTGGACCCAGCATCCCAGACCAGAGAGCAGCAATGGATGCAGGAACACCCCTCCTTCTCCCTTCTTCTTGGGAGAACTACAATTCAGACACTGGACCCAATAATGACAAAATACATCTCTTCACATCAGTTTTCTGTATGTTCAGGTTAGTTCTTTTATAGTCAGACACAGAAATCGGGAACGATCTCTTCTTCCTTTGCTGAAGCAAGTAGACTTTTAAGTATTGCTAAATAATGCAGAAGCAACCAAAAAAATTATAGCAGGTACTTTTATCCTCACATGAAGCGTATCACTGAAGTGCTTCTCATATTAAATTCTCTTCTCTACTCTAAGGGATCCCCATTTTCTGAGCTCCCAAGGAAAACTCCAGAGCTATTTATGGATTTTCAAAGAAAAGAAAATGTCCTTCACCCGCCATTTAAAAACCAAACCAAAACAAATGTACTCCAGCTATGAATTGAGAACATTTACAAAATACTGTAAAGACAAATTAACCAAAGAGCAAACATGAATGGGAAAACTTGAGAGGGGAATGAGAAGCACCACACAAGTAAAACTACCCCAAGGGCATAACAGCTCCACCAAGGACCACAAGCCCTGACAGCCCTTGGACGAGTTTCCCTCCCCCAGATGCAAACACCTGTCACTGCACTGTGCCCAGACCAAGGATGCAAAAATGCAATGGATGCACAGGAGACCCCAGGAGAAGCCCCAACACTCACCTAGGAACGAGGTGACGATCTGCAGACTGACAGCACATCGGGCGGGACAAGCTGGCAAAGAAACACAGTGGCAACCGGTTACATCACGTTTACAGCAATCCACAGCCACAGGCAGTGAAAAGCGACTATTTCATGCAGAGCTGGTGCAGAGCAGAGAGGTGGAGGTGAAGCAGCAGCTGACGGGGGAGGCTGAAGCAGTGCCACCCACGGCAGGAGCTCTGCCGGCTGTTTGCAGGCTCAGAGCAAGTGGTGCTGCCGGATTTCCCAACCAGAAGCACTCCCAGGATCCCAGCACACAGAAACTTGTCCTTTAATTACTTTTCAATCACTTCTTGTACCTTCATTGTGTGAGGTTTCTGCTCTGCCTGCAGATGTCAAGAGACTCTTTTCTGAAAGCTGAGCAGGTTGTTCCCACTTGAAAAAACCAGGATGTGTCTTTTGGCAAAGGTGCAAATTAGAAGCTCAGCACAGAAACTGAACTTTGTCCAGAAAGCCAGAGGAGCAGCAGGGCTCTGCAAAGGGGCTGGGCTCCAGCACACCCCCCTGCTCACCCCCCCACATCTCTCCCAGCACCTCCGAGCTGGGAAAAACTGTCCCACAGCCCGAAGGCAAGAGCCCGCCTGGGCCAGCTCTCGCCCTCGGGCTTAATGCCGGTTTGTGATCAGCACCTCTTGGCTCTGGTAACTGGCACCCTCTGAAGCACCACTCTGAGGGGTTTCATCAGACTGAACCCACCCAGCCCAAATCACCACAGAGAGCAGAAAATATTAAATGTGTCACTGCTTTCACACTAGCAGTAAAAATAAAGGGCTAAAATTCACTTTCCCTGGGGTAACCTGACAGATAAACCCCACAGACACAACAGACCCTTACAGACAGCAAAACCCCACCAAGTTCAAGGTAAAAGGACAAGCACAGTCACACATCAGAACATCTGAACAGCCTGAACTGTGACAAGAAACCTTTTTTTTGAAAAAAAATTCAGAACCATGAAAAATTAATTGGGTTTTTAGACGAAAGCTTTCCCTTCCCCGGCGATCCCACCACCCCCTCCAGGGAAATCGGCCCCAGCCCCTGCACTCACCCACTGCTAGGCCGGGGACACCACCACTAGTGCTGGGGCTGGGGCTGGTGCTGGGGCTGGTGCCACCTTTGCAGGAGAAAAATTCCTTCAGCCATCCAGAACAAAGCGAGTGTTTGAAAAGGAGGAATTCCCACTTGCTGGGTGAACCAAATCTCTGCCTGGAACATCCCTCAGTGCAGACCCCAGAGAGCTGGAGGACCTCCTGCCTAGGCCTCCTCACTGCAGACCATAGAGCCCTGGCAGACTGTCGGCAGGAAGTAGGCCCTGTGGGGGCCAGGGGGACCCCTGGGGGGGCTCCAGCACGTTGTCCCCCCCAGCACCTGCCCACACTCCTGCCTGTGCCGTGAGTGGGGATTGGGGACCCAGGGGGATTATTGGGGGGGTGTTATTGGGGTTCTGTGGGAGTTGTGGGGGTTATTGGGGCCCTGGGGGGGGTATTTGGTTCCTAGAGGGAGTGTAATGGAGTCGGGGGGTGGGGGGTATATCCTGGAGGGGTTTGGGAGGGTTATTGGGGTCCTCGGGGGGGGTCTTGAGGGAGATATTGGTGTCTGAGGTGGGGGGATTGGGGACATCCTGGAGGGGGTTCTGGGGGAGGTATTGGGGTCCTGGGGGTGTCTTGAGGGAGGTATTGGTGGAGAGTCTTGGTACTTGGGGGGTGTTATTGGGGTCATGGGGGAGTTCAGGGGGTTATTAGTGTCGGGGGGGAGGGGAGTGTCTAATGGGCTGCTGGGGGTGGTTTCTGGGGAAGATATTGGGGTCCTGGGGGACATTAATGGGGTGCAAGAATTGTCCAGTGGGGGCTACTGGGGTACTGAGAGGGATCTTGTGGGTGATACACCCCCCCATAACATTTCAAAATACCTCTTATATCCTCCATATCCCCCCAAACCACCCCATATCCCACCAAATCACCCCCAAACCCCCATATCCCCCCAAATCACCCCAAAACACCCCATATCCCCTAAATCAACCCCAAAGCCTCCCCATAACCCCCCAAACCCCCATATCTCACCAAATCCACCCAGATCACCTCAAAACTTTCCCGTAACACGCCCAAACCCCCCATATCCTTCCAAAATAACCCTTATATCCCCCATATCCCCCAAACATCCCCATATCCCCCAAGTCTCCCCCACATATCCCATCCAAACCCCCCATATACCACCAAATCACCCCCAAAACCCCCTATATGCCCCCAAATCACCCCCATATACCCCCAACCCCACCATATACCCCCATAGGACTGCAAACCCCCCATATATCCCCAAATCACCCCTAAAATTCCCCATACACCCCCATATCCCCCATATCCCCCAAAGCCCCCATAAACCCCAAATCACCCCAAAACACCCCCATATCCCCTCAACCACCCCCATATCACCCCCAAACTTACTATACCCGCTAAACCTCCTCTATATCTCAAAATCAACCCACAACCCCCCCATATCCCCTAAATCACCCCCCAGACCTCCCCATATGCCCCCAAACCCCCTCATATCTCACCAAATCCCCCCTAAATCCCCCATATCTCCCCAAATACACCCAAATCACCTCAAAACCTTCCCATATCAACCCAACCCCCCCCATATCCTTCCAAAATACCACTTCAATCCCCCATATACCTGCAAACACCCCCATATCACCCCCAAATCACCACCCGATATCCCCCCAAACCTCCCCATATCCCACCAAATCACCCCCAAAACCACCCATATCCCCCCAAATCACCCTCCATATCCCCCAACCCCTCCCATATCCCCCATATCCCCCCAAACCCCCTTATATCCCAAATCAACCCCCAAACCTCCCCATATGGCCCCAAACCCACTCATATCCCCCCAAATCACCCCAAAAACTACCCATATCCCCCCAAATAACCCCACAATATCCCCCCAACCCCCCCATATCCCCCCAAATCATTCCTAAACCCTCCCTTATGCCCCCAAATCACACCATAGCTCCAACACTCCCCATACCCCACCAAATCATCCCCAAACCCACTCATATCCCCCCAAATCACCTCCCATATCCCCCAAATCACCCCAAAACCCCCCATATCCCCCCAAATCACCCCCAAACTTCCTCATATCCCCCATATTACCCCCAAACATCCTGTATATTCCCAGATCACACCAATACCTCCCCACATCTCCCAAATCACCACCAAAACCTCCCCATATGCCCCCAAAATCCCCCATATCCACCCAACCCCCCCAAACCCCTCCATATCTCCCCATATCCCCACAAATCATCTCAAAACCTGCCCATTACACCCCAAAACCCCCATATACTTCCAAAGTCCCCCTTATATCCCCCATATCCCCCCAAACCCCCACATATCTCACCAAATCACCCCCAAATAAACCATATCTCCCAAACCACACCCCCATATCCCCCAAAACCCCCCAAACCCCCAAATAGCCCTAAAACACCCCCATATACCCCCATATCCCCCATATGACCCCAAAGCCACCCATATCCCAACAAATCACCCCAAAATTCCCCATATCCCCTAAATCACCCCCAAAACCTCCCCATATCCCCCACAAACCCCCCCATATCCCCCCAAATCCCCCCATATGCCCCCAAAGCACCACCCCATATCCCCCCAAACACCCCCATATCCCACCAAATCACCCCCCAAAACCCCCATATCCCCCCAATCACCCCAAAACACCCTATGTCCCCTAAATCAACCCCAAAACTTCCCCATATCCCCCCAAACCCCCATATCTCCCCAAATCCACCCTGATCACCTCAAAACCTCCCCATATCACAGCAAAACCCCCAATATCCTTCAAAATAACACTTATATCCCCCCATATCCCCCCAAACCCCCCATATCCCCCCAAATAACCCCCCATATCCCCCCAACCCCCCCATATCCCACCAAATCACGCCCCAAACCACCCATATCGCTGAAAATCACCCCCCATATCCCCCCAACCCCCCATATCACACCATATCACCCCAAACCCCCCCATATCCCCCAAATCACCCCCATAACTCCCTCAACTGCTCCCATATCCCCCCAAATCACACCAAAACCCCCCATATCCCCCCAAATCACTCCAAAACTTTCCCATATCGCCCCATATCCCCCAGATCACTGCAAAGCACTCCATAACACCCCAGATCTCCCCAAAAACCCTCAATTTCTCATAACACCCCCATATCACCCCCAAACCCACTATACCCCCCAAACCCCCTCTATATCCCCCAAATCACCCCTAACCCCCCCCATATCCCCTAAATCACTCCCAAAACCTCCCCATATCCCCCCAAACACCCCATATGCCCCCAAACCATCGCAAACCATTACATATCTCCCCAAATCCCCACAAATCACCTCAAAACCTCCCCATATCACCCCAAAACCCCATATCCTTCCAAAATACCCCTTATATCCTCCATAGCCCCCCAAACCCCCATATCCCACCAAATCATCCCAAACCCATCATATTCCCCCAAATCACCCCAAAACTTCCCCATATATACCCATATCCCCCCAAATCCCCCCCAAACCCCCCATATCTCCCCAAATCCACCCTGATCACCTCAAAACCTTCCCATATCACCCCCAAACCCCTATATCCTTCCAAAATACCCTTATATCCCCCCAAAACCCCCCTGATCCCCCCAAATCACCCCCACATTTCCCCCCCAAACACCCCCATATCCAACCAAATCACATTAAAACCCCCCATAGACCCTCAAATCACACCCCCATATCCCCCAAACCCCCCCATATCAGAGAGAGCACAGAGAGCTGGAGGACCTCCTGCCTAGGCCGCCTCACTGCAGACCATAGAGCCCTGGCAGACTGTCGGCAGGAAGTAGGCCCTGTGGGGGCCAGGGGGACCCCCGGGGGGGGCTCCAGCACGTTGTCCCCCCCAGCACCTGCCCACACTCCTGCCTGTGCCGTGAGTGGGGATTGGGGATCCGGGGGGATTATTGGGGGGGTGTTATTGGGGTTCTGTGGGAGTTGTGGGGGTTATTGGAGTCCTGGGGGGATTATTTGGTTCCTAGAGGGAGTGTAATGGAGTTGGGGGGGGTGGGAGTGGTGTCCTGGAGGGGTTTGGGAGGGTTATTGGGGTCCTCGGGGGGGGTCTTGAGGGAGATATTGGTGTCTGAGGTGGGGGGATTGGGGACATCCTGGAGGGGGTTCTGGGGGAGGTATTGGGGTCCTGGGGGTGTCTTGAGGGAGGTATTGGTGGAGAGTCTTGGTACTTGGGGGGTGTTATTGGGGTCATGGGGGAGTTCAGGGGGTTATTAGTGTCGGGGGGGGAGGGGAGTGTCTAATGGGCTGCTGGGGGTGGTTTCTGGGGAAGATATTGGGGTCCTGGGGGACATTAATGGGGTGCAAGAATTGTCCAGTGGGGGCTACTGGGGTACTGAGAGGGATCTTGTGGGTGATACACCCCCCCATAACATTTCAAAATACCTCTTATATCCTCCATATCCCCCCAAACCACCCCATATCCCACCAAATCACCCCCAAACCCCCATATCCCCCCAAATCACCCCAAAACACCCCATATCCCCTAAATCAACCCCAAAGCCTCCCCATAACCCCCCAAACCCCCATATCTCACCAAATCCACCCAGATCACCTCAAAACTTTCCCGTAACACGCCCAAACCCCCCATATCCTTCCAAAATAACCCTTATATCCCCCATATCCCCCAAACATCCTCATATCCCCCAAGTCTCCCCCACATATCCCATCCAAACCCCCCATATACCACCAAATCACCCCCAAAACCCCCTATATGCCCCCAAATCACCCCCATATACCCCCAACCCCACCATATACCCCCATAGGACTGCAAACCCCCCATATATCCCCAAATCACCCCTAAAATTCCCCATACACCCCCATATCCCCCATATCCCCCAAAGCCCCCATAAACCCCAAATCACCCCAAAACACCCCCATATCCCCTCAACCACCCCCATATCACCCCCAAACTTACTATACCCGCTAAACCTCCTCTATATCTCAAAATCAACCCACAACCCCCCCATATCCCCTAAATCACCCCCCAGACCTCCCCATATGCCCCCAAACCCCCTCATATCTCACCAAATCCCCCCTAAATCCCCCATATCTCCCCAAATACACCCAAATCACCTCAAAACCTTCCCATATCAACCCAACCCCCCCCATATCCTTCCAAAATACCACTTCAATCCCCCATATACCTGCAAACACCCCCATATCACCCCCAAATCACCACCCGATATCCCCCCAAACCTCCCCATATCCCACCAAATCACCCCCAAAACCACCCATATCCCCCCAAATCACCCTCCATATCCCCCAACCCCTCCCATATCCCCCATATCCCCCCAAACCCCCTTATATCCCAAATCAACCCCAAAACCTCCCCATATGGCCCCAAACCCACTCATATCCCCCCAACTCACCCCGAAAACCCCTTATATACCCTAAATCAACCCCCAAACCTCCCCATATGGCCCCAAACCTACCCATATCCCCCCAAATCACCCCAAAAACTACCCATATCCCCCCAAATCACCCCACAATATCCCCCCAAATCCCCCATATCCCCCCCTAAATCAGTCAGGGCAAGCAGGATTATCAAGCAATATTCAGAAATCATTATAAGTTGCTGTAAGTTGCTATAAGTAAATAAGGTGCAAAGCAGGTGATCATTTTCTTGTATCAGTACACTTCTCCCCTGCCCGTGGTTTGAGAATGTGTCAGCTGTATCAGAAAACAAGGTTGTCCCTAGGAGCCTTGCCTTAATCTTAGGTCTAGTAAGGGGCAGGAAGAGGAAGGAGCAGCCTGAAGGCTAAGGCAGTTGAAGGTGATGTGGAAAGGCTTCTGTCAGCGCCTTTGCCATGGTGTCCCTCTGGATGCACTTTAGAACCTCTAGTTCATTCTGCCCTGGTCCTGTTCCTCTCTGGCCACTCAGCCCCAGACGTTGCGGAAGGGACGCACGCTGTCAGCTTGACATCAAGTGAGTAGGAGCTGCGCTGTGAACGTGCAGACTGCTTTGTAAAATCACCCCCGGGTGATGTATTGCGCACCTCGCCTGTGACACTGAGCTCCTGAGAAGTGTTGCTTAGCCTGGTCTTCCTCGTGCAGACATTTGGACAGACTTCATGTGCACAGCGCATGAGCCTTTGCTGGGATGACTGTCCCCTGAGAACAGACTCTCAGTGGGCTGCGGCACCGTTCTGACAAGGGGTCTGCAGCACTGAAAACTGTCCCATAAGGTATCTGACAGCCCCTCAGGCACCGTAGAAAATCAAAATAAGGGGGGCTAGTGCATGCTGTCGGATGTGGACAGAACTTTTTCGATTTCTCTGGATGTTAACCAGTGGTAAGATAGCGACAGAAATCTCTGACTTTTCTTCCTCACGGCCAAGGGAAGTGCCTTACCAGCACTGACACTGATGGCTCGTTGTGCACTGCTGGTTCATTACAGCACAGGATCAGCCTCTGAATCTCTTGGCCAAGGAACTTTTTAAAGCCAGTATTAGACCGTACTAGTGCCATACTGCTTGTAACTTACTAACATTTATTTTTGGTTTGGAAGCAACTCGGTCATTATACTAAGGAGTTTAGCAGTGTAAATTCTGTAGTTTATCACAGTTTAAGAAGAACATGAAAGTAGCAAAAAATATTTTCTTACAGAGTTATCTGCTCCTTTACAGGCAGTGGAAGATGCGTCTGTACCAGTTGTCAAGTTTGAGTTTGATGGCTTTGAGGTAAGCGTTTTGCTTTTTTTCTTGCTTTGGAACAGGAGAACTTCTCCAGGGAGCTGTGACCATGCTGTTTTACAAGGTTATTGGTACCTTAGAGTGTATTTAGGAAACTGTAATTAAATGGCCTGACCACAGCCGATCCCAGGAGAAGAGGCTGCAGTAAAATGGGAGCTGATAGGAAAATAAGCCCCCAGGAAGCTTGGCAGGTGGGGGGGCATCAGAGACAACCCTTTCTGCCCTGTGCTTAGAGCGGGGGAGCCTGCTGGAACGGCACTTATCTGCCAGGGACTGTGCAGAGTGGGAGCAGAGGCAGTGCCCTTGCTGACTCCTCCCAGCTCTGACCAGCTGGCTTTCGACAGAGGGATGCGTATGGGGTAGTTCACGGTGTGAATCATGTCAGCAGACTAAATGCTTTGTTGCAAATCAAAAATGAAGTGATCATGAGACAAGCAATCTGGAAAATGGCAAGTAAAAGTACTCACGAGACTCCTGCCTGGGTTTGTCAGCTGCAGGAATCCTTGTATCTTGACTGCCTCTTATACGGTGACTGCAGACCTGCGTGCTGTAGTACCTAAGCAAGTCACTGCTTGGTACCACTCTCATGAAGTCACTTGTTCCGTGACCTTCTTGTGGCCTTTGTCTGGTGCAGACATTCACAGAAAAACTTTCTTGCCTCAGACGGTGCTATGAGCCAGACGCTTCAGGATCAAAAGGGCTTACTGCATAGAGAAAGTGCTCTCTCCTTTGCTGAAGTACAGCTGAGGTGACTGAACTTACGTCTTAATTCTATAATTAATTTTAACTTCCCTTTTAATGGAAATTCTAAGTTTAGAGTAATCTTTTTCAACTTAAAACCCCCTTCCTTTCCCTAGCTTAAAAGGAAAGGGGGTTTTGTAAAGTTCTCTTAAAAAGAAAGGGGGTAAATGACGGGTGTTATAAATAAAATATGGAACTTCTAGCAATTTTCTTGAGTTTTTTGGCAAATAAATCTCTTGGGAGATGTACCTATAGTCACATAGTTCTAAATACAAATGTTAACCACTCTTTTTAGACTTGACTAACTGTCCCCCACTGGTGTGCTGTTCACAAACAGTGCAGCATTCTAACTCACGGTTGGCACTTTTTTTCCTCTTAAGATTGATCTGGGGTTTGCAAGACCGTCTGTGCAAACTGTTTCTGATAATCTTGATCTCGGAGATGACTGGCAGCTGAGAAGCCTGGATAGGAGATGTGTATGAAGCGCAAATGGTGAGCATATTTACACATCTTTAAGAAGAAAGTGTTACTGAAGTTGGTCTAGAATGCACATGACACAACTCCAGTTTCTGTACGAGGTGCATAAGCTGATCTCCTGTGTACTTGAGATCTGAGGAGGTGGCAAGTGGGTGTAAATTTAGATGTTTCAAGGAGCTGTGTGTTTAGATAGAGCTGTATTTCATGTTTCTTGGATCAGGGTGTGTGCACTGTTCCACGTTGCCTCAGAGACTGCTTCAGATGAATAGGTGGAGCACTTGATAGAGGAGAATGTGTGGTAGTTCATTAAAAAAAGGAAGATATTTAAAATACCCAAAGCCTAACTTGCTCGCTGTTTAACAGTGACTGGTTTAATTGTTCCTGGCTGTTGAAGAAACCTGGCTGTCGGAATCCTCTAGAAAGGCCTTATTAAAAATGGTTGGCGGTAGTCTATAAACTATGACAAAGCTGTTGAGGGCACCAGTTACCTGTAGGGATACGGAATGTTATGTGTAATCTGTAATTTTTAACGTACTACAAAGCGAGTAATCCAAACTTGTTTTCATAGATTTGAACGATAAACTGTAAGCTATTGATCCAGCGTAGCATAAAAAGGACCTGTACCTGTTACTAGGAACTTCTGTCCTTCAACTTTTCTCTTAGAGTTACCGATGAAATGCTACATCTAGTGCCAAGTGAGGAGAACTTCTGGCTCACGCTCCGTGTGATTAAGCTGTGGGCAAAACGTGAGTAAGGTGATTGTTTGTAATCTTTAAGCTTTTCAGAGGCACCTCATGCTGAAAAGATAAGACCATTAGAAGTACTTCAGCCATGGAGAGCCATTTAAATGACAGTTTTCAAGCAAAAGCCAGTTTTTTAGTTTAGATTCAAGGTCTGTCCATGGGGTAGAGTGGGTGTGTTTTTTAATGGGGGTAGAGTGGGGAGAAGAGGGGAGTGCCTGCAAGACAAGGTGCTTTATTGCTTATCAGGAACCTGACTACAGATGGTAAAAAAGCCAAGTTAAGTATAAAAGCTTGATCCATAAGGAATAAGAAAGTATTGTTTGTGCATGTGGCTAGAGCAGGTACTAGAAGAATGGCAGAAATTTTGTCTTAAGGGAAGTTGGAGTGAAGCAGTAGCTGTAGCAGTGTAGGCAAATTTCAGAGTAGCAGTATTTTGAGGAGTGGTGTGGTAACGATTCTTTTTCTCATCACTGTTAAGGACCAACAGTTTTGGCCTCATCGCACTGCAATAACAACTGACTTGGAGGCTGAAGTGTACTGAGTATTCTATAGATTGTGAAGTTGGTGCTGCAAATTTGAAGGGATATCCGTGGGTATTGGAAGACTGCAGGCTAACTCCAGTGTGTCCGCTCTAGGTCATGGCATTTACTCCAACCTGCTGGGATTTCATGGTGGGGTTTCCTGGGCAATGCTGGTAGCAAGAACATGTCCGCTCTATCCAAATGCTTTGGCTTCTGCTCTTGTGAACAAGTTCTTCTTGTTTTTTTGGTTTTTTGTTTGGGTTTTTTTTTTTTTCAAAATGGTAAGAGCTATTCTTTATTTTAATTTGCAGAAGGAAGTAACACTTCGAGAGGTAGTTCTTCATATAAGATTTACATTGACAGCATTCAGTCCTACCCTGAATTACATGGCAGAGTTTTAGATGGACAGTTACTGGGTTTTCTTATAGAGGGAATGGCCAAATCCTGCACTGCTGAAACAACCCAAAGACAGCAATCTTAGTTTGCCACTGTAGGACCCTAGGGTGTGTAAACATTGAATTCAGAAGCCTTTAAACTTTTTTCTAACCCAAACTGATGCTAAGCGCAATTGTTTTAACATCCGAGATGAACCCCTCAGACCGGTACCGTGTAATGGGGATCCTCACCCCAGGCTCTCCACAGCAGAACTCTGCACACAAGGGATCTGCATCAACGCCAGCGGTAACGGGAGAGGAGTTCAAACATGGTAAAGTCCTTCCCGTGCTTGTTAACTGGTTAAAAAGTGTAATTCTTGCTATATGAAACCACATTATGTGAATTGGTACCTAAGCACAATTCACAAGTGAAACGATCCTGCCAGCATAGCGCTTTTTGCCATCAAAATACTTGATCAGCAACAGTTCAGTGTTTCAAACAAGAAGACATCAGAGCAATTAAAAAGTGAAGAGGGAACACGTATCTTGAAAGGCAATGCCCGCAGAAGCAGTTAATTTGGAGGAAGGAGAGACTGGAAGAGATCTCCAGGCCCATCAAAAGGTGACTGAGCTCCATAGTGAGCAGTCAGGGGTTGGCTGGTTGCTTCCTCCTTTCTTTATTTCCCTTGGAAGGCTCTTGCAGAACCCAAATCTTCTAAGCATTAAAGAGTTTTCTTCCAGTTTGCAGCTTAAAGTTACTCAGGGCCAGGCATTACACATTTTTTCTGGTGCCCACACCCTTCAGTCTTAGTAACTGTTCTCCCTAAGTGTTATTTCCCTCTTCTGCATTTACAGCAGTCACCCCACTCTTCTCCCACTTGCTTTTCTGGCCCAAGCAAATCCCGCACTCCTGACGTCAGCACGCGTGTCCATCTCCCATGTCCCAGCGATCCCCGCAGCTCTCCTCGCCAGTTCTTCCAGGGACAGTTCATCTTTCCGGTACGTGAAGGACCAGCAGGGCCACCACGTCAGACGAGCTGTGCTCTCGTCAGTGGCATTAACTCTCCTCTGCAGTTGCTGAAAACACTGTGCCTGACACACGGCAGTGCAGCGCTGTCTCATGCCCCCATCACGCTGCTGGCTCCCAGATGCTCTCTTGTGCTTCCCTTGAGCTCCCTGTAGGTCTTCTTCCCCCTCCTCAGTTTTGGCCAGCCAAAGAACATCCAACTTATGACTCTCAAATTCTTCCCACTCTTCTAAATATCTTCGTGGGGGTCTCAGCCTTCTGCCCTTCAGATCAGTAGCTTATCATAACAGGAGAAGGATAGCACTTTTTTTCCCCAGGTAAGCAAATACTTAAACTCTTTGTTTAAATATAAAAATTAAGAGGAAGGAAAAAATAAGAGCCAAGTGGAAAGTGAAAGTTTAATTTGGTGCTGAAACAGCTTGAATACTTCTGCTGCAGCTGTGGCAGGGGGCTGACACTTAAATGTCTGATCAGGAGAAAAGCAAAAATCCTTCCGCTAAGGTTTCAAATTACAAAATAACTTCATCTAAGGGAAGACAAAATGTCTATATGTAAATATTGCTGTATGTTCATAGTGCCTTCTCAGCACAGTGTTTCTCTTACGGCACGAAGAAACTACTGGTATGAAAAGTTAGGAATTTTAAGT